>NW_027611720.1:0-418336 GCF_964261635.1 Lissotriton helveticus
CCTCTGGGGACTCAGGGTAAAATGCCCAGGAGCCTCGACAGGCTCTCAACAATACTGTGCCTCGGGTGGGGGGAAGCGGCCCGCTGCCAGCTGGGGCCGCTCAACCCTCCTTTGTGCCTGGGTGTCGTTGGGGTCCCTCTCGGGGGACACAAAACACCCAAAATGCCCCGAGCCTCGCAGGCTCTCGAAAAGAATGCGGCCGCAATGTGGGAGCCCCGCTCGGGGACTTGATTAATCAGGAATGCCCACACAAGAAAGCCTGTACCACTGGGTGAGCGGGCACCGGCAATGTGCCCCGGCGCCCCCACTCTCTTCAACAAACTACCACGGGGCTTCGGCCTCACTCCCCTTCCTCCCGGTCAGCTCCACTCACCGGTGTGCAGCACAGGGGCTCCGGAGGGGTCGGCGGCGGTGAACTCGGTTTGGTGCGGGCAGACTTCCTCAATCTCCGCTCCGCTCACCAGGCGCCTAGGCGGGGCTCTCCCCCTTCTCAGGAGAGCCCTGCTGGAACCGGCACTGGCGTCTGGACACTTCTTCTCCCTTCTTGCACCGGAGCACGGGGTGGGCTCCCGTCAGCTTCCGGTTTGTTCTGGCGGCCCCGCCCACGTCTTCTTTCGTTTTGCCTGGCTTCCTGCCTCGGGTGGCCGCCAATGACAGCGCGGCCCCGAGCAGGGAGGCGGGCACTTCCGGGTCGCACTAGGCAGCGACCCGGCAACATAAGACAACACTCCGGGGCTGCGGAGGTGAGACACGGGACGCTCGAAATGCCGGGTGGGCACCGGCTAAAGGGGTGGAAGCGCCCCCTAGTGTTATAGACCAAAATCAAGGTCGAAAATAGAAATAAAGCGCTCCCAGCGCTGGGAAGAGGGTCACAGCCTCCCAAGCGCTGAAGGGCAAGATACAGCGCTCTCAAGTGCTATAAGTCAAAATAAAGCGCTACCAGGTCCCAAAAGTCCCTGGACCAGCACAGAAGTTCCTTTAAGCAGGCAGGGGGCAAGACTGGGCCCAGAGGGTGGGGGAGAAACCAGTCGCAGCTGGTTTTGGAGCACCCTTGATGGCCCAATCACCCTTTTCATTCACTAGGGAGGCTAGGGTCATTAGACGCACCAGAGGGGGCGGAGCCAGCATTGTGTGGGTAAAGCCCAGCCCCATCAGGAACCAGGTGCAGCCCTCCCCTCACATCAGCATGCTGATCTCAGCACTCACCACTGGGCAGACCCATCCAGACATCCTGGAGCCTGGCATCCCAGCCAGCTCCAGCCAATCACACGCCAGCACCTTCACAGCACACACATAGCCATGTCTAGAAGTGGCACTTCCCCACTAGACACATACAAGCCGCACATATCATCTCGCAGCATTCAATCACACGAGTCCACACATACCAGACTCGAGCCTGTACACCCCACGCATCAGGAACTACCAGGGACACATACATTCCCCATGCATTCCTATGGGAGGGCAGGGTAACATTACTCCACGCACTCAGAGTGCGCACGCACTTTCCACTGGGACACAGTGAAAGTGCGCAGAACCCAAAAATCACCATCACCAGGTCACCATTAAAAGCAAAAAGTCTAGGGGTGAACCTGCCAGAAGGGCCAAGTCCAACACCATCTCAGCCCCAGGGGCCCCGAGATAGAAGAGCCCAGCTCAGCCACAGGGGCCCCCAGATAGAAGAGCCCATCTCAGCCCCAGGGGCCCCCGGATAGAAGAGCCCAGCTCAGTCCTGTGGCCCCGGATAGAAGAGCCCAGCTCAGCCCCAGGGGCCCCAGATAGAAGAGCGTAGCTCAGCCCCCCAGAGGTCCCCGGATAGAAGAGCCCAGCTCAGCCCCAGGGGCCCCTGGATAGAAGAGCCCAGCTCAGCCACAGGGGCCCCCGAATAGAAGAGCCCATCTCAGCCCCAGGGGCACCCGGATCGAAGAGCTCAGCTCAGTCCTGTGGCCCCGGATAGAAGAGCCCAGCTCAGCCCCAGGGGCCCCAGATAGAAGAGCCAGCTCAGCCCCAGGGACCCCGGATAGAAGAGCCCAGCTCAGCCCCAGGGGTCCCGGATAGAAGAGCCCAGCTCATCCCCCAGAGACCCCCGGTTAGAAGAGCCCAGCTCAGCCCCAGGGGCCCCGGATAGAAGAGCCCAGCTCAGCCCTAGGGGCCACAGATAGAAGAGCCAAACTCAGCCCCAGAGGCCCCGGATAGAAGAGCCCAGCTCAGCCCCAGGGGCCCCGGATAGAAGAGCCCAGCTCAGCCCCCAGAGGCCCCCGGTTAGAAGAGCCCAGCGGCCCTGGATAGAAGAGCCTAGCTCAGCCCCCCAGAGGCTCCCGGATAGAAGAGACCAGCTCAGCCCCAGGGGCCCCGGATAGAAGAGCCTAGCTCAGCCCCCCAGAGGCCCCCGGATAGAAGAGCCCAGCTCAGCCCCAGGGGCCCCGGATAGAAGAGCCCAGCTCAGCCCCAGGGGCCCCAGATAGAAGAGCCCAGCTCAGCTCCCCAGAGGCCCCGATTAGAAGAGCCCAGCTCAGCCCCAGTTGCCCCCGGATAGAAGGGCACAGCTCAGCCCCTGGGGCCCCTGGATAGAAGGGCCCAGCTCAGCCCCAGGGGACCCCAGATAGAAGAGCCCAGCTCAGCCCCAGGGGCCCCCTGATAGAAGAGCCCAGCTCAGCCCCAGGGCCTCGGATAGAAGAGTCCAGCTCAGCCCTAGGGGCCCCCGGACAGAAGGGCCCAGCTCAGTCCCAGGAGTACCTGGATAGAAGAACCCAGCTCAGCACCAGGGGCCCCAGATAGAAGAGCCCAGCTCAGCCCCCCCCCTGGGGCCGGTGGATAGAAGAGCCCAGCTCAGCCCCAGGGGCCCCCGGATAGAAGAGCCCAGCTCAGCCCCAGGATCCCCGGATAGAAGAGCCCAGCTCAGCCCCAGGGCCCCTGGATAGAAGAGCCCAGCTCAGCCCCAGGGGCCCTGGATAGAAGAGCCCAGCTCCGCCCCAGGGGCCCCCAGATAGAAGAGCCCAGCTCAGCCCCAGGGGTCCCCGCATAGAAGAGCCCAGCTCTGCCCCAGGAGCCCCAAGATAGAAGAGCCCAGCTCAGCTCTAGGGGCCCCCGGATAGAAGAGCCCAGCTCAGCCCCAGGGGCCCCTGGATAGAGGAGCCCAGCTCCACCCCAGGGGCCCACAGATAGAAGAGCCCAGCTCAGGCCCAGAGGCCCCCGGATAGAAGAGCCCAGCTCAGTGGGGGCGTGGTTTGGTCGCCGATGGAGCGGGCGGCGTGAGCCGATAGCTCCGCGCTCGATCCCTCATTAATCCTGTGAACTGGGGTCCTTCGTGGCTGCTAATTACCAAGGCTGGATCGGAACAACTAGTCCACACTCCGCGCCTGAAATTGCCTCGAGGAAGGGCCAGGGGAGCGAGTATTACCCCGCGGACTCGGGCCGAGTGAGCGGAAGACGAAGCCAACAAAATGGCGGCGCTCACGGACTGACGGGGACGATCTGTCTGCTGCGATCCCGGTGGAATGGACGATTTGTAGCAGGAGGGGTGCTGCGGTGACCGAGCGCCTGGGTTCGGGAGGCTCGACGGAGAGCGTCAGAAGGAGAGCCGCGGACCGGCGGCTGGCGGAACCCACCGAGTGAAACAAAATGGCGGCGTCCTAAAAGGACAAGGAGAGGAGACGGCGTAACTGGCTCCACGGCCGGGGCTCGGTAGGGTGGGGAGCCGGGGCACTTGCAGAGCGGTGCCTGTGCATAGCGCCCTGTAGCGATCGACGAGGCAGACCCTGGGGCTCCCTGCGGGGATGACGCAGCAGCGCCCGGGATCCTGATGACTGCGGGACCTCGGCGGAGGTGCTGGAAGTCGCCATAGCGGTGGGCGATCGGAGGGCCCATACCCGATATTACAGTGCGGAGACTGCTTTGGATGCACTGTCCAGGGGGCAAACACGGAGGCGCCGCCACAGCGACGTACGAGCGGTCCCCCTGCTGATGTGATACCCGATCGGCTAGAAGCTAATATGTGGCTGCAATAGTTGACCACCTCACCCGGCACACTTCGGGGATAGCACAGAGGAGAGCACTGGAGACCTGTTGCCCCCGAGACACGCTGAGACTCACATTTACAGCCACAAGCAGAGAAGGCGAAGGGTTGCAGCACACCTTGCTCGGAAGCCAAGAATTGGAGGGGCAAAAACTGGTACCGGTGGCAATATAGCGCCTGTGACTAGAGGTCCAATTTAAGCCACGGGGCAGGTTCTGGAACCATCAAGAACATTGTGCTGGCCCGGATATGACAAGGATGAGCTGCCCATGATGGAGCTGGATGTTGCCGCAGTGGCCACCGTAGACGGAGCCCATACCTAGCATAGCAGCCCGAAGAGCGATTCGGTGGCGATATTCCCGAGATCGCAGCAGTGACGACTCTGTACCAACAGAAGGACTGCAGCCCTGCTGGTGCGAAGCGTGACCTGATTTGGTGAGCCTTTCCTAGTATAGGATGGAGGGATCGGTGCCGCCTGACTATAAAGGATCGCAGTGGAAGGTATTTACGGGCGGCTCTGTGGGAGGAATACCCACCAAGATGAAACCGAGGACCGCGGATGTGGACGGCGCAGAGTACTGCTCCGGAGGGTGGCGAACTGATGGAGGGCTCGGAGACGGAAAAGCGGCTGAACAAGCGCCTGGATCAGATCCTAGAGGCCATCACAACAACCAAAGACTCCCTGCATAACGACATTGCTCAGGTCGCGACGGGGTTGGGCCTCCTGAAAGCTGACCATTCAAAGCTGGTGGACAGGGTGAAGGATACTGAATTGGTCGTGCAGGATCTGAAACCAGCAGTAGTGACTATTGAGCGAAAACTGGAGGATGCGCTATAAAGACTGACAACGCTGGAGAAGAGGGCAGAGGATGCAGAAAGTAGGAATCGGCGCAACAATGTCAGGGTAGTTGGCCTGCCAGAGAAAATTGAGGGGAAGGATATGATTTCCTACTTGGAGAACATGTTCAGATCACAGGTGTCCCCGGAGGGGCTATCCTCCTTCTTTACTCTTGAGCGGGCGCATAGAGTCCCGGCCACGCTGCCACTGCTGGGACGTCCACCTAGACCTGTGGTGGCTCGTGTCCTTCACTACAAGGACAGGGACTTATTGATCCAAAATGCACGCTCCATGGGACCTTTCAAGGTGGAGAACAGTTTGGTCACTATATTCCCGGACTATACGCAGGATATTCAGCGTCGTAGGGCCTCATACCTAGCGGTAAAAAAGGAACTCAGAACAGAGGGGATCCAATATTCACTGCTGTTTCCGGCCAAGCTGCGGATTATCCTGGAGGGCACAACACAGTTCTTTTCATCACCTGACGACGCTTGGTCTTGGCTTGAGTCCTACAGGGCGGGAACTGACTGAAGGGGCAAGCATGCGGATGGTCGGCCCAAACAGGTGAGGGTGCGCCAATCGCAATGCATCCGCAAGAGGCACAGAACCCAACAGGCCCTATTGCTGGCGCAATTGGCGGCAGACAAACAGGGAGCGCTAGCAGCGACGGCAGCAATCACCGGGTCGCAGGTGGAAGACCTGACCGGAAGATCGGCGTTAGAAGACGACAAAGGACAATCTGGGACTAAATTGTCTGATGTGGATAGTACTGTGGGACCGGAGGTGACACCTCGCACTGCGGACGATCTGTGATTGGCAGGGCCCTTGAGGTGCACTATGGCCTGGAGTCGTTTATTGACGGGGCAGGAGTGTATGGTAACCTTTTGATTGCTGTTGTTATCACATGTCACTGGGCGGGGTCATGGAGCGGGGGGCAGAGGCGGGAGCTGCCGCCTATCGGTGCGTTACCACGTTCCTATTGCCCTTAAGGCAACCTGTGGTGGCTACTACAGGGTAGATTTGTTTACATGCTTATTGAGGTTTGGATGGGGACTGATGCGCGACTATTGGTTCCTGTTCTGGGGGTTTGGGCGTTGTGAGTTTTGTGGGGTGTTGGGAGGGTGGGTACATTTGAAGCTGGTGTGAGCTGGAGAGGCATGAAGGAGGTGACATTGAGGGGAGATAACAATGGGGACTTTACCTGAACTGAAGTGCATCACTTGGAATGTCCGTGGGCTGCATACTATGTCCCGACGCTATAAAGTACATGCATATTTAGTGAGACGTGGGATTCAGATTGCAATGCTCCAGGAGACCCATCTTACCAAATTGGAATGCGCGGCGCTGCAGCGACGCTGGAGGGGGCAGGTCTTTGGTACAGCGTACTCAGCGTATACAAGGGGGGTGCTGATTTGGGTGAGGGCTGGAACTCCATTTCAGGTTACGACTCAAACAGTTGATCCGGAGGGTAGATATGTAGGAGTGCGGGGGAGACTGTATGGCAGAGAGGTGGTGCTTTGCAGCATTTATGCGCCAAATGTGGAACAACCTCAATTTTTTGATGCCCTATCAGGTGTACTAGCACATTATTTAGCGGGACCGATAATTCTGGGAGGCGATTTTAACTCCATTACAGATACCACCTTGGACAGGTCCCATCCACCGCTGGCTGAGTCTTTGGTACGTAGGATGGCACGGTGGAGAGTGGAATGGCAGACTGAATGGGGGCTGATAGATGTGTGGCGAGGGCAGCACCCGGATGGCAGGGATTATTCCTTCTCCGCGCTCCATGAACTGCATGTCCGGATCGATACGATCCTATGTGATCCTGCTATCGCTAACTTAGCATCCAGTACTGAATACCTAGCTGGGACCATATCTGATCATAATCCCCAGTTGATCTCCCTCCAATGGCAGCAAGCGAGAACAGCGATTCCCAATTGGCAATTGAACCCGGACACACTGGAAGATCAGGTATTTCGGACTGAGGTACAAGAGGGAGTGGAGACGTACTTTGCAGTTAACGAGGGGTCGGCAGCTTCTAGAGGGCTTGAATGGGACGCATTTAAAGTGGTGGCGAGAGGCCTGTGTATTGGTAAACATAGCGGGGTCAGGAAAGTGATATTGGGAGAGGTCATGAAGGCGGAGGAGGAACTGAGGAAAATAGAGCAGCAAAGACCAGAGCAGGGTGCGTTGCAGGCACAGCTTATGGAGGCTAAAGAGTTAGTCGCAGCGGAAACCAAAAGGTTACGCTGCTATGACTATAAGCAGTATACGGCAAGGGTCCATGATGAGGGTGACAAAGTGGGAACGCTGCTGGCGAGGCTGGCGAACCCGGAACCGAGGGGGTGCTCGATCTTGAGCATGAGAACGGAATCAGGGGACACGGTCTATTCCCAGATGGCGATCCTCACGTGCTTTGCGGAGTATTATGAGACCCTGTACCGGAGTCGAGTGATAGCGGGGGCTGAGGATATAGAGGGGTACCTAGCGGATATTCGATTTCCACAGTTAGAGGAAGAAGACGCTAAGACCCTGGGCGCTGCGGTTACGCTGGCTGAGATTAGGGGAGCTATTAAACAGATGGCGAGGAGGAAGACTCCTGGGGTAGATGGCTTCCCAATAGAATTTTATGCCGAATATGCTGATACCTTGGCACCCCGGTTGCTGGTAGTCTATAATGAAGCATTGGAGTGAGGCTGCCGACCCGGTTCTATGCGGGAGGCTTTAGTTGTGCCCCTGCTGAAGCCGGGTAGGGATGGCACGGACGTGACTGCATACAGGCCGCTGTCCATGTTGACGGTGGATTATAAATTCTTGAGCCGTATCCTGGCTACCAGATTGCTACTGTATATGACGACGTTGATTCACGAGGACCAGGCTGGTTTTATCCCCACCCGGAACACTTCGGCTAATATCCGCCGCTTGATACGTGTCTTGAGGAGCGATCTGGAACCGGATGAATGGCCGGCGGTATTATCTATTGATATAGAGAAGGCATTCGATAGCTTGGAATGGGCTTATCTGGATAAAGTACTAGAGAGGTTTGGCATGGGTACCAAGTTCCGGCGCTGGACGAGAGTGTTATATACCTCGGCCACTGCTAGGCTACGATTGGGTTCAGTGATATCGGCTGCATACCCGGTACAGCGGGGTACGTGTCAGGGATGCTCCCTATCACCTCTGTTGTTCACGCTGGCGATCGAACCCTTGGCGATTCGCGCTCGGACAGGAGCGGCGTATAGAGGGATCGTCTACCGAGGTGAGCATCATTATATCTCGCTTTATGCGGATGATCTCTTGATGTTCCTGGAGGACACGGCGGGGGCACTGAAGAATGTGGTGGATATGCTAGATACATTTGGAGCTGTGTCGGGCCTCGGGGTAAACTGGCGCAAAACTTGTGTTTTCCCACTGAGAGCAGACCCGCCCCAGCCGCCACTGCCTGCGGATGTGGTTTGGGAAGGATCCTGCTTTACCTACCTAGGAGTGAGGATCTACCATGGGGCTGAAGACTTACTGGAAGGCAACATTGGACGCTGCATTAGAGCCCTGAGGGGCTCGGTGGCATTTTGGGCCACACTCCCGTTGTCGGTGGTCGGCAGAGTGGCACTACTCAAGATGGTGGCCTTACCGCGCCTTTTGTATTATTTCAGGACATTGCCGGTGTGGGTTCCACCCCGGTTCTTTAAGGACCTACGAACCCTTACTATAGGGTTCCTATGGGGGAGCGGGAGGAGAAGGGTGGCGTTGGACACACTGCATCGGCCGAAATCAGATGGGGGAATGGCAGTGCCGGACTTCGAATTATATTATTTGGCGGCGCAGCTGCAGATCCTTACGCAACACATAGCTAGGGAATTCAGGGGCCCTGATCTGCACCGAGGGACAGGGATACAGAGGCATGTGTTGTCCTATATTGTCCTGCAACAACACCTTGATGCAGGAGACCTGACGCTCGAGGAAAAAACGTTGAGGTTGTGCTGGAATAGGAGTCAAAAGCGAGCAGGAGTGGTACATCCGTATGCCCCGGAAATACCTCTGGGCATGCTGACGGCCTTACCACATGGAGGGGATTGGTCGCCCCTTATGGAATGGGAAGAGATGGGGCTCCACATGGTGGGTGACCTGTACGCCGATGGCGAGTTGCTTGCCTTCCGAGCGGTGCAGGACCAGTTTGGAATCCCGGCTGGGAGTTTCCTATTATACATGGCAGTGACTACGGCAATTAAGAAACATTGGAGGGTGGGGCTCTCAGAGCCAACGACCACGATGGCGTGCCAATACGTGATGATGTCGGCGGGAACGTTTAAAGCGGTGACGTGTTTGCATTCCCGAATGCTTCATGAAGGCCTAACCCCCCTGACGGCGTTGAAAATGAAATGGGAGGAGAGTGTAGGGAAACCCATACCAGATGCTACATGGGGACAAATCCTGAGGAGGGCGTGGAAGGGTTGTAGGAATGCCCGCTTCCAACAAGTACACTTCTTTGTAATACATAGGGCCTACTTAACACCTGGCAAGATACAAAGGCATTTCAATGCGCAGGGGGCGGCGTGCCCGAGGTGCTTCTTAGCTGGGGCGGAACTAGATCACATGATGTGGGATTGTCCGAAGCTGGGCTTGTATTGGACAGAAGTAGGAGAACTATTGAAAGGGGTGACAGATAGACAGATGACTTTTGATAAGGCAGTCTGCCTGCTACTTTGGTTCCTACACACGAAGAAAACGAAGATCACCAGTAAATTCATGGACCTAGGACTTATTTTAGCCCAGAGAGAGATCACCTGGCGCTGGCAGTCATCGGAGGGCCCGTCCAGCAGGCGCTGGGCAACGGAATTGGAAAAGTGGGCCAGAAGTGAAAGTATGGTCCGGCTTAGACAGGCGACCCGCACAGATAATGAAAAGGGTTTGGAAGCAGCACGGATGTGGGAAGGTCTGGTAGTTGCCCTGCATGAGTACCGAACACGGGAGGCAGACCAGGAAGAAGAGGGCTAATGGAGAACTCCTGGTGACGCACGATTATATGAGTGTTGTTCCCTCGGCTCCTGATTGATGAGATTAAATCCTGAATATGGCTCACACCAGCGAAAGACCAGGGGGGGGGTGGGAGGTGGGGGGATAGAAGGCCACTACCAGAAGAGTGATATTGACTGCTGAGAGTGAGTCAAGAGCTAGTGGCAGAATGATGGGCTCGCTGCCTAGGTTACACTAGGTGGGACGAAAGGTATGGGACCTGCTCAATTCTCTTTATTGTGACCGGGGGAAACAAGTTGTTTGTTGGGGTTAGGGGTTGGGTAGGTAGGTAGGGAAAAAGCGGATCTTTTAAACAAGCCTAATTATACTGATGTCAAGTGAATATTGTTGCTGTGGTATTGTCACCTGGTCTCTGGATTCTTGGATGTCGCCGCCCTACCTCCGGGATGTGGGCTAAATGGCTGTGTGCAATACTGTTCACGACTGAAAACCAGCGATAAGTGGAGACGGGCGGGATTGTCCAAATGATTGTACATTTCTGATTCTGCAATAAAAATTGTTTTAAAAAAAAAAATTAGAAGAGCCCAGCTCAGTCCCTAGGGCCCCCGGATAGAAGAGCCCAGCTCAGCCCCAAAGGGCCCCCGGATAGAAGAGCACAGCTCAGCCTCAGGGGCCCCTGGATAGAGGAGCCCAAATCAGCTCCAAGGGCCCTTGGATAGAAGAGTCCAGCTCAGCCCCAGGGGCCCCCAGGTAGATGAGCCCAGCTCAGCCACAGGGGCCCCTGAATAGAGGAGCCCGCTTAGCCCCAGGGGCCCTGGATAGAAGAGCACAGCTCAGCCCCAGGGGCCACTGGATAGAGGAGCCCAGCCCAGCTCCAGGGGCCCTGGATAGAAGAGCCCAGCTCAGCCCCAGGGGCCCCTGGATAGAGGAGCCCAGCTCAGCCCCAGGGGCCCCGGATAGAAGAGCCCAGCTCAGCCCCAGGGCCCCCGGAGAGAAGAGCATAGCACAGCCCCAGGGGCCTCGGATAGAAGAGCCCAGCCCCCCAGAAGCCCCCGGATAGAAGAGCCCAGCTCAGCCCCTAGGGCCTCAGGATAGAAGAGCCCAGCTCAGCCTCAGGGGCCCCCGATAGAAGAGCCCAGTTCAGCCCCAGGGGACGCAGATAGAAGGGCCCAGCTCAGCCCCAGGGGCCCCCAGATAGTAGAGCCCAGCTCAGTCCCATGGGCCCCTGGATAGAAGAGTATAGCTCAGCCCCAGGGGCCCCCGGATATAAGAGCCCAGTTCAGCCCCAAGGGCCCCCGGATAGTAGAGCCCAGCTCAGTCCCATGGGCCCCTGGATAGAAGAGTATAGCTCAGTCCCACGGGCCCCCGGATAGAAGAGCCCAGGGGTCCTGGATAGAAGAGCCCCGCTCAGCACCGGATAGAAGAGTCCAGCCCTCCCAAAGGGCCCCCGGAGAGAATAGACCAGCTCAGCCCCAGGGGCCCTGGATAGAACAGCCCAGCACAGCCCCCCTGGGACCCACGGATAGAAGAGCCCAGCTCAGCCCCATGGGCCCCTGGATAGAAGAGCCCAGCTCAGCCCAAGGGGCCCCGGATAGAAGAGCCCAGCTCAGCCCCAGGATAAAAGAGCCCAGCTCAGCCCCCAAGGGGCCCCCGGATAGGAGAGCCCAGCTCAGCCCCAGGGGCCCCAGATAGAGGAGCCCAACTCTGCCACAGGGGCCGCTGTATAGAGGAGCCCAGCTCAGCACCAGGGGCCCCAGGTAGAAGCGCCCAGCTCAGCCCCAGGGGCCCCGGGATAGAAGAGCCCAGCTCAGCCCCAGGGGCCCTGGATAGAAGAGCCCTGCTCAGCCCCAGGACCCCCGGATAGAAGAGTCCAGCTCAGCCCAGGACCCCCGGATAGAAGAGCCCAGCTCAGCCCAAGGGCCCGCGGATAGAAGAGCCCAGCTCAGCCCCAGGGGCCCCGGATAGAAGAGCCCAGCTCAGCCCCAGGATAAAAGAGCCCAGCTCAGCCCCAGGGTCCCCCGGATAGGAGAGCCCAGCTCAGCCCCAGGGGCCCCGGATAGAGGAGCCCAGCTCTGCCACAGGGGCCGCTGTATAGAGGAGCCCAGCTCAGCACCAGGGGCCCCAGGTAGAAGCGCCCAGCTCAGCCCCAGGGGCCCCGGGATAGAAGAGCCCAGCTCAGCCCCAGGGGCCCTGGATAGAAGAGCCCTGCTCAGCCCCAGGACCCCCGGATAGAAGAGTCCAGCTCAGCCCAGGGCCCCCGGATAGAAGAGCCCAGCTCAGCCCAAGGGCCCGCGGATAGAAGAGCCCAGCTCAGCCCCAGGGGCCCCGGATAGAAGAGCCCAGCTCAGCCCCAGGGCCCCCGGATAGAAGAGCCCAGCTCAGCCCCAGGGCCCATGGATGGCAGAGCCCAGCTAAGCCCCAGGAGCCCCCAGATAGAAGAGCCCAGCTCAGCCCCAGGGGCCCCCGGTTAGAAGAGCCCAGCTCAGCCCCAGGATCCCCAGATAGAAGAGCCCAGCTCAGCCCCAGGGGCACCCGGATAGAAGACCCCAGCTCAGCACCAGGAGCCCCCGGATAGAAGAGCCCAGCTCAGCCCCAGGGGCCCCTGGTTAGAAGAGCCCAGCTCAGCCCCAGAGGCCCCCATATAGAAGAGCCCAGCTCAGCCCCAGGGGCCCCAGATGGAAGAGCCAAGCTCAGCCCCAGGGGCCCATAGTGAAGAGCCCAGCTCAGCCCCCCAGGAGCCCCGGGATAGAAGAGCCCATCTCAGCCCCAGGGGCCCCTGGGTAGAAGAGCCAAGCTCAGCCCCAGGGGCCCCAGATGGAAGAGCAAAGCTCAGCCCCAGAGGCCCCCGGATAGAAGGCCCCAGGTCAGCCCAGGGGTCCCCAGATAGAAGAGCCCAGCTCAGCCCCCAGGGGCCCCGGATAGAAGCACCCAGCTCAGCCCCAGGGGCCCCCGGATAGAAGAGCCCAGCTCAGCCACAGGGGCTTCCCTAGAAGGGCCCAGCTCAACCCCAGGGGCCCCGGATAGAAGAGCCCAGCTCAGCCCGGCTCCTGCAGAGATTCCCTCCAGGATTATTCAGTCTATTTCTACAAACACAGCAGAAGGTGCTGACAATCTCCTACCTGAGCAGAGACTTGTGTAGACATGTCCAGGCTCTCTCCTCCCCCTGGGGTCTGGGGTGGGAGGGGCAGATCTGAGGTCTGATTGGGGTCTCTGAGTGTCTGCAGATGGAGGTAACTGCACAGACAGACAATGGTTCCTTCCTCCTCTGCTGCAGGCTGCAAACACCAGGAGAGGCTGGAAGTGATGTCACTGCAGCTGCTGGTGCTGTCTCTGCCGCCGCTGACCCGTAAGAGGAAACCCTTATCCCTTTCATCCAATGTGCAGCTCAGTGGGTTTCATCAGCAGGCGAGGAGCGCCCTCTGTTGGCCGCTGACAGAACCGCCGCCTCCAGTGTTTAGGATTGAATTGGAAATAGCCTGAATTTCATTAATTATATGTAAGAAACTGCTAGAATTAAACTGGACAATGTTTTCTATTTTTCCTGTTTCTGTTGGTAATTTTTTATATTTGATAGGACTGTGTATTCAAACAACTTTCCGACTCCGCACCAAATTAAGTTTTACATTTGTCTGCTTTGTTTACCCGCTCACTCCCTTCAAAGGTTCACTTATAAAATAAACAAACAAGTAGATTACAGTCTCAATGACTTCATAAGACAGAACAATCATATTTGACTGTCACAGATTTCTTTCTCAGTGGATGGTGTCATGACAATGAGTGAACAGTCCACAGATTCCTCACAGTGAAGCAAGATGCACCAGAGTGCACAGATCCCTCACAGTGCAGCAAGATGCACCACAGTGCACAGATCCCTCACAGTGCAGCAAGATGCACCACAGTGCACAGATCACTCACAGAGCAGCAAGATGCACCACAGTGCACAGATTCCTCACAGTGCAGTAAGATGCACCACAGTCCACAGATTCCTCAAAGTGCAGTAAGATGCACCACAGTGCACAGATTCCTCACAGTGCAGTAAGATGCATCACAGTGCACAGATCCCTCGCAGTGCAGCAAGATGCACCACAGTGCACAGATCCCTCGAAGTGCAGCAAGATGCACCACAGTGCACAGATCCCTCACAGTGCAGCAAGATGCGCCACAGTGCACAAATCCCTCACAGTGCAGCAAGATGCGCCACAGTGCACAGATCCCTCACAGTGCAGTAAGAATGCACCGCAGTGCACAGATCCCTCACAGTGCAGCAAGATGCACCACAGTGCACAGATCCCTCACAGTGCAGCAAGATGCACCACAGTGCACAGATCCCTCACAGTGCAGCAAGATGCACCACCATGCACAGATCCCTCACAGTGCAACAAGATGCAGTGCAGTGCACAGATTTCCCACAGTGCAGCAAGATGCACCACAGTGCACAGATCCCTCACAGTGCAGTAAGAATGCACCGCAGTGCACATATTCCTAACAGTGCATTAAGATGCAGCGCACAGACCTCTAATAGTGCAATAAGATGCAGTGCACAGATCCTCTCTTTAACACACATGATTCCCACAAACACCCCCAGGGCCAGAAGGAAAGCCCCCCAGGGCCCCCGGATAGAAGAGCCCAGCTCCGCCCCAGGGGCCCCCGGATAGAAGAGCCCAGCTCAGCCCTAGGGGCCACAGATAGAAGAGCCACACTCAGCCACAGGGGCCCCGGATAGAAGAGCCCAGCTCAGCCCCAGGGGCCCCGGATAGAAGAGCCCAGCTCAGCCCTAGGGGCCACAGATAGTAGAGCCAAACTCAGCCCCAGGGGCCCCGGATAGAAGAGCCCAGCTCAGCCCCAGGGGCCCCGGATAGAAGATGCCAGCTCAGCCCCCAGAGGCCCCCGGTTAGAAGAGCCCAGCTCATCCCCAGGGGCCCCGGATAGAAGAGCCTAGCTCAGCCCCCCAGAGGCCCCCGGATAGAAGAGCCCAGCTCAGCCCCAGGGGCCCCCGGATAGAAGAGCCCAGCTCGGCCCCAGAGCCCCCGGATAGAAGAGCCCAGCTCAGCCCCAGGGGCCCCTGGATAGAGGGGCCCAGCTCCACCCCAGGGGCCCACAGATAGAAGAGCCCAGCTCAGGCCCAGAGGCCCCCGGATAGAAGAGCCCAGCTCAGCCCCAAAGGGCCCCCGGATAGAAGAGCACAGCTCAGCCTCAGGGGCCCCTGGATAGAGGAGCCCAGCTCAGCTCCAAGGGCCCTTGGATAGAAGAGTCCAGCTCAGCCCCAGGGGCCCCCAGATAGATGAGCCCAGCTCAGCCCCAGGGGCCCTGGATAGAAGAGCACAGCTCAGCCCCAGGGGCCACTGGATAGAGGAGCCCAACCCAGCTCCAGGGGCCCCGGATAGAAGAGCCCAGCTCAGCCCCAGGGGCCCCTGGATAGAGGAGCCCAGCTCAGCCCCAGAGCCCCGGATAGAAGAGCCCAGCTCAGCCCCAGGGCCCCCGGATAGAAGAGCATAGCACAGCCCCAGGGGCCTCAGATAGAATAGCCCAGCCCCCCAGAAGCCCCCGGATAGAAGAGCCCAGCTCAGCCCCTAGGGCCTCAGGATAGAAGAGCCCAGCTCAGCCCCAGGGGCCCCCGATAGAAGAGCCCAGCTCAGCCCCAGGGGACGCAGATAGAAGGGCCCAGCTCAGCCCCAGGGGCCCCCAGATAGTAGAGCCCAGCTCAGACCCATGGGCCCCTGGATAGAAGAGTATAGCTCTGCCCCAGGGGCCCCCGGATAGAAGAGCCCAGTTCAGCCCCAAGGGCCCCCGGATAGAAGAGTATAGCTCAGCCCCACGGGCCCCCGGATAGAAGAGCCCAGGGGTCCTGGATAGAAGAGCCCAGCTCAGCACCGGATAGAAGCGCCCAGCCCTCCCAAAGGGCCCCCAGAGAGAATAGACCAGCTCAGCCCCAGGGGCCCTGGATAGAACAGCCCAGCACAGCCCCCCTGGGACCCACGGATAGAAGAGCCCAGCTCAGCCCCATGGGCCCCTGGATAGAAGAGCCCAGCTCAGCCCAATCAATCAATCAATCATGCCATTTGTATAGCGCACTACTCACCCGGGAGGGTCTCAAGGCGCTTGGGGGGAGGGGTATGCTACTGCTCGAACAGCCGGGTCTTGAGTTGTTTCCTGAAGGCGAGATGGTCCTGGGTCAGCCGAAGGTGGATGGGGAGGGAGTTCCAAGTCTTGGCAGCCAGGTAAGAGAAGGATCTTCCTCCGGCGGTGGCCCTTCGGATGCGTGGTACGGCTGCGAGGGCGAGGCTGGTGGACCGTAGCTGGCGGGTGGGCGTGTAGAAGGTCAGGAGGTCGTTGAGGTACTTGGGGCCCAGGTCGTGGAGAGACTTGTGTGCGTGGGTGAGGAACCGGAACGTGATCCTCTTGTCGACGGGGAGCCAGTGCAGGTTTCTCAGGTGGCTGGAGATGTGGCTGCGTCGGGGGACATCAGGATGAGTCGGGCGGAGGCGTTCTGGATGCGCTGGAGTCTTTTCTGTAGCTTGGCTGTGGTTCCGGCGTAGAGGGCGTTTCCGTAGTCCAGTCGGCTGGTGACGAGTGCCTGGGTGACAGTCTTCCTGGTCTCGGTCGGGATCCAGCGGAAGATCTTGCGAAGCATACGCAGGTTGTTGAAGCACGATGAGGAGACGGCGTTGACTTGTCTGGTCATCGAGAGGGAGGGGTCCAGGATGAAGCCCAGGTTGCGTGCTTGGTCGGTTGGCTTGGGTGCGGTGCCCAGGGCTGGGGGCCACCAGGAGTCGTCCCAGGCGGAGGGCGAAGATCCCAGGATGAGGACTTCCGTCTTGTCCGAGTTCAGTTTCAGGCGGCTGTCCTTCACCCACTCGGCGACGTCTTTCATCCCTTCGTGTAGGCAGTTTCTGGCGTTGTCGGGGTCTCTGGTGAGGGAGAGGATCAGCTGGGTGTCGTCGGCGTAAGAGATGATGTTGAGGTTGTGCTGGCGTGCGATGGCTGCGAGAGGTTTCATGTAGATGTTGAAGAGGGTGGGGCTGAGTGAAGATCCTTGCGGGACGCCGCAGATGACTTCGGTGGCCTCGGAGTGAAACGGGGGGAGGCGGACTCTTTGTGTTCTTCCGGCGAGGAACGAGGTGATCCACTCCAGTGCCTTCTCTTGGATACCGATGTTGCTGAGGCGCTGGACTAGGGTGCGGCGGCAGACCGTGTCGAACGCAGCGGAGAGGTCCAGGAGGATGAGGGCCACTGTTTCCCCCTTGTCGAGCAGGGTCCGGATGTCGTCGGTGGCTGCGATGAGGGCGGTCTCGGTGCTGTGGTTGGCTCTGAAGCCGGACTGCGAGGGGTCGAGGGATTCGTTCGTCTCGAGGAAGGCGGTCAGCTGTCTGTTGACGATCTTCTCGATGACTTTAGCAGGAAAAGGGAGGAGCGAGATGGGGCAGAAGTTTTTGAGATCGGTGGGGTCCGCTGTAGGTTTCTTCAGGAGGGCGCTGATCTCGGCGTGCTTCCAGCTCTCCGGGAAGGTGGCGGTGTTGAAGGAGGCGTTGATGATGTTCCGGAGTTGGGGTGCGATGGTGGAATCGGCCTTGTTGAAGACGTGGTGTGGGCAGGGGTCGGTCGGTGACCCAAGGGGCCCCGGATAGTAGAGCCCAGCTCAGCCCCAGGATAAAAGAGCCGAGCTCAGCCCCCAAGGGGCCTCTGGATAGGAGAGCCCAGCTCAGCCCCAGGGGCCCCGGATAGAGGAGCCCAGCTCTGCCACAGGGGCCGCTGTATAGAGGAGCCCAGCTCAGCCCAAGGGCCCACGGATAGAAGAGCCCAGCTCAGCCTCAGGGCCCCCGGATAGAAGAGCCCAGCACAGCCCCCAGGGCCCCCCGATAGAAGAGCCCAGCTCAGGCCCATTGGCCCCTGGATGAAGAGCCCAGCTCAGCCCAAGGGGCTCGGATGGAAGAGCCCAGCTCAGCCCCAGGATAAAAGAGCCCAGCTCAGCCCCCAAGGGGCCCCCGGATAGGAGAGCCCAGCTCAGCCCCAGGGGCCCCGGATAGAGGAGCCCAGCTCTGCCACAGGGGCCGCTGTATAGAGGAGCCCAGCTCAGCACCAGGGGCCCCAGGTAGAAGCGCCCAGCTCAGCCCCAGGGGCCCCGGATTGAAGAGCCCTGCTCAGCCCCAGGACCCCCGGATAGAAGAGTCCAGCTCAGCCCAGGGCCCCCGGATAGAAGAGCCCAGCTCAGCCCAAGGGCCCGCGGATAGAAGAGCCCAGCTCAGCCCCAGGGGCCCCGGATAGAAGAGCCCAGCTCAGCCCCGGGCCCCCGGATAGAAGAGCCCAGCTCAGCCCCAGGGCCTATGGATGGCAGAGCCCAGCTTAGCCCCAGGAGCCCCCAGATAGAAGAGCCCAGCTCAGCCCTAGGGGCCCCCGGATAGAAGAGCCCAGCTCAGCCCCAGACCCCAGTTCAGCCCGGCTCCTCCAGTATTATTCAGTCTATTTCTACAAACACAGCAGAAGGTGCTGACAATCTTCTACCTGAGCAGAGACCTGTGCAGACGTGTCCAGGCTCTCTCCTCCCCCTAGGGCTTTGTGGGGGCAGGTCTGGGGTCTGGGGGTGGTAAATCTGGGCTGTGAGGGGGGGTCTGCAGATTAAGGTAACTGCACAGACAGACAGGGCTCCTTCCTCCTCTGCTGCAGGCTGCAAACAGCAGTAGAGGCCAGAAGTGTTGTCAAGCAGCTGCTGGTGCTGTCGCTGCCGCCGCTGACCCGGAAGAGGAAAACCTTCTCCCTTTCAGCCAATGTGCAGCTCAGTGGGTCTCATCAGCGGGCGAGGAGCGCCCTCAGGTGGCCGCTGGCGGAACCGCCACCTCCAGTCTTTAAGAGTGAATTGGAAATAGCCTGAATTTCATTAATTATATGCAACTGTAAGAAACTGCTAGAATTAAACTGGACAATATTTTCTATTTTTCCTGTTTCTGTGGGTAATTTTTTATATTTGGTAGGACTGTGTGTATTCAAACAACTTTCCGACTCCGCACCAAATTAAGTTTTAAGCTCAGCACCTAGGGCCCCCGGACAAAAGAGCACAGCTCAGCCCCCAAGGGCCCCCGGATAGAAGAGCCCAGCTTAGCCCCAGGATCCCATGGATAGAGGAGCCCATCTCCACCCCAGGGCCCTTAGATAGAAGAGCTCAGCTTAGCCCCAGGATCCCATGGATAGAGGAGCCCATCTCCACCCCAGGGCCCCTAGATAGAAGAGCCCAGCTCAGCCACAGAGGCCACCAGATAGAAGAGCCCAGCTCAGCCCCTAGCGCCCCCGGATAGAAGAGCCCAGCTCAGCCCCAAAGGGCCCCCAGATAGAAGAGCCCAGTTCATCCCCAGGGGCTCCTGGATAGAGGAGCCCAGCTCAGCCCCCGGGTGCCCCGGATAGAAGAGCACAGCTCAGCCCCAGGGGCCCCTGGATAAAGGAGCCCAGCTCAGCCCTAGGGCCCCAGATAGAAGAGCCAAGCTCAGCCCCAGGGGCCCCCGGATAGAAGAGCCCAGCTCAGCCCCAGGGCCCCCGATAGAAGAGCCTAGCTCAGCCCCAGGGGCCGCAGATAGAAGAGCCCAGCTCATCCCCAGGGGCCCCTGGATAGAAGAGCCCAGCTCAGCCCCAGGGGCACAGGATAGAAGAGCCCAGCTCAATCCCAGAGAGCCCCCGGATAGAAGAGCCCAGCTCAGCCCCAGGGGCCCCGGATAGAAGAGCCCAGCTCAGCCCCAGGACCCCCGGATAGAAGAGCCCAGCTCAGCCACAGGGGCCCCAGATAGAAGAGCCCAGCTCAGCCCCAGGGGCCCCAGATAGAAGGGCCAAGCTCAGCCCGGCTCCTGCAGAAATTCCCTCCAGGATTATTCAGTCTATTTCTACAAACACAGCAGAAGGTGCTGACAATCTCCTCTGGGGGTGATAAATCTGGGGTTTGAGGGGGGGTCTGCAGATGAAGGTAACTGCACGAACAGACAGGGCTCCTTCCTCCTCTGCTGCAGGCTGCAAACACTAGGAGAGGAACACTAGGAGAGGCCGGAAGTGATGTCACCGCAGCTGCTGGTGCTGTCTCTGCCGCCGCTGACCCGGAAAAGGAACCCCTTCTCCCTTTCACCCAATGTGCAGCTCAGTGGGTTTCATCAGCAGGCGATGAGCGCCCTCTGTTGGCCTCTGACGGAACCGCCGCCTCCAGTCTTCAAAAGTGAATTGGAAATGACAGCCTGAATTTCATTAAATACATGAAAATGTAAGAAAACTGCTAGAATTAAACTAGTCAACGTTTTCTTTATATTTGATAGGGCTGTGTATATTCAAACAACTTTCCAACGATTTGCCCCAAATTAATTTTTGCATTTCTCTGCAATTTTTACCCACTCACTCCCCCCAAAGTTTCACTTATAAAACAAAATAAAGTACATTGCAGTCTCAATACATTCATGAGACAGAACAATCGGGTTTGACTCTCACAGATTTCTCCCTCAGTGGATGGTGTCATGGCAGTGAGTGACCGGTGCCGGGTCTGAGGATGAGAGGGTATTCCATCACTAACTAATGTCAGACTCCTTCATACTGGCTCTTATTAGAGTTACCACCTGCCTTTTGGTCATGTTTTAAGATTTTGCAAAGGCCCGGATATTATTCTTCAATAAGACTTTGAATAAAAGTGTTTGTATTCATTTTTAACATGGCTTTGCTGTCTTTATTTACTTTAACTCTCAGTCAGGATTCGTTAAGGCAGCTCTAGAACACATTTTAAAGTGATTTCTGCTTATATTTGATATTATAAGTTTGCACTGATTAGAGGAAAAATGCCAGCTTTAAGTAATCTTCCTACTTTTGTACTGGCCGGGACAAGAAAATACTGACCATGCCATTCCTATAAAAGACTGGTCAGGTGGTAACCCTCTCTCCTAGCATGAGTCACTCCTCGTCCACGCACCATCGATGTGCGGGTGTTGGAGGGCTTCGTAGCACCGTCAGGCAAGTTGCATTTGTTGCCTTGGCAGTGACATCAGATGCGACATGCACACATCAGAGCCTTCAAGTCTCACTCATCTTGAGTGACACTCACACATTTAGAGGTTGTGCTGAAGTCTCCCTCACACCTTGCTGAATCTTATCACTGGGAGACGGGAGAGGGTCCTAGTACTCCATATGTGACTTTGCTCGCACTTCTACTGTGTGCAGAGTAGACGCTTACAGCTAAAGGGGGAGACACTATTCACTTCATAGAGTTTAGCAAACCCACTGTCCTACATTTTGATATCACTACATTTTCAATATTTCACCTTGACGGCTGCACAGATTATGCATTTGGTCTAACGTTGATTTGGATGTCTGTGTTAATGATTTGTATGTCACCTGTGTACTCATCATTCCTATAATTTCACTATTGTCTCTTCCTCTGACATTATCGAAGTCAAATATCATGTGACATCACTTCCTGTGAGGTCATCCATAGGATAGTTTGTTTTGACTCCTAAGAGTCTCAAAACCTTGACCTCTGTGAAGCCCATACATGTGCGCTCATCTGGAGTAAGGGGGAGGAGCATGCTCTTAGCTCAGAGATGAAAGCATCTGGAAGCAGTGCAGGCGCTACCCTGACATGTTCCTGCCAAGCTATACTATCACCATTCAGACCAGCAGAGTGCTGAACTCTGCAAAAAGATATGACATGTGTGTTTTAATTTAATTGCACTTCATGTCAATGTTGTTAAACTCTACAATGGTCACAAAGTGGTTCCCCCCTTGAGTTCCCACGAGTACCTTCAGTCTCTTAACTTTCACACTGTACAGTTTCTGCAATGACATTGTCCTTGGAAGAGCATACTGTCTTTTCTGAGAGAGAAGTCAAACTTATGCTTCCTGGAGAAAGTGGTTAAAGGCGCTGTCTATGATTTGACAAAAGTGAGTCAAATTCTGTGCCGAGGTGGGTTCACTAAGAGAAGCCCTTCAAAATGTACATTGACGCTGTATGAATCTGGCTTTGTATATGGTATACCCACTAGGTGGTCATTCCATGCACAGAGATCAGGGGTTCCCCAAAAGTGTACAGGGTTCAATGTAAAACCCAAAGTGTAACAGAAGAAAGGGGTTTTTAAGGGTTAGGGGATAGGGAGCTCTGCAAAATTAACGCTAAAATTAACAGAGGTGTCGTGCTCTGCACCCACTGCTAGAGAGGATAGACCCCAGGCAGTGAGCCCAGTGTGGAGGATGGAGACACAGAGGTGTCATGCTCTGCAGCCACTGCTAGAGAGGATAGACCCCAGGCAGTGAGCCCAGTGTGAAGGATGGAGACACAGAGGTGTCGCCCTCTGCACCCACTGCTAGAGAGTATAGACCCCAGGCAGTGAGCCCAGTGTGAAGGATGGACACAGAGGGGTCATGCTCTGCACCCACTGCTAGAGAGGATAGACCCCAGGCAGTGAGCCCAGTGTGAAGGATGGAGACACAGAGGTGTCGTGCTCTGCACCCAGTGATAGAGAGGATAGACCCCAGGCAGTGAGCCCAGTGTGAAGGATGGACACAGAGGTGTCATGCTCTGCACCCACTGCTAGAGAGGATAGACCCCAGGCAGTGAGCCCAGTGTGAAGGCTGGAGACACAGAGGTGTCGTGCTCTGCACCCACTGCTAGAGAGGATAGACCCCAGGCAGTGAGCCCAGTGTGAAGGAGAAGAGACACAGGGTGTCATGCTCCACACCCACTGCTGGAGAGGATAGACCCCAGGCAGCGAGCCCAGTGTGAAGGATGGAGACACAGAGGTGTCGTGCTCTGCACCCACTGCTAGAGAGGATAGACCCCAGGCAGTGAGCCCAGTGTGAAGGATCGAGACACAGAGGAGTCATGCTCTGCACCCGCTGCTAGAGAGGATAGACCCCAGGCAGTGAGCCCAGTGTGAAGGATGGAGACACAGAGGTGTCGCCCTCTGCACCCACTGCTAGAGAGTATAGACCCCAGGCAGTGAGCCCAGTGTGAAGGATGGAGACACAGAGGTGTCATGCTCTGCACCCACTGCTAGAGAGGATAGACCCCAGGCAGTGAGCCCAGTGTGAAGGATGGAGACAGAGAGGTGTCATGCTCTGCACCCGCTGCTAGAGAGGATAGACCCCAGGCAGTGAGCCCAGTGTGAAGGATGGAGACACAGAGGTGCCGTGCTCTGCACCCACTGATAGAGAGGATAGACCCCAGGCAGTGAGCCCAGTGTGAAGGATGGGGACACAGAGGAGTCGTGCTCTGCACCCACTGCTGGAGAGGATAGATCCCAGGCAGTGAGCCCAGTGTGAAGGATGGAGACACAGAGGTGTCATGCTCTGCACCCACTGCTGGAGAGGATATACCCCAGGCAGTGAGCCCAGTGTGAAGGATGGAGACACAGAGGTGTCATGCCCTGCACCCACTGCTAGAGAGGATAGACCCCAGGCAATGAGCCCAGTGTGAAGGATGGAGACACAGAGGTGTCGTGCTCTGCACCCACTGCTAGAGAGGATAGACCCCAGGCAGTGAGCCTAGTGTGAAGGATGGAGACACAGAGGTGTCATGCTCTGCACCCACTGCTAGAGAGGATAGACCCCAGGCAGTGAGCCCAGTGTGAAGGATGGACACAGAGGTGTCGTGCTCTGCACCCACTGCTAGAGAGGATAGACCCCAGGCAGTGAGCCTAGTGTGAAGGATGGAGACACAGAGGTGTCGTGCTCTGCACCCACTGCTAGAGAGGATAGACCCCAGGCAGTGAGCCCAGTGTGAAGGATGGAGACATAGAGGTGTCGTGCTCTGCACCCACTGCTAGAGAGGATAGACCCCAGGCAGTGAGCCCAGTGTGAAGGATGGAGACACAGAGGTGTCGTGCTCTGCACCCACTGCTAGAGAGGATAGACCCCAGGCAGTGAGCCCAGTGTGAAGGATGGAGACACAGAGGTGTCATGCTCTGCACCCACTGCTAGAGAGGATAGACCCCAGGCAGTGAGCCCAGTGTGGAGGATGGAGACACAGAGGTGTCGTGCTCTGCACCCACTGCTAGAGAGGCTAGACCCCAGGCAGTGAGCCCAGTCTGAAGGATGGAGACACAGAGGTGTCATGCTCTGCACCCACTGATAGGGAGGATAGACCCCAGGCAGTGAGCCCAGTGTGAAGGATGGGGACACAGAGGTGTCGTGCTCTGCACCCACTGCTAGAGAGGATAGACCCCAGGCAGTGAGCCCAGTGTGGAGAATGGAGACACAGAGGTGTCGTGCTCTGCACCCACTGCTAGAGAGGATAGAACCCAGGCAGCGAGCCCAGTGTGGAGGATGGAGACACAGAGGTGTCATTCTCTGCACCCACTGCTAGAGAGGATAGACCCCAGGCAGTGAGCCCAGTGTGAAGGATGGAGACACAGAGGTGTCATGCTCTGCACCCACTGATAGAGAGGATAGACCCCAGGCAGTGAGCCCAGTGTGAAGGATGGAGACACAGAGGTGCCGTGCTCTGCACCCACTGCTAGAGAGGATAGACCCCAGGCAGTGAGCCCAGTGTGAAGGATGGATGCACAGAGGTGTCATGCTCTGCACCCACTGCTAGAGAGGATAGACCCCAGGCAGCGAGCCCAGCGAGAAGGATGGAGACACAGAGGCGTCATGCTCTGCACCCACTGCTAGAGAGGATAGTCCCCAGGCAGCGAGCCCAGTGTGAAGGATGGAGACACAGAGGTGTCGTGCTCTGCACCCACTGCTAGAGAGGATAGACCCCAGGCAGTGAGCCCAGTGTGAAGGATGGAGACACAGAGGTGGCGTGCTCTGCACCCACTGCTAGAGAGGATAGTCCCCAGGCAGCGAGCCCAGTGTGAAGGATGGAGACACAGAGGTGTTGTGCTCTGCACCCACCGCTAGAGAGGATAGACCTCAGGCAGTGAGCCCAGTGTGAAGGGTGGAGACACAGAGGTGTCATGCTCTGCACCCACTGCTAGAGAGGATAGACCCCAGGCAGCGAGCCCAGTGTGAAGGGTGGAGACACAGAGGTGTCATGCTCTGCACCCACTGCTAGAGAGGATAGACCCCAGGCAGTGAGCCCAGTGTGAAGGATGGAGACACAGAGGCGTCATGCTCTGCACCCACTGCTAGAGAGGATAGTCCCCAGGCAGTGAGCCCAGTGTGAAGGATGGAGACACAGAGGTGTCGTGCTCTGCACCCACTGCTAGAGAGGATAGATCCCAGGCAGTGAGCCCAGTGTGAAGGATGGAGACACAGAGGTGTCGTGCTCTGCACCCACTGCTAGAGAGGATAGATCCCAGGCAGTGAGCCCAGTGTGAAGGATGGAGACACAGAGGTGTCATGCTATGCACCCACTGCTAGAGAGGATAGATCCCAGGCAGTGAGCCCTGTGTGAAGGATGGATACAGAGGTGTCATGCTCTGCACCCACTGCTAGAGAGGATAGACCCCAGGCAGTGAGCCCAGT
This sequence comes from Lissotriton helveticus, assembly GCF_964261635.1. Taxonomy (NCBI): domain Eukaryota; kingdom Metazoa; phylum Chordata; class Amphibia; order Caudata; family Salamandridae; genus Lissotriton; species Lissotriton helveticus. The sequence goes on from NW_027611720.1 coordinate 25,245, forward strand.
GTGAAGGATGGGGACACAGAGGTGTCATGCTCTGCACCCACTGCTAGAGAGGATAGACCCCAGGCAGGGGGCCCAGTGTGAAGGATTGATGCACAGAGGTGTCATGATCTGCACCCACTGCTAGAGAGGATAGACCCCAGGCAGTGAGCCCAGTGTGAAGGATGGAGACACAGAAGTGTCATGCTCTGCACCCCCTGCTAGAGAGGATAGACACCAGGCAGTGAGCCCAGTGTGAAGGATGGAGACACAGAGGTGTCGAGCTCTGCACCCACTGTTAGAGAGGATAGACCCCAGGCAGAGGGCCCAGTGTGAAGGATGGAGACACAGAGGTGTCGTGCTCTGCACCCACTGCTAGAGAGGATATACCCCAGGCAGTGAGCCCAGTGTGAAGGATGGAGACACAGAGGTGTCGAGCTCTGCACCCACTGTTAGAGAGGATAGACCCCAGGCAGAGGGCCCAGTGTGAAGGATGGAGACACAGAGGTGTCGTGCTCTGCACCCACTGCTAGAGAGGATAGACCCCAGGCAGTGAGCCCAGTGTGAAGGATGGAGACACAGAGGTGTCATGCTCTGCACCCACTGCTAGAGAGGATATACCCCAGGCAGTGAGCCCAGTGTGAAGGATGGAGACACAGAGGTGTCGTGCTCTGCACCCACTGCTAGAGAGGATCGACCCCAGGCAGTGAGCCCAGTGTGAAGGATGGAGACACAGAAGTGTCATGCTCCGCACCCACTGCTAGAGAGGATAGACCCCAGGCAGCGAGCCTAGTGTGAAGGATGGACACAGAGGTGTCATGCTCTGCACCCACTGCTAGAGAGGATAGACGACAGGCAGTGAGCCCAGTGTGAAGGATGGAGACACAGAGGTGTCATGCTCTGCACCCCCTGCTAGAGAGGATAGACCCCAGGCAGTGAGCCCAGTGTGAAGGATGGAGACACAGAGGTGTCATGCTCTGCACCCACTGCTAGAGAGGATAGACCCCAGGCAGTGAGCCCAGTGTGAAGGATGGAGACACAGAGGTGTCATGCTCTGCACCCACTGCTAGAGAGGATAGACCCCAGGCAGCGAGCCCAGTGAGAAGGATGGAGACACAGAGGCGTCATGCTCTGCACCCACTGCTAGAGAGGATAGACCCGAGGCAGTGAGCCCAGCGTGAAGGATGGAGACACAGAGGTGTTGTGCTCTGCACCCACTGCTAGAGAGGATAGATCCCAGGCAGTGAGCCCAGTGTGAAGGATGGAGACACAGAGGTGTCAGGCTCTGCACCCACTGCTAGAGAGGAAAGACCCCAGGCAGTGAGCCCAGTGTGAAGGATGGAGACACAGAGGTGTCATGCTCTGCACCCACTGCTAGAGAGGATAGACCCCAGGCAGTGAGCCCAGTGTGAAGGATGGAGACACAGAGGTGTCGTGCTCTGCACCCACTGCTAGAGAGGATAGACCCCAGGCAGTGAGCCCAGTGTGGAGGATGGAGACACAGAGGTGTCGTGCTCTGCACCCACTGCTAGAGAGGCTAGACCCCAGGCAGTGAGCCCAGTCTGAAGGATGGAGACACAGAGGTGTCATGCTCTGCACCCACTGATAGAGAGGATAGACCCCAGGCAGTGAGCCCAGTGTGAAGGATGGGGACACAGAGGTGTCGTGCTCTGCACCCACTGCTAGAGAGGATAGACCCCAGGCAGTGAACCCAGTGTGGAGGATGGAGACACAGAGGTGTCGTGCTCTGCACCCACTGCTAGAGAGGATAGAACCCAGGCAGCGAGCCCAGTGTGGAGGATGGAGACACAGAGGTGTCATTCTCTGCACCCACTGCTAGAGAGGATAGACCCCAGGCAGTGAGCCCAGTGTGAAGGATGGAGACACAGAGGTGTCATGCTCTGCACCCACTGATAGAGAGGATAGACCCCAGGCAGTGAGCCCAGTGTGAAGGATGGAGACACAGAGGTGCCGTGCTCTGCACCCACTGCTAGAGAGGATAGACCCCAGGCAGTGAGCCCAGTGTGAAGGATGGATGCACAGAGGTGTCATGCTCTGCACCCACTGCTAGAGAGGATAGACCCCAGGCAGCGAACCCAGCGAGAAGGATGGAGACACAGAGGCGTCATGCTCTGCACCCACTGCTAGAGAGGATAGTCCCCAGGCAGCGAGCCCAGTGTGAAGGATGGAGACACAGAGGTGTCGTGCTCTGCACCCACTGCTAGAGAGGATAGACCCCAGGCAGTGAGCCCAGTGAGAAGGATGGAGACACAGAGGTGGCGTGCTCTGCACCCACTGCTAGAGAGGATAGTCCCCAGGCAGCGAGCCCAGTGTGAAGGATGGAGACACAGAGGTGTTGTGCTCTGCACCCACCGCTAGAGAGGATAGACCTCAGGCAGTGAGCCCAGTGTGAAGGGTGGAGACACAGAGGTGTCATGCTCTGCACCCACTGCTAGAGAGGATAGACCCCAGGCAGCGAGCCCAGTGTGAAGGGTGGAGACACAGAGGTGTCATGCTCTGCACCCACTGCTAGAGAGGATAGACCCCAGGCAGTGAGCCCAGTGTGAAGGATGGAGACACAGAGGCGTCATGCTCTGCACCCACTGCTAGAGAGGATAGTCCCCAGGCAGTGAGCCCAGTGTGAAGGATGGGGACACAGAGGTGTCGTGCTCTGCACCCACTGCTAGAGAGGATAGATCCCAGGCAGTGAGCCCAGTGTGAAGGATGGAGACACAGAGGTGTCGTGCTCTGCACCCACTGCTAGAGAGGATAGATCCCAGGCAGTGAGCCCAGTGTGAAGGATGGAGACACAGAGGTGTCATGCTATGCACCCACTGCTAGAGAGGATAGATCCCAGGCAGTGAGCCCTGTGTGAAGGATGGATACAGAGGTGTCATGCTCTGCACCCACTGCTAGAGAGGATAGACCCCAGGCAGTGAGCCCAGTGTGAAGGATGGGGACACAGAGGTGTCATGCTCTGCACCCACTGCTAGAGAGGATAGACCCCAGGCAGGGGGCCCAGTGTGAAGGATTGATGCACAGAGGTGTCATGATCTGCACCCACTGCTAGAGAGGATAGACCCCAGGCAGTGAGCCCAGTGTGAAGGATGGAGACACAGAAGTGTCATGCTCTGCACCCCCTGCTAGAGAGGATAGACACCAGGCAGTGAGCCCAGTGTGAAGGATGGAGACACAGAGGTGTCGAGCTCTGCACCCACTGTTAGAGAGGATAGACCCCAGGCAGTGAGCCCAGTGTGAAGGATGGAGACACAGAAGTGTCATGCTCCGCACCCACTGCTAGAGAGGATAGACCCCAGGCAGCGAGCCTAGTGTGAAAGATGGACACAGAGGTGTCATGCTCTGCACCCACTGCTAGAGAGGATAGACCCCAGGCAGTGAGCCCAGTGTGAAGGATGGAGACACAGAGGTGTCATGCTCTGCACCCCCTGCTAGAGAGGATAGACCCCAGGCAGTGAGCCCAGTGTGAAGGATGGAGACACAGAGGTGTCATGCTCTGCACCCACTGCTAGAGAGGATAGACCCCAGGCAGTGAGCCCAGTGTGAAGGATGGAGACACAGAGGTGTCATGCTCTGCACCCACTGCTAGAGAGGATAGACCCCAGGCAGCGAGCCCAGCGAGAAGGATGGAGACACAGAGGCGTCATGCTCTGCACCCACTGCTAGAGAGGATAGACCCGAGGCAGTGAGCCCAGCGTGAAGGATGGAGACACAGAGGTGTTGTGCTCTGCACCCACTGCTAGAGAGGATAGATCCCAGGCAGTGAGCCCAGTGTGAAGGATGGAGACACAGAGGTGTCAGGCTCTGCACCCACTGCTAGAGAGGAAAGACCCCAGGCAGTGAGCCCAGTGTGAAGGATGGAGACACAGAGGTGTCATGCTCTGCACCCACTGCTAGAGAGGATAGACCCCAGGCAGTGAGCCCAGTGTGAAGGATGGAGACACAGAGGTGTCGTGCTCTGCACCCACTGCTAGAGAGGACGGACCCCAGGCAGTGAGCCCAGTGTGAAGGATGGAGACACAGAGGTGTCATGCTCTGCACCCACTGCTAGAGAGGATAGACCCCAGGCAGGGGGCCCAGTGTGAAGGATGGAGACACAGAGGTGTCGTGCTCTGCACCCACTGCTAGAGAGGATAGACCCCAGGCAGTGAGCCCAGTGTGAAGGATGGACACAGAGGTGTCATGCTCTGCACCCACTGCTAGAGAGGATAGACCCCAGGCAGTGAGCCCAGTGTGAAGGATGGAGACACAGAGGTGTCATGCTCTGCACCCACTGCTAGAGAGGATAGACCCCAGGCAGTGAGCCCAGTGTGAAGGATGGAGACACAGAGGTGTCATGCTCTGCACCCACTGCTAGAGAGGATAGACCCCAGGCAGCGAGCCCAGCGAGAAGGATGGAGACACAGAGGCGTCATGCTCTGCACCCACTGCTAGAGAGGATAGACCCGAGGCAGTGAGCCCAGCGTGAAGGATGGAGACACAGAGGTGTTGTGCTCTGCACCCACTGCTAGAGAGGATAGATCCCAGGCAGTGAGCCCAGTGTGAAGGATGGAGACACAGAGGTGTCAGGCTCTGCACCCACTGCTAGAGAGGAAAGACCCCAGGCAGTGAGCCCAGTGTGAAGGATGGAGACACAGAGGTGTCATGCTCTGCACCCACTGCTAGAGAGGATAGACCCCAGGCAGTGAGCCCAGTGTGAAGGATGGAGACACAGAGGTGTCGTGCTCTGCACCCACTGCTAGAGAGGATAGACCCCAGGCAGTGAGCCCAGTGTGGAGGATGGAGACACAGAGGTGTCGTGCTCTGCACCCACTGCTAGAGAGGTTAGACCCCAGGCAGTGAGCCCAGTCTGAAGGATGGAGACACAGAGGTGTCATGCTCTGCACCCACTGATAGAGAGGATAGACCCCAGGCAGTGAGCCCAGTGTGAAGGATGGGGACACAGAGGTGTCGTGCTCTGCACCCACTGCTAGAGAGGATAGACCCCAGGCAGTGAGCCCAGTGTGGAGGATGGAGACACAGAGGTGTCGTGCTCTGCACCCACTGCTAGAGAGGATAGAACCCAGGCAGCGAGCCCAGTGTGGAGGATGGAGACACAGAGGTGTCATTCTCTGCACCCACTGCTAGAGAGGATAGACCCCAGGCAGTGAGCCCAGTGTGAAGGATGGAGACACAGAGGTGTCATGCTCTGCACCCACTGATAGAGAGGATAGACCCCAGGCAGTGAGCCCAGTGTGAAGGATGGAGACACAGAGGTGCCGTGCTCTGCACCCACTGCTAGAGAGGATAGACCCCAGGCAGTGAGCCCAGTGTGAAGGATGGATGCACAGAGGTGTCATGCTCTGCACCCACTGCTAGAGAGGATAGACCCCAGGCAGCGAGCCCAGCGAGAAGGATGGAGACACAGAGGCGTCATGCTCTGCACCCACTGCTAGAGAGGATAGTCCCCAGGCAGCGAGCCCAGTGTGAAGGATGGAGACACAGAGGTGTCGTGCTCTGCACCCACTGCTAGAGAGGATAGACCCCAGGCAGTGAGCCCAGTGTGAAGGATGGAGACACAGAGGTGGCGTGCTCTGCACCCACTGCTAGAGAGGATAGTCCCCAGGCAGCGAGCCCAGTGTGAAGGATGGAGACACAGAGGTGTTGTGCTCTGCACCCACCGCTAGAGAGGATAGACCTCAGGCAGTGAGCCCAGTGTGAAGGGTGGAGACACAGAGGTGTCGTGCTCTGCACCCACTGATAGAGAGGATAGACCCCAGGCAGTGAGCCCAGTGTGAAGGATGGAGACACAGAGGTGGCGTGCTCTGCACCCACTGCTAGAGAGGATAGTCCCCAGGCAGCGAGCCCAGTGTGAAGGATGGAGACACAGAGGTGTTGTGCTCTGCACCCACCGCTAGAGAGGATAGTCCCCAGGCAGCGAGCCCAGCGTGAAGGATGGAGACACAGAGGTGTCAGGCTCTGCACCCAGTGATAGAGAGGATAGACCCCAGGCAGTGAGCCCAGTGTGAAGGATGGAGACACAGAGGTGTCATGCTCTGCACCCACTGCTAGAGAGGATGGACCCCAGGCAGTGAGCCCAGTGTGAAGGATGGAGACACAGAGGTGTCGTGCTCTGCACCCACTGCTAGAGAGGATAGACCCCAGGCAGTGAGCCCAGTGTGAAGGATGGAGACACAGAGGTGTCATGCTCTGCACCCACTGCTAGAGAGGATAGACCCCAGGCAGTGAGCCCAGTGTGAAGGATGGAGACACAGAGGTGTCGTGCTCTGCACCCACTGCTAGAGAGGATAGACCCCAGGCAGTGAGCCCAGTCTGAAGGATGGAGACACAGAGGTGTCATGCTCTGCACCCACTGCTAGAGAGGATAGATCCCAGGCAGTGAGCCCAGTCTGAAGGATGGAGACACAGAGGTGTCATGCTCTGCACCCACTGCTAGAGAGGATAGACCCCAGGCAGTGAGCCCAGTCTGAAGGATGGAGACACAGAGGTGTCATGCTCTGCACCCACTGTTAGAGAGGATAGACCCCAGGCAGTGAGCCCAGTGTGAAGGATGGAGACACAGAGGTGTCGTGCTCTGCACCCACTGCTAGAGAGGATAGACCCCAGGCAGTGAGCCCAGTGTGAAGGATGGACACAGAGGTGTCATGCCCTGCACCCACTGCTAGAGAGGATAGACCCCAGGCAGTGAGCCCAGTGTGAAGGATGGAGACACAGAGGTGTCATGCTCTGCACCCACTGCTAGAGAGGATAGACCCCAGGCAGTGCGCCCAGTGTGGAGGATGGAGACACATAGGTGTCGTGCTCTGCACCCACTGCTAGAGAGGATAGACCCCAGGCAGCGAGCCCAGTGTGAAGGGTGGAGACACAGAGGTGTCATGCTCTGCACCCACTGCTAGAGAGGATAGACCCCAGGCAGTGAGCCCAGTGTGAAGGATGGAGACACAGAGGTGTCGTGCTCTGCACCCACTGCTAGAGAGGATAGATCCCAGGCAGTGAGCCCAGTGTGAAGGATGGAGACACAGAGGTGTCATGCTATGCACCCACTGCTAGAGAGGATAGATCCCAGGCAGTGAGCCCAGTGTGAAGGATGGAGACACAGAGGTGTCATGCTCTGCACCCACTGCTAGAGAGGATAGACCCCAGGCAGGGGGCCCAGTGTGAAGGATTGATGCACAGAGGTGTCATGATCTGCACCCACTGCTAGAGAGGATAGACCCCAGGCAGTGAGCCCAGTGTGAAGGATTGATGCACAGAGGTGTCATGATCTGCACCCACTGCTAGAGAGGATAGACCCCAGGCAGTGAGCCCAGTGTGAAGGATGGAGACACAGAGGTGTCATGCTCTGCACCCACTGCTAGAGAGGATAGACCCCAGGCAGTGCGCCCAGTGTGAAGGATGGAGACACGGAGGTGTCATGCTCTGCACCCACTGCTAGAGAGGATAGATCCCAGGCAGTGAGCCCAGTGTGAAGGATGGAGACACAGAGGTGTCATGCTCTGCACCCACTGCTAGAGAGGATAGACCCCAGGCAGTGAGCCCAGTGTGAAGGATGGAGACACAGAAGTGTCATGCTCTGCACCCCCTGCTAGAGAGGATAGACACCAGGCAGTGAGCCCAGTGTGAAGGATGGAGACACAGAGGTGTCGAGCTCTGCACCCACTGTTAGAGAGGATAGACCCCAGGCAGTGAGCCCAGTGTGAAGGATGGAGACACAGAAGTGTCATGCTCCGCACCCACTGCTAGAGAGGATAGACCCCAGGCAGCGAGCCTAGTGTGAAAGATGGACACAGAGGTGTCATGCTCTGCACCCACTGCTAGAGAGGATAGACCCCAGGCAGTGAGCCCAGTGTGAAGGATGGAGACACAGAGGTGTCATGCTCTGCACCCCCTGCTAGAGAGGATAGACCCCAGGCAGTGAGCCCAGTGTGAAGGATGGAGACACAGAGGTGTCATGCTCTGCACCCACTGCTAGAGAGGATAGACCCCAGGCAGTGAGCCCAGTGTGAAGGATGGAGACACAGAGGTGTCATGCTCTGCACCCACTGCTAGAGAGGATAGACCCCAGGCAGCGAGCCCAGCGAGAAGGATGGAGACACAGAGGCGTCATGCTCTGCACCCACTGCTAGAGAGGATAGACCCGAGGCAGTGAGCCCAGCGTGAAGGATGGAGACACAGAGGTGTTGTGCTCTGCACCCACTGCTAGAGAGGATAGATCCCAGGCAGTGAGCCCAGTGTGAAGGATGGAGACACAGAGGTGTCAGGCTCTGCACCCACTGCTAGAGAGGAAAGACCCCAGGCAGTGAGCCCAGTGTGAAGGATGGAGACTGTTGGAAATGGGATCCCCGGCTGGCCAGGGCTTTCGCCAAAGTCAGTCAGAGACCACCACACCCAAGTCAGGGCAAGGGAGTTACACGCCAAGATAACCCCTACTCACCCTCTAGGTAACGTGGCGCGAGCAGCAAGGCTAAACTTGGAGGCGATGTAGGCTAAGTATTTGCGCACGCACCCCAGCAACAACAACCAAAGGCCCACCACAAAGGGAACTCCACACAAGGTTATATAAAAAATAGCCTTTGTATTACACCAAAACACATTAGATAAAACACACACTTTACAATGTGCCATAGGCACGGGCAGAATTTACAGGGGATATGTACAAGACAGGGCCACCTGGACCACTGTCAGGAATCAGAAATAGCACTTTCAGAAATAGCACTTAGTACATAGAATCTAGCACAAAATAGCACACAACCAGTAATCACTGGTAACCAGGATCTCACTAGCACCACCTGTACTAGGGAGAAAACAACCACCTATGTATTACAATACCTGTAGGGGTGTAAGAGGAAAACACATGATGCAATGCATACCATTCATTCAGAGGTGTAAAGAGGAAAACACATGATGCATCACAATACATTCAGAGGTGTAAGGCACATGACGCATAATCAATACATTCAGAGGTGCAGAACAAATACCAACTTCCCCAAACTCACCAGTCACCACCTGTGACTGTCCCGGTGTCCCAATGTCAGGGCCTAAACGTGGCAGTTGCCCACAAAGTGCTGGGCAACTGGAGCAGGGAAAGTTAGCGCAAAGTTGGAGCCTCTCTGGGCTCAAAGAACCACCACTGTGGCACTGGTGAGCCTCTCTTAGGCTTTCTCACCAGCAAGGGGGGGCTGCTGAGCCTCTCAGGGCTCCAACAACAGAAAGGTACAGCCTCGCTGGGCTGGGGGGTCCCTCGCTCTGGGGACCCAAAGCAATAATGCTGGCCAAGAGCCTCGCTGGGCTCTAACGCTACTGGTGCCCCCGGGGCACCTCGTGGCTCCACAAACGCGGAGGTGCTCTCTCCCGTTGGAGCCTCTCTGGCTCGGGTTGGAGTCCCCCTCTTGGGGACTCGGGTCGCTCACCAGTGCCCCCGGAGCCCTCAGGCTCAAAACACAAAGGCGCGAGGTCGCGCTACAGAGAGCGGCAGGGGGGGGGCGGACACCGACAATGTGTCCCGGCGCCCCTCCCTCCAGAACGGCCACACTCACCGGCTGGTCTCCAGCGGAGGCGGGTCTCTCCCGCTGGTCCCGGGGCTCTCCTCAGACTTCTCCCTCCCTCTCCTGGGCTCTCCCTCGCTTAGGGAGCCTGGGAGGGGAGACAAGGAAAGACGCCGGCTTCTGTCCTCACCGGAGCGCGGGGTGGCCTCCCGTCCGCTTCCGGTTGCTTCTCTGTCCTGCCCCCGGCCTGCCTGACTTCCGGGTCGCGGCTGTGGGGGCGGGACTTCTGCCGGGCCGCGCTCGGATTGGCCGGCCGGCAGGAGCACTTCCGGGTCGTCGCGGGCAGCGCGGCGGCCCGTCTCCGGTACTTCTAGGCGGGGGCTCAATAAAGCGAGGGCTCCCTTGAGTTTAAAAAAATAGCAGCAAATCACCGGGGCAATGCCGGGTGGGCACCGGCTGAAACAATAAAGCGCCCCGAGGCGCTGGCAGGCAATAGGGCGCGCTCTCAGCGCTAGGGGGCAAATCTAGCCCCGCAAATCAAGGGAAGCGCTCCCAGGCGCTCGGAGGGAAATCCTCAGCGCTCCTAGCGCTAGCAATAATCCCAGCGCTTCCAGGTGCCCTCAGCAGGGGAGGATCACAGGGAAAGTTCCTTGTAGGGGGGGCAAGGCTGGGCCCAGAGCCAGCACACTGGGTCTCCAGGCAGGGAGACACCCCAAGTGGCGGTCCTCTGGCCCAGCAGCAGCAGCAACAGCCCCCTCAGGATCCTGGAAGAGAACTACTTCAGTGGGGACACAGCCCCATTTTTATACAGTGCATTCCTTTGTTCAAGGGTGTAGAGTGGGGGCGGAACCAGTCGCAGCTGGTTCTTGAGTACTCTGTTTACCTCAACCACCCTCTCTATTCACTGGCAGGGCTTGGGTCATTAGACACACCACAGGGGGGCGGAGCCAGCATTGTGTGGGGAAAACCCAGCCCATCCAGGACACAGGTATACTCCTCCCACACATCACTCATGCTAATCTCCCACTCACCACCGGGCAGACCCATCCAGACTTCCTGGAGCCTGGCATGCCAGCCAGCTCCAGCCAATCACACGCCAGCACCCTCACAGCACACGTACAGCCATGTCTAGAAATGGCGCTTCGCTACTAGACACATACATGCTGCATACACCATCTCGCAGCATTCACTCTCACGAGTTCACACATACCAGACTCAAGCCTGTACACCCCACGCATCAGGAACTACCAGGGACACATACATTCCCCATGCATTCCTATGGGCGGGCAGGCCTAGCTCAGCACATGCACTCAGAGTGCGCACGCACTTTCCACTGGGACACAGTGAAAGTGCGCAGAATCCAAAAATCACCATCTCCAGGTCACCATTTCAAGCAAAAAGTCTCGGGGTGAACCTGCCCTAAGGGCCAAAGTCCAACATAACCCCCTTCCAGCCAAAACGCAGGGGAGACCAATCACCACCGTGATGGACTTCCCTGCTTGGGGCGATAGAACACGGACGCAGGCCCGCAACTGCAGGGACACCCTCCTGTTCTACGCCACGGTGAACCCATGGGATTCCCTCTAAACACACTGTCTGGACCAACTGGGCTACCCCACTGGTACTCCCAAGTTGTCCGCGGCCAGGACCAGGCCCTGGGCCACCCAGGTGCCACTGGTCCATGCCAATTCGCAGAGCGGGGGGTAGTAACCCCTGGCACATAGGAGCCATTCTCCACTCTTCCTGTCTGCAAGACAGGACTAGACTGCCACTGGTTCTCCAGCATAAGGCCTACAACCTCAGGCGGACCAGGAGTCTCAGGGAAGGCTCTCCTCCCCCTACCTCTTCTCCTAGGGTTCCTCCTCCCTCTGCGAGGGGTACCCCTAGAACGCCATTCCAACCCAGGGCTTATCCACTCAGGTTGCACCGGGGTCAGAGGTGGGCTCTCCCACCCTCTGCACCCCCTTCCAGAGGTCTGCCCTCTCCCACCTGGAGAAGTTCCTCTGGAAGAAGAACCGGTCAGGACACTGGTTACAGTCGTCCTACCCTTCAGGTCAGGCTGATCCTGAACCTGGCCTTCCAACCTCTGGTCTAAAACCTTCGGTGGAACAATTGCCTGGCACTCCAGGACTTCTGGGGACTCACACACAATCCCCCTGAGGCTGACACATGGCCCATGTGTCGTGTGACTGTCTGTCTGGCGCAGATCTCCCGCTCCCTGTCCACCTGACAGTGCGCGAAGATCCCCCAGACCAGAAGTGGTGTCACCATGGTCACTACACGGGAACCTAGCCCAACTGGGTAGTCCCTGACCCACTGGTCCAGCCACTAGGGAACTCCCCCAATCACTCCTCACTCTGGACTCCTGTACCCTCCCTACCGGAGCGGTACTGCCAGCATCTAGAACCACAGGAGCTCTGTTTACAGACACTCCAGGTCCTCTACTCACTAGGAGATCTTCCTCAAGTGGACTAACAGGACAGCCTAGGTCCCCAACCTGGTGTTCCCTCAAGAAACCATCCAAGTCCTGAGGCAGGGCTTCGGGCGTCTGGGGAACCTCGGTCTCCCCCTCACTCCTGCTCCACTGAGCCAGGCAGTGAGCCCCTACACCCTCCTCGCTATCCTGGGACCTAGCTGGGCTACACTGAGCCTCCTCCACCACGCTGGGCTGGAGGATACCTGAACCACTACTTTTGGAGTCACTCACTAGGGACTCTAGAGAACCTCTGGCCCTCTCCCAGCGGTCTGCTTCCCTTGCCAGTAACTCTGGATCAGTAAATCCAATTTGCAACAGGTGTTGGCGCAACTCTGGCGAACAACCACTGAGCACCTGCTCTTGGACAATAAGATCAAACAAGACTTCAAAATCAGAGTCAGTGTGAACCTCTACCCAAGCCCACAGTGTATCACAACATTCCTCCTCAAAATCTACCCAAGACTGGTGAGACAGTTTCCTACTGTCCCTGAACTTCACCCTTAACTCTTCCTCTGGGAAAACAGGTACCAGACTGGGGGAACTGGGACTGGGATTTCCTACACTGAAATCTAAATAGCTGCCACCACTGGACTCAACCCTCCCTGGGGGATCCAGAAACTCAACACTGCGCGCAGGGGATAGTCTACCCTCCAGAGCTACTTTGCCTCTGGTGGCGGCCCTCTCAGCCTCCTCTATCCTGTCCTGCGCTAAGACCCTCTCGGTCTCCAGCTGTTGCTTCTTAACCTCCAGCTGTTGCTTTCTAATGCCCAGCTGTGCCATAGCCTGGGCATGCTCCAACCTGAGCTTTTCTAAAGCCAGCTGGTGCTCCCTTTCTCTCCTCCTATCTTCCAGCTCCTCTGGGGACAGGAAAAGGGATGAGGCGCTGCCTCCTACGCTGGACCCAGCAAGGGACTCCCTACCTATGGGGTCCTCACTATCTGCTGGCGTCCCTGTGCTATCATCTTCTCCCTCCTCCTCAGACTCTTCAGGGCTCCCCTCTGACCCACCACCCTCATGGTGTGAGACCCGGGCCCTCTCCTCACTGTGCTCACGCTCCCAGTCCTCCTTCTGCCATTGGATTAGGTTACCCCTAAGTTGGGACTGGGTGTCTGACTCATTCAATGCAATGTCTCTCTCTTCGCAAAACTCTCTCAGTTCATGCAAAAACAGACCCCAGACATTAAAAGCAGACTCCATCTTGGCAGGATGATCACAGACACGTGCAACACAGGGGACTTAACAATCTGAAGTAAGAGTACACAATTCCAAAACTTCATCAATCTCCTTATCAAAGAGAACTCATACTCATGCGTCCAGGAAAACACACCATTCATCCACACACACCCTCCCCTCGGATCGGTAAGGCAGTTTCTACCACCCCTGACTTCTCAACCTGACCAAAAGCGACACAGGTACCAAACTCTGGAAGCAGGGCGGGGGACAAATGTACTGAACACAATCAAATGACACTCTTCAGGAGAAGAAACAATGGAATTTCAAAAACACAATCCCCTTAAAATGTGGTCATCTAAAATGCAGAGTTTTGTGGTGCAGCCAGCTGCTACTAAGGTACAAGGCAAACACAAATCCTTATCCCACCGCTTGCCGCCAATGTTGGAAATGGGATCCCCGGCTGGCCAGGGCTTTCGCCAAAGTCAGTCAGAGACCACCACACCCAAGTCAGGGCAAGGGAGTTACACGCCAAGATAACCCCTACTCACCCTCTAGGTAACGTGGCGCGAGCAGCAAGGCTAAACTTGGAGGCGATGTAGGCTAAGTATTTGCGCACGCACCCCAGCAACAACAACCAAAGGCCCACCACAAAGGGAACTCCACACAAGGTTATATAAAAAATAGCCTTTGTATTACACCAAAACACATTAGATAAAACACACACTTTACAATGTGCCATAGGCACGGGCAGAATTTACAGGGGATATGTACAAGACAGGGCCACCTGGACCACTGTCAGGAATCAGAAATAGCACTTTCAGAAATAGCACTTAGTACATAGAATCTAGCACAAAATAGCACACAACCAGTAATCACTGGTAACCAGGATCTCACTAGCACCACCTGTACTAGGGAGAAAACAACCACCTATGTATTACAATACCTGTAGGGGTGTAAGAGGAAAACACATGATGCAATGCATACCATTCATTCAGAGGTGTAAAGAGGAAAACACATGATGCATCACAATACATTCAGAGGTGTAAGGCACATGACGCATAATCAATACATTCAGAGGTGCAGAACAAATACCAACTTCCCCAAACTCACCAGTCACCACCTGTGACTGTCCCGGTGTCCCAATGTCAGGGCCTAAACGTGGCAGTTGCCCACAAAGTGCTGGGCAACTGGAGCAGGGAAAGTTAGCGCAAAGTTGGAGCCTCTCTGGGCTCAAAGAACCACCACTGTGGCACTGGTGAGCCTCTCTTAGGCTTTCTCACCAGCAAGGGGGGGCTGCTGAGCCTCTCAGGGCTCCAACAACAGAAAGGTACAGCCTCGCTGGGCTGGGGGGTCCCTCGCTCTGGGGACCCAAAGCAATAATGCTGGCCAAGAGCCTCGCTGGGCTCTAACGCTACTGGTGCCCCCGGGGCACCTCGTGGCTCCACAAACGCGGAGGTGCTCTCTCCCGTTGGAGCCTCTCTGGCTCGGGTTGGAGTCCCCCTCTTGGGGACTCGGGTCGCTCACCAGTGCCCCCGGAGCCCTCAGGCTCAAAACACAAAGGCGCGAGGTCGCGCTACAGAGAGCGGCAGGGGGGGGCGGACACCGACAATGTGTCCCGGCGCCCCTCCCTCCAGAACGGCCACACTCACCGGCTGGTCTCCAGCGGAGGCGGGTCTCTCCCGCTGGTCCCGGGGCTCTCCTCAGACTTCTCCCTCCCTCTCCTGGGCTCTCCCTCGCTTAGGGAGCCTGGGAGGGGAGACAAGGAAAGACGCCGGCTTCTGTCCTCACCGGAGCGCGGGGTGGCCTCCCGTCCGCTTCCGGTTGCTTCTCTGTCCTGCCCCCGGCCTGCCTGACTTCCGGGTCGCGGCTGTGGGGGCGGGACTTCTGCCGGGCCGCGCTCGGATTGGCCGGCCGGCAGGAGCACTTCCGGGTCGTCGCGGGCAGCGCGGCGGCCCGTCTCCGGTACTTCTAGGCGGGGGCTCAATAAACCGAGGGCTCCCTTGAGTTTAAAAAAATAGCAGCAAATCACCGGGGCAATGCCGGGTGGGCACCGGCTGAAACAATAAAGCGCCCCGAGGCGCTGGCAGGCAATAGGGCGCGCTCTCAGCGCTAGGGGGCAAATCTAGCCCCGCAAATCAAGGGAAGCGCTCCCAGGCGCTCGGAGGGAAATCCTCAGCGCTCCTAGCGCTAGCAATAATCCCAGCGCTTCCAGGTGCCCTCAGCAGGGGAGGATCACAGGGAAAGTTCCTTGTAGGGGGGGCAAGGCTGGGCCCAGAGCCAGCACACTGGGTCTCCAGGCAGGGAGACACCCCAAGTGGCGGTCCTCTGGCCCAGCAGCAGCAGCAACAGCCCCCTCAGGATCCTGGAAGAGAACTACTTCAGTGGGGACACAGCCCCATTTTTATACAGTGCATTCCTTTGTTCAAGGGTGTAGAGTGGGGGCGGAACCAGTCGCAGCTGGTTCTTGAGTACTCTGTTTACCTCAACCACCCTCTCTATTCACTGGCAGGGCTTGGGTCATTAGACACACCACAGGGGGGCGGAGCCAGCATTGTGTGGGGAAAACCCAGCCCATCCAGGACACAGGTATACTCCTCCCACACATCACTCATGCTAATCTCCCACTCACCACCGGGCAGACCCATCCAGACTTCCTGGAGCCTGGCATGCCAGCCAGCTCCAGCCAATCACACGCCAGCACCCTCACAGCACACGTACAGCCATGTCTAGAAATGGCGCTTCGCTACTAGACACATACATGCTGCATACACCATCTCGCAGCATTCACTCTCACGAGTTCACACATACCAGACTCAAGCCTGTACACCCCACGCATCAGGAACTACCAGGGACACATACATTCCCCATGCATTCCTATGGGCGGGCAGGCCTAGCTCAGCACATGCACTCAGAGTGCGCACGCACTTTCCACTGGGACACAGTGAAAGTGCGCAGAATCCAAAAATCACCATCTCCAGGTCACCATTTCAAGCAAAAAGTCTCGGGGTGAACCTGCCCTAAGGGCCAAAGTCCAACAGAGACACAGAGGTGTCATGCTCTGCACCCACTGCTAGAGAGGATAGACCCCAGGCAGTGAGCCCAGTGTGAAGGATGGAGACACAGAGGTGTCGTGCTCTGCACCCACTGCTAGAGAGGACGGACCCCAGGCAGTGAGCCCAGTGTGAAGGATGGAGACACAGAGGTGTCATGCTCTGCACCCACTGCTAGAGAGGATAGACCCCAGGCAGGGGGCCCAGTGTGAAGGATGGAGACACAGAGGTGTCGTGCTCTGCACCCACTGCTAGAGAGGATAGACCCCAGGCAGTGAGCCCAGTGTGAAGGATGGACACAGAGGTGTCATGCTCTGCACCCACTGCTAGAGAGGATAGACCCCAGGCAGTGAGCCCAGTGTGAAGGATGGAGACACAGAGGTGTCATGCTCTGCACCCACTGCTAGAGAGGATAGACCCCAGGCAGGGAGCCCAGTGTGAAGGATGGAGACACAGAGGTGTCATGCTCTGCACCCACTGCTAGAGAGGATAGACCCCAGGCAGTGAGCCCAGTGTGAAGGATGGAGACACAGAGGCGTCGTGCTCTGCACCCACTGCTAGAGAGGATAGACCCCAGGCAGTGAGCCCAGTGTGAAGGATGGAGACACAGAGGCGTCGTGCTCTGCACCCACTGCTAGAGAGGATAGACCCCAGGCAGTGAGCCCAGTGTGAAGGATTGATGCACAGAGGTGTCATGCTCTGCACCCACTGCTAGAGAGGATAGACCCCAGGCAGTGAGCCCAGTGTGAAGGATGGAGACACAGAGGTGTCGTGCTCTGCATCCACTGCTAGAGAGGATAGACCCCAGGCAGTGAGCCCAGTGTGAAGGATGGAGACACAGAGGTGTCATGCTCTGCACCCACTGCTAGAGAGGATAGACCCCAGGCAGTGAGCCCAGTGTGAAGGATGGAGACACAGAGGCGTCATGCTCTGCACCCACTGCTGGAGAGGATAGACCCCAGGCAGTGAGCCCAGTGTGAAGGATTGATGCACAGAGGTGTCGTGCTCTGCACCCACTGCTAGAGAGGATAGACCCCAGGCAGTGAGCCCAGTGTGAAGGATGGAGACACAGAGGTGTCGTGCTCTGCACCCACTGCTAGAGAGGATAGACCCCAGCCAGTGAGCCCAGTGTGAAGGATGGAGACACAGAGGTGTCGTGCTCTGCACCCACTGCTAGAGAGGATAGACCCCAGGCAGTGAGCCCAGTGTGAAGGATGGAGACACAGAGGTGTTGTGCTCTGCACCCACTGCTAGAGAGGATCGACCCCAGGCAGTGAGCCCAGTGTGAAGGATGGAGGCACAGAGGTGTCGTGCTCTGCACCCACTGCTAGAGAGGATCGACCCCAGGCAGTGAGCCCAGTGTGGAGGATGGAGACACAGAGGTGTCGTGCTCTGCACCCACTGCTAGAGAGGATAGAACCCAGGCAGTGAGCCCAGTGTGAAGGATGGAGACACAGAGGTGTCGTGCTCTGCACCCACTGCTAGAGAGGATAGACCCCAGGCAGTGAGCCCAGTGTGAAGGATGGAGACACAGAGGGGTCATGCTCTGCACCCACTGCTAGAGAGGTTCGACCCCAGGCAGTGAGCCCAGTGTGAAGGATGGAGACACAGAGGTGTCATGCTCTGCACCCACTGCTAGAGAGGATAGACCCCAGGCAGTGAGCCCAGTGTGAAGGAGACAGAGGTGTTATGCTCTGCACCCTCTGCTAGAGAGGATAGACCCAGGCAGTGAGCCCAGTGTGAAGGATGGAGACACAGAGGTGTCGTGCTCTGCACCCACTGCTAGAGAGGATAGACCCCAGGCAGGGGGCCCAGTGTGAAGGATGGAGACACAGAGGCGTCATGCTCTGCACCCACTGCTAGAGAGGATAGACCCCAGGCAGTGAGCCCAGTGTGAAGGATTGATGCACAGAGGTGTCATGCTCTGCACCCACTGCTAGAGAGGATAGACCCCAGGCAGTGAGCCCAGTGTGAAGGATGGAGACACAGAGGCGTCATGCTCTGCACCCACTGCTAGAGAGGATAGACCCCAGGCAGTGAGCCCAGTGTGAAGGATGGAGACACAGAGGTGTCATGCTCTGCACCCACTGCTAGAGAGGATAGACCCCAGGCAGTGAGCCCAGTGTGAAGGATGGAGACACAGAGGTGTCATGCTCTGCACCCACTGCTAGAGAGGATAGACCCCAGGTAGGGGGCCCAGTGTGAAGGATGGAGACACAGAGGTGCCGTGCTCTGCACCCACTGCTAGAGAGGATAGACCCCAGGCAGTGAGCCCAGTGTGAAGGATGGAGACACAGCGGTGTCATGCTCTGCACCCACTGCTAGAGAGGATAGACCCCAGGCAGTGAGCCCAGTGTGAAGGATGGAGACACAGAGGTGTCATGCTCTCCACCCACTGCTAGAGAGGATAGACCCCAGGCAGTGAGCCCAGTGTGAAGGATGGAGACACAGAGGCGTCATGCTCTGCATCCACTGCTAGAGAGGATAGACCCCAGACAGTGAGCCCAGTGTGAAGGATGGAGACACAGAGGTGTCATGCTCTGCACCCCCTGCTAGAGAGGATAGACCCCAGGCAGTGAGCCCAGTGTGAAGGATGGAGACACAGAGGTGTCATGCTCTGCACCCACTGCTAGAGAGGATAGATCCCAGGCAGTGAGCCCAGTGTGAAGGATGGAGACACAGAGGTGTCATGCTCTGCACCCACTGCTGGAGAGGATAGACCCCAGGCAGTGAGCCCTGTGTGGCGGATGGAGACACAGAAGTGTCATGCTCTGCACCCGCTGCTAGAGAGGATAGACCCCAAGCAGTGCGCCCAGTGTGAAGGATGGAGACACAGAGGTGTCATGCCCTGCACCCACTGCTAGAGAGGATAGACCCCAGGCAGTGAGCCCAGTGTGAAGGATGGAGACACAGAGGTGTCGTGCTCTGCACCCACTGCTAGAGAGGATAGACCCCAGGCAGTGAGCCCAGTGTGAAGGATGGAGACACAGTGGTGTCACGCTCTGCACCCACTGCTAGAGAGGATAGACCCCAGGCAGTGAGCCCAGTGTGAAGGATGGAGACACAGAGGTGTCATGCTCTGCACCCACTGCTAGAGAGGATCGACCCAAGGCAGTGAGCCCAGTGTGAAGGATGGAGACACAGAGGTGTCATGCTCTGCACCCACTGCTAGAGAGGGTAGACCCCAGGCAGTGAGCCCAGTGTGAAGGATGGAGACACAGAGGTGTCATGCTCTGCACCCACTGCTAGAGAGGATAGACCCCAGGCAGTGAGCCCAGTGTGAAGGATGGAGACACAGAGGTGTTGTGCTCTGCACCCACTGCTAGAGAGGATAGACCCCAGGCAGTGAGCCCAGTGTGAAGGTTGGAGACACAGAGGTGTCATGCTCTGCACCCCCTGCTAGAGAGGATAGACCCCAGGCAGTGAGCCCAGTGTGAAGGATGGAGACACAGAGGTGTCATGCTCTGCACCCACTGCTAGAGAGGATAGACCCCAGGCAGTGAGCCCAGTGTGAAGGATGGAGACACAGAGGTGTCATGCTCTGCACCCACTGTTAGAGACGATAGACCCCAAGCAGTGAGCCCAGTGTGAAGGATGGATGCACAGAGGTGTCATGCTCTGCACCCACTGCTAGAGAGGATAGACCCCAGGCAGTGAGCCCAGTGTGAAGGATGGAGACACAGAGGTGTCATGCTCTGCACCCACTGCTAGAGAGGATAGACCCCAGGCAGTGAGCCCAGTGTGAAGGATGGGGACTGAGAGGTGTCATGCTCTGCACCCACTAATAGAGAGGATAGACCCCAGGCAGTGAGCCCAGTGTGAAGGATGGAGACACAGAGGTGTCATGCTCTGCACCCACTGCTAGAGAGGATAGACCCCAGGCAGTGAGCCCAGTGTGGTGTGGAAAAGTAAATTTTGCCATGTTCTGTGTCCCTACGTGTTCCCCATCTTATGCTATATGTGCATGATTAATATGCATATGTATTCCCTTATGATCGATTAAAGACGCAATTACAGTTGTGTCCAACTCTAGTATGCCAGTTTCCAGTTCTCGTGAAAGCTACGAGTATTAGGCCTATGTAAAGTTACGTTGCCACGTTTTACAGTGTACACGTTAATTCAGTAAAAGTCCCCGTTTCTAGGCCTCAAAAGGGCCCGGACTCAGATTCAGCTCCTGTCTCCTGAACCCTCTCCGAGGAGCGATACAGCCCCCACCTGTATCCCTGACCCTTCACTTACTTCCTGCCTCACAGTGCCCGGCTCGGCCTGGCTCTGCCTCTCCGTCTGCCAAGAGTATGTTATGATTCTAGTTATCAGTCCAGCTCTCCTTCTCTGCATTCCTAAGCTACTGAATCGCATCAATAGTTTCCGTCACAGTCTAGCTTTTATGTCTCCATGTAAGAGAAATACTGTATTAATGGTCATTTAATATTCCTCAACACGCACTACATGTAGAATAATGCATGCACCAGTCTTAGAGTCTGTTAGCCTTTACCCTGATAACTTTTGGATTCTATCAATATGTTCTCTAAACATCAGATACTAGATAGTGTTTAGGTACATGTCGCTCTGACTCTCCAGACTTCAGTCTCTTCTTCTAGCACAGAAGTCATAGCCCCCAGTTCCTCCTAGTAACACGTCATTGCCAGCTTGCGCGCACCACTAGGTTAGAGGTCCCGGCTCCTTAGGTAGCCCCCTCCATGTTTCCGCCCCATTTATGACATATTCTGTTACGTTTGCATCACATGACTATGTATACGCCCTGTTCACGCCTCTTGTTACACCCACTTCAGCCTTATCTTTCGCGACTGTTACTAACTACGCCCACTGCTACGCCTACTGTATGAAGTCTAATGCAATTGTTTTAGTATATATATGTTGTCCACTGTTATTAAAGTTAGCGCGCTCATCCCAGATCCTGCCCCGGCAGCTGCCGGGCCCTGCCATCCTATTCCCGTGCAGGTTGTCCTGTTCCTGTCCTTTATGCTGTATTAAAACCTGCAAACTCCAGCTACCTCGAATCTTGACTCTTATTTATTGAGCTATCTGTTATTGTATATCTAGTCAAAAATAGATCCGGTATTTAATTATTTATTTACCACATAATGGCGCCCGAATATGGACTTGCCCTTTCCCCACGCGCCGGAGAAGCCACGCAGGCCCCCTGATCCTCTGCAGCCGTGACGGAACCATACCGTGCACGTGCAGATATTTCTGCTTCAAGTATCCCTCAGGCCCACGGAGGAGACGGAGGTTGCGGTCCAGCATCCAGACGAGGCGGTGGAGGAACGCGGCGAGTCCCGACCAGAGCCCAAGCCGAGAGTCCAAGGTCCAAGGTATCCGGAGGCCCACCCGTAACAGAAGTCCGAAGTTCGTCCGTCCGTCGTCGTAGCAGTCCAGTCCAGTCCGAGGCCTTCCGTTCTTGCTGCCCGGTGAGTACCGTTGCTGGGGTAGTATCTAGACAGGGTCAATTGCATTGTCTCTGGTCCGTGGGTTTGGGTACGCAAATCCAACACGAAGTGTCCACCTAGGTGGATGCGGGTCCTGACGTGTCTCTTTATGAGACCGGTAAGTTTCGTACTGTTTTAGCAGTGCATCTAGTTTCTGTTCTAGTCTGTTCTGTTCTCGAGAAATTCATGTATTCTGTTTTCAGTAGTTCAGGTAAATGTTATTCATGTATTTCAATGTCGTGGTATGAATGTGTTGTTCTTCAGTAATTATCGTGTTCATTGTGTATGGTATTGTGTCTAGACTCCAACCCAGTCATGCCTCTACTCTCCAAGTTACGTCAGTTAAGAACTAGAAAAGGTCTGTTAGAAGAAGCAGTTCCTGTCCCGCCTAGGGACAGTCCAGGTCATTTTATGTATCAAAAGCACGGCATAAGTGCCATATTGTATCTAGATTTATGGGTGGAGTACACCAAACAGTTAGAAGAAAAGTATAGATGGCCCGTATCGGGTACATGGGATGCCGAGTGCATCATGCGAGTAGAAGAAGCATTATGGAAAAAGAAAGCCAGACAGTCACAGAAAGATGCCATCGAGTTATGGCGCAAAGAATCTCATAAAAGAACCGAAAAAGAAATCAGAAAGTCAGAATTAAGTAGAGAATCCTTAGAAAGAGCCCAGGAAAGGGAATTAATCGAAATAGGTGAACGAGTTAAAACCGAACAGTCAGACAGACAGAGAAATGCCCTCATTAAGGGTATGTATCCTCTTCTTGCCGAGGGCTTGCCAAAAGCAACCCCGGAGGCATCCAGTAATTTTCCGCCACCCTTAGTTCCGACCAAGCTACGTCACAAACCGACCGCAGCTGATATTTTTCTCTCGTCCTATTTGGACGACACAGTCCCAGAAAATGCAAATCCTGTTCCACCAGCTCCTGTAAATAATGTAATTCATGGTCCTCCAGCCACCGGGGCACCTGTTACATCACCTGTTACGGTACCCCCGGTCCAGCCCGTAGTACAAATTCCCGCCACATCAGTCACTTTGCCAGCACGAAGAGTATCAGTCGACGATTCCAGTTCAGGGGCCGCGGGAGGAGGTCCTCCTGGTACACCGCCGCCAAATAGACGTCTAGGGGTAGTCGAGTTACATGAACGTGCATTACAGCGTACGCCCAAATATCAGTCCATTGCAGAAATCAGGCGAGCTCTTACTGAATGCTGTTATGATCCAGTCCCAGGCGAGGATAGTATGGTTATATATTCCGTACGTATAAGGCAGGTGTCCGAGTATTTGGTCACCCTACCGAATATGAAAGAAGATCTAGACAGAATGTATCGTTTCATTCGTACAGGACAAGATCCAGAAAGTATTGGTGAAGTCATGTCTCTCAGGAAATCTGAGATCCAGTTCATGCTATTAAAGTTTCTGATCAATTGTTTAATTAGGGAACAAGATTCCCCGACTAAAGAACCGAACGAAATGAAAATTCTGACAAAGTGGAGTGATAATATAGCCGAGGGTAAGCACAAGACACTCAATAGTATAGAGAGTATGTACAAGAAAATACGTAAAGAAATAATAAGGTTACACGAACAACGCAAAGAAGCTCTAGGAAGCGAGAAAGAAAATGACTCTCCTACTGAAGAGGTAGACGACGAGAATCCCGCCAGAATAGCGTATGTAGGTAAATCTAGATTTCCAGACCGACATTTACGCCTAGAACACAAGAAAGTCTTTCATCTTCCAGCACCAGAACAAGGCTCTCTAGAACAAGTATTTCAAGCTACCGATCAAATTCTGAAATCACGAATCGGTTATAGTGAACTTAGTACCATGCATGAACAAGAACTAGCCCGATCAGCAGTCCGATGGATTACTGATTCTACCACTTTTCCAGACGAAATAGTGGCACAAATGTTTCTGAAACTGCCCCCAGCCGAGCAGCGACTGGTGGGTATGTATATGATCCAGCACCTCATTACACTGTATGAGGGTCAACATTCTGATCCAGGTCCGTTACATGATATCCTGAACGAGTTACTCCAGTATAGATGGAAAGGTTTAGGTACCGATTTAATTAGTGTCATTCTAGAACAGCGCCACAAATATAGAACGTTTCTGAACCCGCATTTTGTTCATGTCTCACCTCCAGAAAGTAAACCGTTTTACATAGACAGACAGCATCCGTTACGAGAAGTACACCCAGTTAGGACAGCGGGTGGTGAAATGCAACGAGTATTTGTTTACACCCCAGTTACCAAGATGGAACTCTTAGAAATGAAGAAGTTAATTCCCTGTCACGACAAAGATCCAGCAGGGTTCCACCGAGAATTAAAAGACATGCTCCGTATGGGAGAATACACGTATCCAGATATTATTAAAATGCTAAAAGTCCTGTTGCCTGCGGGCATATATGAAAAACTCAAGGAAAAAGATTGGGAGGTGGGAGAGAAAAAGATCGATTGGACAGCCCTAGAAGCTGAAGATAAGATACGAGTACCAGGTACCGGTCTTGGAGACAAATGTAAAGAATTACCAGAATTATTGATACAAGTTTTGCCTAGGTTATTGGCCACTAAAAAGGAAGACTGGGATGCAATCTCAGCCTGTAAACAGAAACAAGACGAAGACACTAGTGATTTTTATTCCAGGTTCGAGAAATGTTTTATCATAAACAGTGGTTTAAAGACGAGTAGCGAGTCATACCCTCATCTTTTTGTTACTAAATTAGTCGAGAATTCAAGTCCACAAGTTAAGAATCGAGTTTTGAAAGTTGAAAGTACCTGGCAAGCTAGTACTCCGTCCCAGATGTTACAGATGCTCCAGTACCACCAGAATAGAATCAGAGAAGAGCAAGAACACGAGAGAAAACGTATGAAAGACACGAAAATGAAAGTACTAGTTGCACAATCTGTTCCTCAAGACAGTCAGAAGAGAGGTCCGAATCAAGCCAGTCATCCTGCAGCTCCCGTTAAAGGGACATGCAATTATTGTAAACAGCCAGGTCATTTTATAAACGAATGTGCAGTTCTGAAACACAATATAGCCACTGGTAAGACTAAAGAAAGACCACGTCCGCCTAGACAAGAACAAGTTTCACAGACTTCTCAGTCACCACAGAATGCACAACAGACAGTTCCAGCACCGCAGCCTATAGCTGCAACACAGCATGTTACACAGCAGATGTACCAGTATGCCCAGACAGAGTATCCAGAGTATCAAGCGTATTCATAAAACAGCCTAGAGAGGGAGGTAGGCTTGCCTCTCATCGAGATTCCTGTAGATCAAGAGGGTCCCTATGTTCACAGTCAAGTATTAGGGAAAGACAGAAAGTTTTTGATTGATACAGGGGCAAGTAGGACTACTATCAGTCATGACGAGGTTCCAGGGGCTCCGCTCTCAGGCTCTAGAAATGTTTCCCTTGGATTTTCAGGAAAGCCTATTGTAAACGAGATATCAAAGCCAGTTACTCTAGAAGTTGGTCCATTGTCCCGAACTACTGATCTATTGCTTACGAAATCATGTCCAGAAAATTTGTTAGGCATTAAGACACTGAAAGAATTAGGTGCAGTTATTTGTTGTTCCCCAGAGGGAATACGTTTGTTTTTGCGTGACTTCAAAGGTCACTATGTATTACGTGATTTTGATCCCAGATTGTCTAATGTTCCGCAGCATCTATGGGCACAAGGTCCAACTGATGTAGGTTTCATGCAAATCACACCCCATCGTGTGACCCTCAAGCAAGGTGTAGTCTTGCCACGAATCCGACAGTACAGATTGCCACCTGAGGCTGTAGCAGCCTTATCCAAAATTATTGACAAGCTTATTGCTCAAGGAGTGGTTGTAGAAACTGACTCCAATGTATGTAATTCTCCTATCATTCCAGTTATGAAACGTACTGATCCAAATGCACCCCCAGTATATCGATTAGTGATTGACCTTCGAGAACTTAATAAATGTATCATTCCCCAGTACCCAGTTGTTCCAGATATCTCATCCCTATTGACAGCCATCGATTCTGAAGCTACATTTTTCACAGTAATAGACCTCAAGAATGCATTTTTCAGTGTCCCCATTCATCCAGACAGCCAGTACCTTTTCGGATTCTGTTTAAATGGAAGGAGCTATAAATTCACACGAGCTCCTCAAGGTTTCACAGAAAGTCCTAGTATTTACAGTCAAGCACTTAAAAGGCAGCTAGACAATATTCACATGCCAACTGACACTGCCCTGCTCCAGTATGTCGATGATCTACTGATCACAGCCCGTTCTGAACGTGCTTGCGAGCGAGCATCACTTACAGTTCTGTATTTCCTAGCCGAGATGGGGCACAAGGTGTCCCCTTCGAAGCTTCAATTCTGTGTCCAGCAAGTGATCTACTTAGGCCACTTACTGTCCAAGAGGGGTAGGCAGTTGACACCTGACCGTATCCAGTTAATAGCGAGTCTTCCACAGCCCAAGACCCAGAAGGAGGTACGTGCTTTTATCGGCCTCACTTCTTATTGTAGACAATGGATTCCTCAGTATGCCTTTCTAGCCAAGCCACTGATACAGTTAACGACACAGGAGGCAGCCGTATCGACTGTCCTCCCTTGGACATCTGAACATACACTTGCTTTTAATGAGTTGAAGAAAGCCTTATGCCAAGCTCCTGTTCTAGCTACACCGAACTACAGTAAGCCTTTTACACTTTTCGTCACAGAACGTGATGGTACTGCATTATCTGTTCTTACACAAGATCAAGCCGGACAATACAAGCCCTGTGCTTATTTTTCGAGCACATTAGATCCTGTAGCCCAGGCTCTGCCTGCGTGCCTCAAGTCAGTTGCAGCCACAGCACTAGCTATCAGACAAAGTGATTCCATAGTATTAGGACATTCCCTGACAGTACAAGTTCCACACTCCGTGGAAGTTCTTTTAAACCGAACACAGACTCAGCACTTGACAATTGCACGTTTAACAGGTTATGAACTGACACTGTTCCAGCCACACATAGAAATCAGACGCTGCAACGTTCTAAATCCTGCTACACTGTTACCGTCAGTTACTTCAAATCCTGCCACACATGATTGTGTGGAAGTAGTTAACACCATGACAAAGCCAAGACAAGATCTGACAGATATTCCATTACCTGATCCCGACCTGACACTTTATGTGGATGGTTCATGTATGAGAACAAGTACAGGAGAACTAGTAGCCGCGTATGCAGTGACTACTGACACTGACGTTATTGAAACACACCGTATTGACACCCTGTCTGCTCAAGCAGCAGAGCTAGTTGCTCTGACCCAAGCCTGCATACTTGCCAAGAACCTGAAAGTTAACATTTACACAGATTCACGTTATGCATTCGGAGTCGTACACGATTTTGGAGTGCTCTGGCAAGAAAGAGGTTTTATGACTTCTCATGGAACCAAGATTCAGCATGGTTTCCTTATTCAAGCTCTGTTAGATGCAATACATTTACCAACATCTATCGCTATCATGAAGTGCAAAGCACATACGAAAGTCACAGACATTATTTCTCAAGGAAATGATCTAGCAGATCGAACAGCCAAGCTTACAGCACAGACACCAGACATACCAGTTAACAAGACACCGACATCCACTCTAGAACAGACTACTTGTATGACAGTTAAGGACCCTACTCAAGATGTCATAGATATCCAGTCACATGCTACTCCTGAAGAAATCAAGAAATGGTCCGAACAAGGAGGGGTCCAGACAGATCAGGGATGGGTGACGAAGGGAAAGGCCACATGGTTTCTCCCCGACTCTATGGTTCAAGTCATTATCAATACCGCACATAGTCCAGCACATTTAGGAGAAAAAGCCATGTTAGACAGTATCCAGAACCTTTGGTTCAACAAGCATTTACGAGCTGCAGCCAAGCAGAAAGTCCGTACTTGTATGATATGTTGCCAGTTCAATCCAGGTGAAAGTGTCCCGGTGGAACAAGGTGGATTCCAGCCTCCTGACCACCCTTTTGAAGTCCTCCAGATGGATTATATTCAGATGGAGCGATGTCGAGGTTTCAAGTATGTCCTTGTAGTTGTATGCGCTTTGTCCAGGTGGACAGAAGCATATCCAGTCCCAGATTATAGAGCCGCGACCACTGCCAAGCAGTTGGTTCGTGAATTTTTCCCCCGCTATGGACTCCCTAGGGTCGTGTATTCTGATAACGGCCAGCCATTTTCATCTGAACTCATGAAGCACGTTTCCCTTTTGTTAGGATACCAGTGGAAGTTCCATTGTGTACGCCATCCAGAAGCAGCCGGTCTCGTAGAGAGACATAATCAAACCTTGAAAACCCGTATTGCCAAAGTTTGTCAAGAAAAAGGTGTAGACTGGTTAGTTGCCCTGCCAGTTGCTTTGTTCTATATGCGCATGGTCGCACACTCCAGATCAGGTCTGTCCCCTTATGAGGTCGTATTCGGCCGCCCCCCGAACATGTGGGGTACACCTAGACCCCGAAGTATTACAGATGTTTCCAGTAATATGCTGACAGATTACCTAGCTTCCTTGATGTCTGCCCTACACTCTTGTCGTTCACAGGTTGCCGCTGCATTTCCCGACAATACTGAAGTCAAGCCACACGAGGTCCTTCCCGGCACTTTGGTTCTAATCAGGAACTTTGATCGTTCAAGTCCGCTGGAGCCTCGCTGGAAGGAGCCGAAGTTAGTCCTTCTGACCACCCGCACGGCCGTGAAGTTGGAAGGCAGAAAAGGCTGGGTGCACCTGTCTCACGTCAAGAAATTTCATGGACTAAGAACTAAAAAGTTCAGTGATACTTCTACAGACACTTCCGAGTCTAAAAATTGCCCTA
This sequence comes from Lissotriton helveticus, assembly GCF_964261635.1. Classification (NCBI taxonomy): domain Eukaryota; kingdom Metazoa; phylum Chordata; class Amphibia; order Caudata; family Salamandridae; genus Lissotriton; species Lissotriton helveticus. Next base: position 53,699 of record NW_027611720.1, read on the forward strand.
TTCTCAAGGACTGTCCCGCTATTGACTTTGATTCAAAGCCCTCCCTGTTAGAGAAAACTCCGCAGCAGGAGTATAAAAGTAAGCTCCGGTCTAGTAAAATAAGTCAGCCAGTTTAATTGTCTAAGTCCCCCTCGGGTGAAACGGTTAGACAGGTATCTGACATGTATGAGATAGACCCCCATAGTGAGAGAGTTAGTCAAAGCTCTATCCGATGTATCGTTTTTCTAAGTTTTATATTGTTTCTGAGTTTGATGGTTACCTGCACAAGTTATGCATTTCATTTATGTTTTCCAATTCCGCATGTAAATAAGTTTTCTAATGCTACAGTAGAGCACACGTTTAGTGATCTGCCTCCTCACGAACTATCCTATCGTCTTGCTATGCGCAACAATACATTTATCCGTATGTTACACTATTCACACCAGACCAGCAATGCCACTAATTGTTGGGTGTGTGGTCGACTCCCCCCCTTTCCAGACACCGAAGGGAGTTCTGCCACTGTTTCCTTATCCGTTTTCACATAATGGTTCGTGTGGAGCATGGTCCATGTTAACGTCATCCTCAACAGATATGTCCCTTCTGAACAGTACATGTTTTCCAGACAAGCAAGGTCTTCCCCACAGAACAGGGTTAGATCTAGAAAATGAAGTTTATAATTTAGGAAATTATTCCTCGAATTTTATGGTCCTGAATGTTCAGTCTGATCCTACTCCAGACTTACCTGCTATTTCAGTACTACCAGTCAAAGGCGAATTATGTGTCAGAAATAATGGTTCCGTACATGTAGGACATAGTGATTGTACTACTATTGTCAAGTATAGTGACAGTAGGAAATCTAATTTCAAAGCTTCACGTCATTCATATTTTGTTTGTGGTCAGACCGCATATGTTCGTCTGCCCCTCGATTGGGATGGAACATGTTACATTGCCTTCCTACTGCCACCAGTTTTTCTAGCCCCATCTGATTATCATAGAAACACACATCTAGTACACATTAGACATAGAAGGGAGATCGAGTCCCCGATTGTCGATCAAACTGAAACTGCTCTAGAACAATATACAGATTTCAATAAAGGTTTCTTCTTCTTTATAGGACCTATCCAGAATAGTAAGTTAATACGTAGACTAACCAGAACCCTTGAAGCAGTAGTGAATGAGACTACTTCTGCTCTAGGTAACTTAACCGAAGAGCAATCTGCTATGAGATTTGTCGTGCTCCAAAATCGTCTCGTTCTTGACGTCATACTGGCCGATAGAGGAGGAGCATGTAGAGTCATCGGATCTAGTTGCTGCATTTTCATTCCGCGCCGTCTGTTTATTCAGCTATAACCAGACTTCATAAAATTGCCCATCAGTTACACCAGAATCCAGGCACCTGGACATGGTCCGGTTGGTTCTGGAGTATAATTTCTGCCTGGGGATGGAAAGTATTGTCATTTCTAGGTATTGCAGTAGCGATCATATTCAGTTGCTGCCTCTGTATACAATGTGGCCCTGCGATTTGCGGCATTTGTGCTACATCTTGTATTCCTAGTCCCAAGTCCCGTCCTAGATCCCGTTCCAAGACAATTCGAGACGAGCAAATGATACTGTATGAAATGATAGATGGTATCATGAATATAGATGTTTCCTGATCGAAACGTAGTGACAAGGAGGGAATGTGGAAAAGTAAATTTTGCCATGTTCTGTGTCCCTACGTGTTCCCCATCTTATGCTATATGTGCATGATTAATATGCATATGTATTCCCTTATGATCGATTAAAGACGCAATTACAGTTGTGTCCAACTCTAGTATGCCAGTTTCCAGTTCTCGTGAAAGCTACGAGTATTAGGCCTATGTAAAGTTACGTTGCCACGTTTTACAGTGTACACGTTAATTCAGTAAAAGTCCCCGTTTCTAGGCCTCAAAAGGGCCCGGACTCAGATTCAGCTCCTGTCTCCTGAACCCTCGCTGAGGAGCGATACAGCCCCCACCTGTATCCCTGACCCTTCACTTACTTCCTGCCTCACAGTGCCCGGCTCGGCCTGGCTCTGCCTCTCCGTCTGCCAAGAGTATGTTATGATTCTAGTTATCAGTCCAGCTCTCCTTCTCTGCATTCCTAAGCTACTGAATCGCATCAATAGTTTCCGTCACAGTCTAGCTTTTATGTCTCCATGTAAGAGAAATACTGTATTAATGGTCATTTAATATTCCTCAACACGCACTACATGTAGAATAATGCATGCACCAGTCTTAGAGTCTGTTAGCCTTTACCCTGATAACTTTTGGATTCTATCAATATGTTCTCTAAACATCAGATACTAGATAGTGTTTAGGTACATGTCGCTCTGACTCTCCAGACTTCAGTCTCTTCTTCTAGCACAGAAGTCATAGCCCCCAGTTCCTCCTAGTAACACGTCATTGCCAGCTTGCGCGCACCACTAGGTTAGAGGTCCCGGCTCCTTAGGTAGCCCCCTCCATGTTTCCGCCCCATTTATGACATATTCTGTTACGTTTGCATCACATGACTATGTATACGCCCTGTTCACGCCTCTTGTTACACCCACTTCAGCCTTATCTTTCGCGACTGTTACTAACTACGCCCACTGCTACGCCTACTGTATGAACTCTAATGCAATTGTTTTAGTATATATATGTTGTCCACTGTTATTAAAGTTAGCGCGCTCATCCCAGATCCTGCCCCGGCAGCTGCCGGGCCCTGCCATCCTATTCCCGTGCAGGTTATCCTGTTCCTGTCCTTTATGCTGTATTAAAACCTGCAAACTCCAGCTACCTCGAATCTTGACTCTTATTTATTGAGCTATCTGTTATTGTATATCTAGTCAAAAATAGATCAGGTATTTAATTATTTATTTACCACAGTGGAGGATGGAGACACAGATGTGTCATGCTCTGCACCCACTGTTAGAGACAATAGACCCCAAGCAGTGAGCCCAGTGTGAAGGATGGATGCACAGAGGTGTCGTGCTCTGCACCCACTGCTAGAGAGGATAGACCCCAGGCAGTGAGCCCAGTGTGAAGGATGGAGACACAGAGGTGTCGTGCTCTGCACCCACTGCTGGAGAGGATAGACCCCAGGCAGCGAGCCCAGTGTGAAGGATTGAGACACAGAGGTGTCATGCTCTGCACCCACTGCTAGAGAGGATAGAACCCAGGCAGTGAGCCCAGTGTGAAGGATGGAGACACAGAGGTGTCATGCTCTGCACCCACTGCTAGAGAGGATAGACCCCAGGCAGTGAGCCCAGTGCGAAGGATGGAGACACAGAGGTGTCGCGCTCTGCACCCACTGCTAGAGAGGATAGACCCCAGGCAGTGAGCCCAGTGTGAAGGATTGATGCACAGAGGTGTCATGCTCTGCACCCACTGCTAGAGAGGATAGACCCCAGGCAGTGAGCCCAGTGTGAAGGATGGACATAGAGGTGTTGTGCTCTGCACCCACTGCTAGAGAGGATAGACCCCAGGCCGTGAGCCCAGTGTGAAGGATGGAGACACAGAGGTGTCATGCTCTGCACCCACTGCTAGAGAGGATCGACCCCAGGCAGTGAGCCCAGTGTGAAGGATGGAGACACAGAGGTGTCGTGCTCTGCACCCACTGCTAGAGAGGATAGACCCCAGGCAGTGAGCCCAGTGTGAAGGTTGGAGACACAGAGGTGTCATGCTCTGCACCCCCTGCTAGAGAGGATAGACCCCAGGCAGTGAGCCCAGTGTGAAGGATGGAGACACAGAGGTGTCATGCTCTGCACCCACTGCTAGAGAGGATAGACCCCAGGCAGTGAGCCCAGTGTGAAGGATGGAGACACAGAGGTGTTGTGCTCTGCACCCACTGCTAGAGAGGATAGACCCCAGGCAGTGAGCCCAGTGTGAAGGATGGACACAGAGGTGTCATGCTCTGCACCCACTGCTAGAGAAGATAGACCACAGGCAGTGAGCCCAGTGTGAAGGATGGACACAGAGGTGTCATGCTCTGCACCCACTGCTGGAGAGGATAGACCCCAGGCAGTGAGCCCAGTGTGAAGGATGGAGACACAGAGGTGTCGTGCTCTGCACCCACTGCTAGAGAGGATAGACCCCAGGCAGTGAGCCCAGTGTGAAGGATGGACACAGAGGTGTCATGCTCTGCACCCACTGCTAGAGAGGATAGACCCCAGGCAGTGAGCCCAGTGTGAAGGATGGAGACACAGAGGTGTCGTGCTCTGCAGCCACTGCTAGAGAGGATAGACCCCAGGCAGTGAGCCCAGTGTGAAGGATGGACACAGAGGTGTCATGCTCTGCACCCACTGCTAGAGAGGATAGACCCCAAGCAGTGAGCCCAGTGTGAAGGATGGAGACACAGAGGTGTCGTGCTCTGCACCCACTGCTAGAGAGGATAGACCCCAGGCAGTGAGCCCAGTGTGAAGGATCGAGACACAGAGGAGTCATGCTCTGCACCCACTGTTAGAGAGGATAGACCCCAGGCAGTGAGCCCAGTGTGAAGGATGGAGACACAGAGGTGTCGTGCTCTGCACCCACTGCTAGAGAGGATAGACCCCAGGCAGTGAGCCCAGTGTGAAGGATGGAGACACAGAGGTGTCGTGCTCTGCAGCCACTGCTAGAGAGGATATACCCCAGGCAGTGAGCCCAGTGTGAAGGATGGACACAGAGGTGTCATGCTCTGCACCCACTGCTAGAGAGGATAGACCCCAGGCAGTGAGCCCAGTGTGAAGGATCGAGACACAGAGGTGTCGTGCTCTGCACCCACTGCTAGAGAGGATAGACCCCAGGCAGTGAGCCCAGTGTGAAGGATCGAGACACAGAGATGTCATGCTCTGCACCCACTGTTAGAGAGGATAGACCCCAGGCAGTGAGTCCAGTGTGAAGGATGGAGACACAGAGGTGTCGTGCTCTGCACCCACTGCTAGAGAGGATAGACCCCAGGCAGTGAGCCCAGTGTGAAGGAAGGAGACACAGAGGTGTCACGCTCTGCACCCACTGCTAGAGAGGATAGACCCCAGGCAGTGAGCCCAGTGTGAAGGCTGGAGACAAAGAGGTGTCGTGCCCTGCACCCGCTGCTAGAGAGGATATACCCCAGGCAGTGAGCCCAGTGTGAAGGATGGAGACACAGAGGTGTCATGCTTTGCACCCACTGCTAGAGAGGATAGACCCCAGGCAGTGAGCCCAGTGTGAAGGATGGACACAGAGGTGTCATGCTCTGCACCCACTGCTAGAGAGGATAGACCCCAGGCAGTGAGCCCAGTGTGAAGGATGGAGACACAGAGGTGTCGTGCTCTGCACCCACAGCTAGAGAGGATGGACCCCAGGCAGTGAGCCCAGTGTGAAGGGTGGAGACACAGAGGTGTCGTGCTCTGCACCCACTGCTAGAGAGGATAGACCCCAGGCAGTGAGCCCAGTGTGAAGGATGGAGACACAGAGGTGTCATGCTCTGCACCCACTGCTAGAGAGGATAGACCCCAGGCAGTGAGCCCAGTGTGAAGGATGGAGACACAGAGGTGTCATGCTCTGCACCCACTGCTAGAGAGGATAGACCCCAGGCAGTGAGCCCAGTGTGAAGGATGGAGACACAGAGGTGTTGTGCTCTGCACCCACTGCTAGAGAGGATAGACCCCAGGCAGTGAGCCCAGTGTGAAGGATGGACACAGAGGTGTCATGCTCTGCACCCACTGCTAGAGAGGATAGACCCCAGGCAGTGAGGCCAGTGTGAAGGATGGAGACACAGAGGTGTCATTCTCTGCACCCACTGCTAGAGAGGATAGACCCCAGGCAGTGAGCCCAGTGTGAAGGATGGATGCACAGAGGTGTCATGCTCTGCACCCACTGCTAGAGAGGATAGACCCCAGGCAGTGAGCCCTGTGTGAAGGATGGACACAGAGGTGTCATGCTCTGCACCCACTGCTAGAGAGGATAGACCCAGGCAGTGAGCCCAGTGTGAAGGATCGAGACACAGAGGTGTCATGCTCTGCACCCCCTGCTAGAGAGGATAGACACCAGGCAGTGAGCCCAGTGTGAAGGATGGAGACACAGAGGTGTCGAGCTCTGCACCCACTGCTAGAGAGGATAGACCCCAGGCAGTGAGCCCAGTGTGAAGGATGGAGACACAGAGGCGTCGTGCTCTGCACCCACTGCTAGAGAGGAAAGTCCCCAGGCAGGGGGCCCAGTGTGAAGGATGGAGACACAGAGGTGTCATGCTCTGCACCCACTGCTAGAGAGGATAGACCCCAGGCAGTGAGCCCAGTGTGAAGGATGGAGACACAGAGGTGTCATGCTCTGCACCCACTGCTAGAGAGGATAGACCACAGGCAGTGAGCCCAGTGTGAAGGATGGACACAGAGGTGTCATGCTCTGCACCCACTGCTGGAGAGGATAGACCCCAGGCAGTGAGCCCAGTGTGAAGGATGGAGACACAGAGGTGTCGTGCTCTGCACCCACTGCTTGAGAGGATAGACCCCAGGCAGTGAGCCCAGTGTGAAGGATGGACACAGAGGTGTCATGCTCTGCACCCACTGCTAGAGAGGATAGACCCCAGGCAGTGAGCCCAGTGTGAAGGATGGAGACACAGAGGTGTCGTGCTCTGCACCCACTGCTAGAGAGGATAGACCCCAGGCAGTGAGCCCAGTGTGAAGGATCGAGACACAGAGGAGTCATGCTCTGCACCCACTGTTAGAGAGGATAGACCCCAGGCAGTGAGCCCAGTGTGAAGGAAGGAGACACAGAGGTGTCACGCTCTGCACCCACTGCTAGAGAGGATAGACCCCAGGCAGTGAGCCCAGTGTGAAGGCTGGAGACACAGAGGTGTCGTGCTCTGCACCCACTGCTAGAGAGGATAGACCCCAGGCAGTGAGCCCAGTGTGAAGGATGGGGACACAGAGGTGTCGTGCTCTGCACCCACTGCTAGAGAGGATAGACCCCAGGCAGTGAGCCCAGTGTGAAGGATGGAGACACAGAGGTGTCGTGCTCTGCACCCACTGCTAGAGAGGATAGACCCCAGGCAGTGAGCCCAGTGTGAAGGATCGAGACACAGAGGAGTCATGCTCTGCACCCACTGTTAGAGAGGATAGACCCCAGGCAGTGAGCCCAGTGTGAAGGATGGACACAGAGGCGTCGTGCTCTGCACCCACTGCTAGAGAGGATAGACCCCAGGCAGTGAGCCCAGTGTGAAGGAAGGAGACACAGAGGTGTCACGCTCTGCACCCACTGCTAGAGAGGATAGACCCCAGGCAGTGAGCCCAGTGTGAAGGATGGAGACACAGAGGTGTCATGCTCTGCACCCACTGCTAGAGAGGATAGACCCCAGGCAGTGAGCCCAGTGTGAAGGATGGAGACACAGAGGTGTCATGCTCTGCACCCACTGCTAGAGAGGATAGACCCCAGGCAGTGAGCCCAGTGTGAAGGATGGAGACACAGAGGTGTTGTGCTCTGCACCCACTGCTAGAGAGGATAGACCCCAGGCAGTGAGCCCAGTGTGAAGGATGGACACAGAGGTGTCATGCTCTGCACCCACTGCTAGAGAGGATAGACCCCAGGCAGTGAGGCCAGTGTGAAGGATGGAGACACAGAGGTGTCATTCTCTGCACCCACTGCTAGAGAGGATAGACCACAGGCAGTGAGCCCAGTGTGAAGGATTGATGCACAGAGGTGTCATGCTCTGCACCCACTGCTAGAGAGGATAGACCCCAGGCAGTGAGCCCTGTGTGAAGGATGGACACAGAGGTGTCATGCTCTGCACCCACTGCTAGAGAGGATAGACCCAGGCAGTGAGCCCAGTGTGAAGGATGGAGACACAGAGGTGTCATGCTCTGCACCCCCTGCTAGAGAGGATAGACACCAGGCAGTGAGCCCAGTGTGAAGGATGGAGACACAGAGGTGTCGAGCTCTGCACCCACTGCTAGAGAGGATAGACCCCAGGCAGTGAGCCCAGTGTGAAGGATGGAGACATAGAGGTGTCATGCTCCGCACCCACTGATAGAGAGGATAGACCCCAGGCAGTGAGCCCAGTGTGAAGGATGGAGACACAGAGGTGTCATGCTCTGCACCCACTGCTAGAGAGGATAGATCCCAGGCAGTGGGCCCAGTGTGAAGGATGGAGACACAGAGGTGTCGTGCTCTGCACCCACTGCTAGAGAGGATAGACCCCAGGCAGTGAGCCCAGTGTGAAGGGTGGAGACACAGAGGTGTTGTGCTCTGCACCCACTGCTAGAGAGGATAGACCCCAGGCAGTGAGCCCAGTGTGAAGGATGGAGACACAGAGGCGTCGTGCTCTGCACCCACTGCTAGAGAGGAAAGTCCCCAGGCAGGGGGCCCAGTGTGAAGGATGGAGACACAGAGGTGTCATGCTCTGCACCCACTGCTAGAGAGGATAGATCCCAGGCAGTGAGCCCAGTGTGAAGGATGGAGACACAGAGGTGTCATGCTCTGCACCCACTGCTAGAGAGGATAGACCACAGGCAGTGAGCCCAGTGTGAAGGATGGACACAGAGGTGTCATGCTCTGCACCCACTGCTGGAGAGGATAGACCCCAGGCAGTGAGCCCAGTGTGAAGGATGGAGACACAGAGGTGTCATGCTCTGCACCCACTGCTAGAGAGGATAGACCCCAGGCAGTGAGCCCAGTGTGAAGGATGGACACAGAGGTGTCATGCTCTGCACCCACTGCTAGAGAGGATAGACCCCAGGCAGTGAGCCCAGTGTGAAGGATGGAGACACAGAGGTGTCGTGCTCTGCACCCACTGCTAGAGAGGATAGACCCCAGGCAGTGAGCCCAGTGTGAAGGATCGAGACACAGAGGAGTCATGCTCTGCACCCACTGTTAGAGAGGATAGACCCCAGGCAGTGAGCCCAGTGTGAAGGAAGGAGACACAGAGGTGTCACGCTCTGCACCCACTGCTAGAGAGGATAGACCCCCGGCAGTGAGCCCAGTGTGAAGGCTGGAGACACAGAGGTGTCGTGCTCTGCACCCACTGCTAGAGAGGATAGACCCCAGGCAGTGAGCCCAGTGTGAAGGATGGGGACACAGAGGTGTCGTGCTCTGCACCCACTGCTAGAGAGGATAGACCCCAGGCAGTGAGCCCAGTGTGAAGGATGGAGACACAGAGGTGTCGTGCTCTGCACCCACTGCTAGAGAGGATAGACCCCAGGCAGTGAGCCCAGTGTGAAGGATCGAGACACAGAGGAGTCATGCTCTGCACCCACTGTTAGAGAGGATAGACCCCAGGCAGTGAGCCCAGTGTGAAGGAAGGAGACACAGAGGTGTCACGCTCTGCACCCACTGCTAGAGAGGATAGACCCCAGGCAGTGAGCCCAGTGTGAAGGCTGGAGACACAGAGGTGTCGTGCTCTGCACCCACTGCTAGAGAGGATAGACCCCAGGCAGTGAGCCCAGTGTGAAGGATGGGGACACAGAGGTGTCGTGCTCTGCACCCACTGCTAGAGAGGATAGACCCCAGGCAGTGAGCCCAGTGTGAAGGATGGAGACACAGAGGTATCGTGCTCTGCACCCACTGCTAGAGAGGATAGACCCCAGGCAGTGAGCCCAGTGTGAAGGATGGAGACACAGAGGTGTCGTGCTCTGCACCCACTGCTAGAGAGGATAGACCCCAGGCAGTGAGCCCAGTGTGAAGGATGGAGACACAGAGGTGTCATGCTCTGCACCCGCTGCTAGAGAGGATAGACCCCAGGCAGCGAGCCCAGTGTGAAGGATGGAGACACAGAGGTGTCGTGCTCTGCACCCACTGCTAGAGAGGATAGACCCCTGGCAGTGAGCCCAGTGTGAAGGATGGATGCACAGAGGTGTCGTGCTCTGCACCCACTGCTTGAGAGGATAGACCCCAGGCAGTGAGCCCAGTGTGAAGGATGGAGACACAGAGGTGTCATGCTCTGCACCCACTGCTAGAGAGGATAGACCCCAGGCAGTGAGCCCAGTGTGAAGGATGGAGACACAGAGGTGTCGTGCTCTGCACCCACTGCTAGAGAGGATAGACCCCAGGCAGTGAGCCCAGTGTGAAGGATGGAGACACAGAGGTGTCATGCTCTACACCCACTGCTAGAGAGGATAGACCCCAGGCAGTGAGCCCAGTGTGAAGGATGGAGACACAGAGGTGTCATGCTCTGCACCCACTGCTAGAGAGGATAGACCCCAGGCAGTGAGCCCAGTGTGAAGGATGGAGACACAGAGGTGTCATGCTTTGCACCCACTGCTAGAGAGGATAGACCCCAGGCAGTGAGTCCAGTGTGAAGGATGGACACAGAGGTGTCATGCTCTGCACCCACTGCTAGAGAGGATAGACCCCAGGCAGTGAGCCCAGTGTGAAGGATGGAGACACAGAGGTGTCATGCTCTGCACCCACTGCTAGAGAGGATAGACCCCAGGCAGTGAGCCCAGTGTGAAGGGTGGAGACACAGAGGTGTCGTGCTCTGCCCCACTGCTAGAGAGGATAGACCCCAGGCAGTAAGCCCAGTGTGAAGGATGGAGACACAGAGGTGTCATGCTCTGCACCCACTGCTAGAGAGGATAGACCCCAGGCAGTGAGCCCAGTGTGAAGGATGGAGACACAGAGGTGTCATGCTCTGCACCCACTGCTAGAGAGGATAGACCCCAGGCAGTGAGCCCAGCGTGAAGGATGGAGACACAGAGGTGTTGTGCTCTGCACCCACTGCTAGAGAGGATAGACCACAGGCAGTGAGCCCAGTGTGAAGGATGGACACAGAGGTGTCATGCTCTGCACCCACTGCTAGAGAGGATAGACCCCAGGCAGTGAGGCCAGTGTGAAGGATGGAGACACAGAGGTGTCATTCTCTGCACCCACTGCTAGAGAGGATAGACCCCAGGCAGTGAGCCCAGTGTGAAGGATGGATGCACAGAGGTGTCATGCTCTGCACCCACTGCTAGAGAGGATAGACCCCAGGCAGTGAGCCCAGTGTGAAGGATGGAGACACAGAGGTGTCGTGCTCTGCACCCACTGCTAGAGAGGATAGACCCCAGGCAGTGAGCCCAGTGTGAAGGATGGAGACACAGAGGCGTCGTGCTCTGCACCCACTGCTAGAGAGGATAGTCCCCAGGCAGGGGGCCCAGTGTGAAGGATGGAGACACAGAGGTGTTGTGCTCTGCACCCACTGCTAGAGAGGATAGACCCCAGGCAGTGAGCCCAGTGTGAAGGATGGAGACACAGAGGTGTCGTGCTCTGTACCCACTGCTGGAGAGGATAGACCCCAGGCAGTGAGCCCAGTGTGAAGGCTGGAGACACAGAGGTGTCGTGCTCTGCACCCACTGCTAGAGAGGATAGACCCCAGGCAGTGAGCCCAGTGTGAAGGATGGAGACACAGAGGTGTCATGCTCTGCACCCACTGCTAGAGAGGATAGACCCCAGGCAGTGAGCCCAGTGTGAAGGATGGAGACACAGAGGTGTCATGCTCTGCACCCACTGCTAGAGAGGATAGACCCCAGGCAGTGAGCCCAGTGTGAAGGATGGAGACACAGAGGTGTCATGCTCTGCACCCCCTGCTAGAGAGGATAGACCCCAGGCAGCGAGCCCAGTGTGAAGGATTGAGACACAGAGGTGTCGTGCTCTGCACCCACTGCTAGAGAGGATAGACCCCAGGCAGTGAGCCCAGTGTGAAGGATGGAGACACAGAGGTGTCGTGCTCTGCACCCACTGCTAGAGAGGATAGACCCCAGGCAGTGAGCCCAGTGTGAAGGATGGAGACACAGAGGTGTCATGCTCTGCACCCACTGCTAGAGAGGATAGACCCCAGGCAGTGAGCCCAGTGTGAAGGATGGAGACACAGAGGTGCCGTGCTCTGCACCCACTGCTGGAGAGGATGGACCCCAGGCAGTGAGCCCAGTGTGAAGGATGGAGACACAGAGGCGTCGTGCTCTGCACCCACTGCTAGAGAGGATAGACCCCAGGCAGTGAGCCCAGTGTGAAGGATGGAGACACAGAGGTGTCGTGCTCTGCACCCACTGCTAGAGAGGATAGACCCCAGGCAGTGAGCCCAGTGTGAAGGATGGACACAGAGGTGTCATGCTCTGCACACACTGCTAGAGAGGAAAGACCCCAGGCAGTGAGCCCAGTGTGAAGGATGGAGACACAGAGGTGTCATGCTCTGCACCCACTGCTAGAGAGGATAGACCCCAGGTAGTGAGCCCAGTGTGAAGGATGGAGACACAGAGGTGTCATGCTCTGCACCCACTGCTAGAGAGGATAGACCCCAGGCAGTGAGCCCAGTGTGAAGGATGGGGACACAGAGGTGTCGTGCTCTGCACCCACTGCTAGAGAGGATAGACCCCAGGCAGTGAGCCCAGTGTGAAGGATGGAGACACAGAGGTATCGTGCTCTGTACCCACTGCTAGAGAGGATAGACCCCAGGCAGTGAGCCCAGTGTGAAGGATGGAGACACAGAGGTGTCGTGCTCTGCACCCACTGCTAGAGAGGATAGACCCCAGGCAGTGAGCCCAGTGTGAAGGATGGAGACACAGAGGTGTCATGCTCTGCACCCGCTGCTAGAGAGGATAGACCCCAGGCAGCGAGCCCAGTGTGAAGGATGGAGACACAGGTGTCGTGCTCTGCACCCACTGCTAGAGAGGATAGACCCCTGGCAGTGAGCCCAGTGTGAAGGATGGATGCACAGAGGTGTCGTGCTCTGCACCCACTGCTTGAGAGGATAGACCCCAGGCAGTGAGCCCAGTGTGAAGGATGGAGACACAGAGGTGTCATGCTCTGCACCCACTGCTAGAGAGGATAGACCCCAGGCAGTGAGCCCAGTGTGAAGGATGGAGACACAGAGGTGTCGTGCTCTGCACCCACTGCTAGAGAGGATAGACCCCAGGCAGTGAGCCCAGTGTGAAGGATGGAGACACAGAGGTGTCATGCTCTACACCCACTGCTAGAGAGGATAGACCCCAGGCAGTGAGCCCAGTGTGAAGGATGGAGACACAGAGGTGTCATGCTCTGCACCCACTGCTAGAGAGGATAGACCCCAGGCAGTGAGCCCAGTGTGAAGGATGGAGACACAGAGGTGTCATGCTTTGCACCCACTGCTAGAGAGGATAGACCCCAGGCAGTGAGTCCAGTGTGAAGGATGGACACAGAGGTGTCATGCTCTGCACCCACTGCTAGAGAGGATAGACCCCAGGCAGTGAGCCCAGTGTGAAGGATGGAGACACAGAGGTGTCATGCTCTGCACCCACTGCTAGAGAGGATAGACCCCAGGCAGTGAGCCCAGTGTGAAGGGTGGAGACACAGAGGTGTCGTGCTCTGCCCCACTGCTAGAGAGGATAGACCCCAGGCAGTAAGCCCAGTGTGAAGGATGGAGACACAGAGGTGTCATGCTCTGCACCCACTGCTAGAGAGGATAGACCCCAGGCAGTGAGCCCAGTGTGAAGGATGGAGACACAGAGGTGTCATGCTCTGCACCCACTGCTAGAGAGGATAGACCCCAGGCAGTGAGCCCAGCGTGAAGGATGGAGACACAGAGGTGTCGTGCTCTGCACCCACTGCTAGAGAGGATAGACCCCAGGCAGTGAGCCCAGTGTGAAGGATGGACACAGAGGTGTCATGCTCTGCACCCACTGCTAGAGAGGATAGACCCCAGGCAGTGAGGCCAGTGTGAAGGATGGAGACACAGAGGTGTCATTCTCTGCACCCACTGCTAGAGAGGATAGACCCCAGGCAGTGAGCCCAGTGTGAAGGATGGAGACACAGAGGTGTCGTGCTCTGCACCCACTGCTAGAGAGGATAGACCACAGGCAGTGAGCCCCGTGTGAAGGATGGAGACACAGAGGTGTCGTGCTCTGCACCCACTGCTAGAGAGGATAGACCCCAGGCAGTGAGCACAGTGTGAAGGATGGAGACACAGAGGTGTCGTGCTCTGCACCCACTGCTAGAGAGGATAGACCCCAGGCAGTGAGCCCAGTGTGAAGGATGGAGACACAGAGGCGTCGTGCTCTGCACCCACTGCTAGAGAGGATAGTCCCCAGGCAGGGGGCCCAGTGTGAAGGATGGAGACACAGAGGTGTTGTGCTCTGCACCCACTGCTAGAGAGGATAGACCCCAGGCAGTGAGCCCAGTGTGAAGGATGGAGACACAGAGGTGTCATGCTCTGTACCCACTGCTGGAGAGGATAGACCCCAGGCAGTGAGCCCAGTGTGAAGGCTGGAGACACAGAGGTGTCATGCTCTGCACCCACTGCTAGAGAGGATAGACCCCAGGCAGTGAGCCCAGTGTGAAGGATGGAGACACAGAGGTGTCATGCTCTGCACCCACTGCTAGAGAGGATAGACCCCAGGCAGTGAGCCCAGTGTGAAGGATGGAGACACAGAGGTGTCATGCTCTGCACCCACTGCTAGAGAGGATAGACCCCAGGCAGTGAGCCCAGTGTGAAGGATGGAGACACAGAGGTGTCATGCTCTGCACCCCCTGCTAGAGAGGATAGACCCCAGGCAGCGAGCCCAGTGTGAAGGATTGAGACACAGAGGTGTCATGCTCTGCACCCACTGCTAGAGAGGATAGACCCCAGGCAGTGAGCCCAGTGTGAAGGATGGAGACACAGAGGTGTCGTGCTCTGCACCCACTGCTAGAGAGGATAGACCCCAGGCAGTGAGCCCAGTGTGAAGGATGGAGACACAGAGGTGTCATGCTCTGCACCCACTGCTAGAGAGGATAGACCCCAGGCAGTGAGCCCAGTGTGAAGGATGGAGACACAGAGGTGCCGTGCTCTGCACCCACTGCTGGAGAGGATGGACCCCAGGCAGTGAGCCCAGTGTGAAGGATGGAGACACAGAGGCGTCGTGCTCTGCACCCACTGCTAGAGAGGATAGACCCCAGGCAGTGAGCCCAGTGTGAAGGATGGAGACACAGAGGTGTCATGCTCTGCACACACTGCTAGAGAGGAAAGACCCCAGGCAGTGAGCCCAGTGTGAAGGATGGAGACACAGAGGTGTCATGCTCTGCACCCACTGCTAGAGAGGATAGACCCCAGGTAGTGAGCCCAGTGTGAAGGATGGAGACACAGAGGTGTCATGCTCTGCACCCACTGCTAGAGAGGATAGACCCCAGGCAGTGAGCCCAGTGTGAAGGATGGGGACACAGAGGTGTCATGCTCTGCACACACTGCTAGAGAGGAAAGACCCCAGGCAGTGAGCCCAGTGTGAAGGATGGAGACACAGAGGTGTCATGCTCTGCACCCACTGCTAGAGAGGATAGACCCCAGGTAGTGAGCCCAGTGTGAAGGATGGAGACACAGAGGTGTCATGCTCTGCACCCACTGCTAGAGAGGATAGACCCCAGGCAGTGAGCCCAGTGTGAAGGATGGGGACACAGAGGTGTCGTGCTCTGCACCCACTGCTAGAGAGGATAGACCCCAGGCAGTGAGCCCAGTGTGAAGGATGGAGACACAGAGGTATCGTGCTCTGTACCCACTGCTAGAGAGGATAGACCCCAGGCAGTGAGCCCAGTGTGAAGGATGGAGACACAGAGGTGTCGTGCTCTGCACCCACTGCTAGAGAGGATAGACCCCAGGCAGTGAGCCCAGTGTGAAGGATGGAGACACAGAGGTGTCATGCTCTGCACCCGCTGCTAGAGAGGATAGACCCCAGGCAGCGAGCCCAGTGTGAAGGATGGAGACACAGGTGTCGTGCTCTGCACCCACTGCTAGAGAGGATAGACCCCTGGCAGTGAGCCCAGTGTGAAGGATGGATGCACAGAGGTGTCGTGCTCTGCACCCACTGCTTGAGAGGATAGACCCCAGGCAGTGAGCCCAGTGTGAAGGATGGAGACACAGAGGTGTCATGCTCTGCACCCACTGCTAGAGAGGATAGACCCCAGGCAGTGAGCCCAGTGTGAAGGATGGAGACACAGAGGTGTCGTGCTCTGCACCCACTGCTAGAGAGGATAGACCCCAGGCAGTGAGCCCAGTGTGAAGGATGGAGACACAGAGGTGTCATGCTCTACACCCACTGCTAGAGAGGATAGACCCCAGGCAGTGAGCCCAGTGTGAAGGATGGAGACACAGAGGTGTCATGCTCTGCACCCACTGCTAGAGAGGATAGACCCCAGGCAGTGAGCCCAGTGTGAAGGATGGAGACACAGAGGTGTCATGCTTTGCACCCACTGCTAGAGAGGATAGACCCCAGGCAGTGAGTCCAGTGTGAAGGATGGACACAGAGGTGTCATGCTCTGCACCCACTGCTAGAGAGGATAGACCCCAGGCAGTGAGCCCAGTGTGAAGGATGGAGACACAGAGGTGTCATGCTCTGCACCCACTGCTAGAGAGGATAGACCCCAGGCAGTGAGCCCAGTGTGAAGGGTGGAGACACAGAGGTGTCGTGCTCTGCCCCACTGCTAGAGAGGATAGACCCCAGGCAGTAAGCCCAGTGTGAAGGATGGAGACACAGAGGTGTCATGCTCTGCACCCACTGCTAGAGAGGATAGACCCCAGGCAGTGAGCCCAGTGTGAAGGATGGAGACACAGAGGTGTCATGCTCTGCACCCACTGCTAGAGAGGATAGACCCCAGGCAGTGAGCCCAGCGTGAAGGATGGAGACACAGAGGTGTCGTGCTCTGCACCCACTGCTAGAGAGGATAGACCCCAGGCAGTGAGCCCAGTGTGAAGGATGGACACAGAGGTGTCATGCTCTGCACCCACTGCTAGAGAGGATAGACCCCAGGCAGTGAGGCCAGTGTGAAGGATGGAGACACAGAGGTGTCATTCTCTGCACCCACTGCTAGAGAGGATAGACCCCAGGCAGTGAGCCCAGTGTGAAGGATGGAGACACAGAGGTGTCGTGCTCTGCACCCACTGCTAGAGAGGATAGACCACAGGCAGTGAGCCCCGTGTGAAGGATGGAGACACAGAGGTGTCGTGCTCTGCACCCACTGCTAGAGAGGATAGACCCCAGGCAGTGAGCACAGTGTGAAGGATGGAGACACAGAGGTGTCGTGCTCTGCACCCACTGCTAGAGAGGATAGACCCCAGGCAGTGAGCCCAGTGTGAAGGATGGAGACACAGAGGCGTCGTGCTCTGCACCCACTGCTAGAGAGGATAGTCCCCAGGCAGGGGGCCCAGTGTGAAGGATGGAGACACAGAGGTGTTGTGCTCTGCACCCACTGCTAGAGAGGATAGACCCCAGGCAGTGAGCCCAGTGTGAAGGATGGAGACACAGAGGTGTCATGCTCTGTACCCACTGCTGGAGAGGATAGACCCCAGGCAGTGAGCCCAGTGTGAAGGCTGGAGACACAGAGGTGTCGTGCTCTGCACCCACTGCTAGAGAGGATAGACCCCAGGCAGTGAGCCCAGTGTGAAGGATGGAGACACAGAGGTGTCATGCTCTGCACCCACTGCTAGAGAGGATAGACCCCAGGCAGTGAGCCCAGTGTGAAGGATGGAGACACAGAGGTGTCATGCTCTGCACCCACTGCTAGAGAGGATAGACCCCAGGCAGTGAGCCCAGTGTGAAGGATGGAGACACAGAGGTGTCATGCTCTGCACCCCCTGCTAGAGAGGATAGACCCCAGGCAGCGAGCCCAGTGTGAAGGATTGAGACACAGAGGTGTCATGCTCTGCACCCACTGCTAGAGAGGATAGACCCCAGGCAGTGAGCCCAGTGTGAAGGATGGAGACACAGAGGTGTCGTGCTCTGCACCCACTGCTAGAGAGGATAGACCCCAGGCAGTGAGCCCAGTGTGAAGGATGGAGACACAGAGGTGTCATGCTCTGCACCCACTGCTAGAGAGGATAGACCCCAGGCAGTGAGCCCAGTGTGAAGGATGGAGACACAGAGGTGCCGTGCTCTGCACCCACTGCTGGAGAGGATGGACCCCAGGCAGTGAGCCCAGTGTGAAGGATGGAGACACAGAGGCGTCGTGCTCTGCACCCACTGCTAGAGAGGATAGACCCCAGGCAGTGAGCCCAGTGTGAAGGATGGAGACACAGAGGTGTCGTGCTCTGCACCCACTGCTAGAGAGGATAGACCTCAGGCAGTGAGCCCAGTGTGAAGGATGGAGACACAGAGGTGTCGTGCTCTGCACCCACTGCTAGAGAGGATAGACCCCAGGCAGTGAGCCCAGTGTGAAGGATGGACACAGAGGTGTCATGCTCTGCACACACTGCTAGAGAGGAAAGACCCCAGGCAGTGAGCCCAGTGTGAAGGATGGAGACACAGAGGTGTCGTGCTCTGCACCCACAGCTAGAGAGGATGGACCCCAGGCAGTGAGCCCAGTGTGAAGGGTGGAGACACAGAGGTGTCGTGCTCTGCACCCACTGCTAGAGAGGATAGACCCCAGGCAGTGAGCCCAGTGTGAAGGATGGAGACACAGAGGTGTCATGCTCTGCACCCACTGCTAGAGAGGATAGACCCCAGGCAGTGAGCCCAGTGTGAAGGATGGAGACACAGAGGTGTCATGCTCTGCACCCACTGCTAGAGAGGATAGACCCCAGGCAGTGAGCCCAGTGTGAAGGATGGAGACACAGAGGTGTTGTGCTCTGCACCCACTGCTAGAGAGGATAGACCCCAGGCAGTGAGCCCAGTGTGAAGGATGGACACAGAGGTGTCATGCTCTGCACCCACTGCTAGAGAGGATAGACCCCAGGCAGTGAGGCCAGTGTGAAGGATGGAGACACAGAGGTGTCATTCTCTGCACCCACTGCTAGAGAGGATAGACCCCAGGCAGTGAGCCCAGTGTGAAGGATGGATGCACAGAGGTGTCATGCTCTGCACCCACTGCTAGAGAGGATAGACCCCAGGCAGTGAGCCCTGTGTGAAGGATGGACACAGAGGTGTCATGCTCTGCACCCACTGCTAGAGAGGATAGACCCAGGCAGTGAGCCCAGTGTGAAGGATCGAGACACAGAGGTGTCATGCTCTGCACCCCCTGCTAGAGAGGATAGACACCAGGCAGTGAGCCCAGTGTGAAGGATGGAGACACAGAGGTGTCGAGCTCTGCACCCACTGCTAGAGAGGATAGACCCCAGGCAGTGAGCCCAGTGTGAAGGATGGAGACACAGAGGCGTCGTGCTCTGCACCCACTGCTAGAGAGGAAAGTCCCCAGGCAGGGGGCCCAGTGTGAAGGATGGAGACACAGAGGTGTCATGCTCTGCACCCACTGCTAGAGAGGATAGACCCCAGGCAGTGAGCCCAGTGTGAAGGATGGAGACACAGAGGTGTCATGCTCTGCACCCACTGCTAGAGAGGATAGACCACAGGCAGTGAGCCCAGTGTGAAGGATGGACACAGAGGTGTCATGCTCTGCACCCACTGCTGGAGAGGATAGACCCCAGGCAGTGAGCCCAGTGTGAAGGATGGAGACACAGAGGTGTCGTGCTCTGCACCCACTGCTTGAGAGGATAGACCCCAGGCAGTGAGCCCAGTGTGAAGGATGGACACAGAGGTGTCATGCTCTGCACCCACTGCTAGAGAGGATAGACCCCAGGCAGTGAGCCCAGTGTGAAGGATGGAGACACAGAGGTGTCGTGCTCTGCACCCACTGCTAGAGAGGATAGACCCCAGGCAGTGAGCCCAGTGTGAAGGATCGAGACACAGAGGAGTCATGCTCTGCACCCACTGTTAGAGAGGATAGACCCCAGGCAGTGAGCCCAGTGTGAAGGAAGGAGACACAGAGGTGTCACGCTCTGCACCCACTGCTAGAGAGGATAGACCCCAGGCAGTGAGCCCAGTGTGAAGGCTGGAGACACAGAGGTGTCGTGCTCTGCACCCACTGCTAGAGAGGATAGACCCCAGGCAGTGAGCCCAGTGTGAAGGATGGGGACACAGAGGTGTCGTGCTCTGCACCCACTGCTAGAGAGGATAGACCCCAGGCAGTGAGCCCAGTGTGAAGGATGGAGACACAGAGGTGTCGTGCTCTGCACCCACTGCTAGAGAGGATAGACCCCAGGCAGTGAGCCCAGTGTGAAGGATCGAGACACAGAGGAGTCATGCTCTGCACCCACTGTTAGAGAGGATAGACCCCAGGCAGTGAGCCCAGTGTGAAGGATGGACACAGAGGCGTCGTGCTCTGCACCCACTGCTAGAGAGGATAGACCCCAGGCAGTGAGCCCAGTGTGAAGGAAGGAGACACAGAGGTGTCACGCTCTGCACCCACTGCTAGAGAGGATAGACCCCAGGCAGTGAGCCCAGTGTGAAGGATGGAGACACAGAGGTGTCATGCTCTGCACCCACTGCTAGAGAGGATAGACCCCAGGCAGTGAGCCCAGTGTGAAGGATGGAGACACAGAGGTGTCATGCTCTGCACCCACTGCTAGAGAGGATAGACCCCAGGCAGTGAGCCCAGTGTGAAGGATGGAGACACAGAGGTGTTGTGCTCTGCACCCACTGCTAGAGAGGATAGACCCCAGGCAGTGAGCCCAGTGTGAAGGATGGACACAGAGGTGTCATGCTCTGCACCCACTGCTAGAGAGGATAGACCCCAGGCAGTGAGGCCAGTGTGAAGGATGGAGACACAGAGGTGTCATTCTCTGCACCCACTGCTAGAGAGGATAGACCACAGGCAGTGAGCCCAGTGTGAAGGATTGATGCACAGAGGTGTCATGCTCTGCACCCACTGCTAGAGAGGATAGACCCCAGGCAGTGAGCCCTGTGTGAAGGATGGACACAGAGGTGTCATGCTCTGCACCCACTGCTAGAGAGGATAGACCCAGGCAGTGAGCCCAGTGTGAAGGATGGAGACACAGTGGTGTCATGCTCTGCACCCCCTGCTAGAGAGGATAGACACCAGGCAGTGAGCCCAGTGTGAAGGATGGAGACACAGAGGTGTCGAGCTCTGCACCCACTGCTAGAGAGGATAGACCCCAGGCAGTGAGCCCAGTGTGAAGGATGGAGACACAGAGGCGTCGTGCTCTGCACCCACTGCTAGAGAGGAAAGTCCCCAGGCAGGGGGCCCAGTGTGAAGGATGGAGACACAGAGGTGTCATGCTCTGCACCCACTGCTAGAGAGGATAGACCCCAGGCAGTGAGCCCAGTGTGAAGGATGGAGACACAGAGGTGTCATGCTCTGCACCCACTGCTAGAGAGGATAGACCACAGGCAGTGAGCCCAGTGTGAAGGATGGACACAGAGGTGTCATGCTCTGCACCCACTGCTGGAGAGGATAGACCCCAGGCAGTGAGCCCAGTGTGAAGGATGGAGACACAGAGGTGTCGTGCTCTGCACCCACTGCTAGAGAGGATAGACCCCAGGCAGTGAGCCCAGTGTGAAGGATGGACACAGAGGTGTCATGCTCTGCACCCACTGCTAGAGAGGATAGACCCCAGGCAGTGAGCCCAGTGTGAAGGATGGACACAGAGGTGTCATGCTCTGCACCCACTGCTAGAGAGGATAGACCCCAGGCAGTGAGCCCAGTGTGAAGGATGGAGACACAGAGGTGTCGTGCTCTGCACCCACTGCTAGAGAGGATAGACCCCAGGCAGTGAGCCCAGTGTGAAGGATCGAGACACAGAGGTGTCATGCTCTGCACCCACTGCTAGAGAGGATAGACCCCAGGCAGTGAGCCCAGTGTGGAGGATGGAGACACAGAGGTGTCATTCTCTGCACCCACTGCTAGAGAGGATAGACCCCAGGCAGTGAGCCCAGTGTGAAGGATGGATGCACAGAGGTGTCATGCTCTGCACCCACTGCTAGAGAGGATAGACCCCAGGCAGTGAGCCCAGTGTGAAGGAAGGAGACACAGAGGTGTCACGCTCTGCACCCACTGCTAGAGAGGATAGACCCCAGGCAGTGAGCCCAGTGTGAAGGCTGGAGACACAGAGGTGTCGTGCTCTGCACCCACTGCTAGAGAGGATAGACCCCAGGCAGTGAGCCCAGTGTGAAGGATGGGGACACAGAGGTGTCGTGCTCTGCACCCACTGCTAGAGAGGATAGACCCCAGGCAGTGAGCCCAGTGTGAAGGATGGAGACACAGAGGTGTCGTGCTCTGCACCCACTGCTAGAGAGGATAGACCCCAGGCAGTGAGCCCAGTGTGAAGGATCGAGACACAGAGGAGTCATGCTCTGCACCCACTGTTAGAGAGGATAGACCCCAGGCAGTGAGCCCAGTGTGAAGGAAGGAGACACAGAGGTGTCACGCTCTGCACCCACTGCTAGAGAGGATAGACCCCAGGCAGTGAGCCCAGTGTGAAGGCTGGAGACACAGAGGTGTCGTGCTCTGCACCCACTGCTAGAGAGGATAGACCCCAGGCAGTGAGCCCAGTGTGAAGGATGGGGACACAGAGGTGTCGTGCTCTGCACCCACTGCTAGAGAGGATAGACCCCAGGCAGTGAGCCCAGTGTGAAGGATGGAGACACAGAGGTATCGTGCTCTGCACCCACTGCTAGAGAGGATAGACCCCAGGCAGTGAGCCCAGTGTGAAGGATGGAGACACAGAGGTGTCGTGCTCTGCACCCACTGCTAGAGAGGATAGACCCCAGGCAGTGAGCCCAGTGTGAAGGATGGAGACACAGAGGTGTCATGCTCTGCACCCGCTGCTAGAGAGGATAGACCCCAGGCAGCGAGCCCAGTGTGAAGGATGGAGACACAGAGGTGTCGTGCTCTGCACCCACTGCTAGAGAGGATAGACCCCTGGCAGTGAGCCCAGTGTGAAGGATGGATGCACAGAGGTGTCGTGCTCTGCACCCACTGCTTGAGAGGATAGACCCCAGGCAGTGAGCCCAGTGTGAAGGATGGAGACACAGAGGTGTCATGCTCTGCACCCACTGCTAGAGAGGATAGACCCCAGGCAGTGAGCCCAGTGTGAAGGATGGAGACACAGAGGTGTCGTGCTCTGCACCCACTGCTAGAGAGGATAGACCCCAGGCAGTGAGCCCAGTGTGAAGGATGGAGACACAGAGGTGTCATGCTCTACACCCACTGCTAGAGAGGATAGACCCCAGGCAGTGAGCCCAGTGTGAAGGATGGAGACACAGAGGTGTCATGCTCTGCACCCACTGCTAGAGAGGATAGACCCCAGGCAGTGAGCCCAGTGTGAAGGATGGAGACACAGAGGTGTCATGCTTTGCACCCACTGCTAGAGAGGATAGACCCCAGGCAGTGAGTCCAGTGTGAAGGATGGACACAGAGGTGTCATGCTCTGCACCCACTGCTAGAGAGGATAGACCCCAGGCAGTGAGCCCAGTGTGAAGGATGGAGACACAGAGGTGTCATGCTCTGCACCCACTGCTAGAGAGGATAGACCCCAGGCAGTGAGCCCAGTGTGAAGGGTGGAGACACAGAGGTGTCGTGCTCTGCCCCACTGCTAGAGAGGATAGACCCCAGGCAGTAAGCCCAGTGTGAAGGATGGAGACACAGAGGTGTCATGCTCTGCACCCACTGCTAGAGAGGATAGACCCCAGGCAGTGAGCCCAGTGTGAAGGATGGAGACACAGAGGTGTCATGCTCTGCACCCACTGCTAGAGAGGATAGACCCCAGGCAGTGAGCCCAGCGTGAAGGATGGAGACACAGAGGTGTTGTGCTCTGCACCCACTGCTAGAGAGGATAGACCCCAGGCAGTGAGCCCAGTGTGAAGGATGGACACAGAGGTGTCATGCTCTGCACCCACTGCTAGAGAGGATAGACCCCAGGCAGTGAGGCCAGTGTGAAGGATGGAGACACAGAGGTGTCATTCTCTGCACCCACTGCTAGAGAGGATAGACCCCAGGCAGTGAGCCCAGTGTGAAGGATGGATGCACAGAGGTGTCATGCTCTGCACCCACTGCTAGAGAGGATAGACCCCAGGCAGTGAGCCCAGTGTGAAGGATGGAGACACAGAGGTATCGTGCTCTGCACCCACTGCTAGAGAGGATAGACCCCAGGCAGTGAGCCCAGTGTGAAGGATGGAGACACAGAGGTGTCGTGCTCTGCACCCACTGCTAGAGAGGATAGACCCCAGGCAGTGAGCCCAGTGTGAAGGATGGAGACACAGAGGTGTCATGCTCTGCACCCGCTGCTAGAGAGGATAGACCCCAGGCAGCGAGCCCAGTGTGAAGGATGGAGACACAGGTGTCGTGCTCTGCACCCACTGCTAGAGAGGATAGACCCCTGGCAGTGAGCCCAGTGTGAAGGATGGATGCACAGAGGTGTCGTGCTCTGCACCCACTGCTTGAGAGGATAGACCCCAGGCAGTGAGCCCAGTGTGAAGGATGGAGACACAGAGGTGTCATGCTCTGCACCCACTGCTAGAGAGGATAGACCCCAGGCAGTGAGCCCAGTGTGAAGGATGGAGACACAGAGGTGTCGTGCTCTGCACCCACTGCTAGAGAGGATAGACCCCAGGCAGTGAGCCCAGTGTGAAGGATGGAGACACAGAGGTGTCATGCTCTACACCCACTGCTAGAGAGGATAGACCCCAGGCAGTGAGCCCAGTGTGAAGGATGGAGACACAGAGGTGTCATGCTCTGCACCCACTGCTAGAGAGGATAGACCCCAGGCAGTGAGCCCAGTGTGGAGGATGGAGACACAGAGGTGTCGTGCTCTGCACCCACTGCTAGAGAGGATAGACCCCAGGCAGTGAGTCCAGTGTGAAGGATGGACACAGAGGTGTCATGCTCTGCACCCACTGCTAGAGAGGATAGACCCCAGGCAGTGAGCCCAGTGTGAAGGATGGAGACACAGAGGTGTCATGCTCTGCACCCACTGCTAGAGAGGATAGACCCCAGGCAGTGAGCCCAGTGTGAAGGGTGGAGACACAGAGGTGTCGTGCTCTGCCCCACTGCTAGAGAGGATAGACCCCAGGCAGTAAGCCCAGTGTGAAGGATGGAGACACAGAGGTGTCATGCTCTGCACCCACTGCTAGAGAGGATAGACCCCAGGCAGTGAGCCCAGTGTGAAGGATGGAGACACAGAGGTGTCATGCTCTGCACCCACTGCTAGAGAGGATAGACCCCAGGCAGTGAGCCCAGCGTGAAGGATGGAGACACAGAGGTGTCGTGCTCTGCACCCACTGCTAGAGAGGATAGACCCCAGGCAGTGAGCCCAGTGTGAAGGATGGACACAGAGGTGTCATGCTCTGCACCCACTGCTAGAGAGGATAGACCCCAGGCAGTGAGGCCAGTGTGAAGGATGGAGACACAGAGGTGTCATTCTCTGCACCCACTGCTAGAGAGGATAGACCCCAGGCAGTGAGCCCAGTGTGAAGGATGGATGCACAGAGGTGTCATGCTCTGCACCCACTGCTAGAGAGGATAGACCCCAGGCAGTGAGCCCAGTGTGAAGGATGGAGACACAGAGGTGTCGTGCTCTGCACCCACTGCTAGAGAGGATAGACCACAGGCAGTGAGCCCCGTGTGAAGGATGGAGACACAGAGGTGTCGTGCTCTGCACCCACTGCTAGAGAGGATAGACCCCAGGCAGTGAGCACAGTGTGAAGGATGGAGACACAGAGGTGTCGTGCTCTGCACCCACTGCTAGAGAGGATAGACCCCAGGCAGTGAGCCCAGTGTGAAGGATGGAGACACAGAGGCGTCGTGCTCTGCACCCACTGCTAGAGAGGATAGTCCCCAGGCAGGGGGCCCAGTGTGAAGGATGGAGACACAGAGGTGTTGTGCTCTGCACCCACTGCTAGAGAGGATAGACCCCAGGCAGTGAGCCCAGTGTGAAGGATGGAGACACAGAGGTGTCATGCTCTGTACCCACTGCTGGAGAGGATAGACCCCAGGCAGTGAGCCCAGTGTGAAGGCTGGAGACACAGAGGTGTCGTGCTCTGCACCCACTGCTAGAGAGGATAGACCCCAGGCAGTGAGCCCAGTGTGAAGGATGGAGACACAGAGGTGTCATGCTCTGCACCCACTGCTAGAGAGGATAGACCCCAGGCAGTGAGCCCAGTGTGAAGGATGGAGACACAGAGGTGTCATGCTCTGCACCCACTGCTAGAGAGGATAGACCCCAGGCAGTGAGCCCAGTGTGAAGGATGGAGACACAGAGGTGTCATGCTCTGCACCCCCTGCTAGAGAGGATAGACCCCAGGCAGCGAGCCCAGTGTGAAGGATTGAGACACAGAGGTGTCATGCTCTGCACCCACTGCTAGAGAGGATAGACCCCAGGCAGTGAGCCCAGTGTGAAGGATGGAGACACAGAGGTGTCGTGCTCTGCACCCACTGCTAGAGAGGATAGACCCCAGGCAGTGAGCCCAGTGTGAAGGATGGAGACACAGAGGTGTCATGCTCTGCACCCACTGCTAGAGAGGATAGACCCCAGGCAGTGAGCCCAGTGTGAAGGATGGAGACACAGAGGTGCCGTGCTCTGCACCCACTGCTGGAGAGGATGGACCCCAGGCAGTGAGCCCAGTGTGAAGGATGGAGACACAGAGGCGTCGTGCTCTGCACCCACTGCTAGAGAGGATAGACCCCAGGCAGTGAGCCCAGTGTGAAGGATGGAGACACAGAGGTGTCGTGCTCTGCACCCACTGCTAGAGAGGATAGACCTCAGGCAGTGAGCCCAGTGTGAAGGATGGAGACACAGAGGTGTCGTGCTCTGCACCCACTGCTAGAGAGGATAGACCCCAGGCAGTGAGCCCAGTGTGAAGGATGGACACAGAGGTGTCATGCTCTGCACACACTGCTAGAGAGGAAAGACCCCAGGCAGTGAGCCCAGTGTGAAGGATGGAGACACAGAGGTGTCATGCTCTGCACCCACTGCTAGAGAGGATAGACCCCAGGTAGTGAGCCCAGTGTGAAGGATGGAGACACAGAGGTGTCATGCTCTGCACCCACTGCTAGAGAGGATAGACCCCAGGCAGTGAGCCCAGTGTGAAGGATGGACACAGAGGTGTCATGCTCTGCACCCACTGCTAGAGAGGAGAGACCCCAGGCAGTGAGCCCAGTGTGAAGGATGGAGACACAGAGGTGTCGTGCTCTGCACCCACTGCTGGAGAGGATAGACCCCAGGCAGTGAGCCAAGTGTGAAGGATGGAGACACAGAGGTGTCGTGCTCTGCACCCACTGCTAGAGAGGATAGACCCCAGGCAGTGAGCCCAGTGTGAAGGATGGACACAGAGGTGTCATGCTCTGCACCCACTGCTAGAGAGGATAGACCCCAGGCAGTGAGCCCAGTGTGAAGGATGGAGACACAGAGGTGTCGTGCTCTGCACCCACTGCTAGAGATGATAGACCCCAGGCAGTGAGCCCAGTGTGAAGGATCGAGACACAGAGGAGTCATGCTCTGCACCCACTGTTAGAGAGGATAGACCCCAGACAGTGAACCCAGTGTGAAGGATGGAGACACAGAGGTGTCGTGCTCTGCACCCACTGCTAGAGAGGATAGACCCCAGGCAGTGAGCCCAGTGTGAAGGAAGGAGACACAGAGGTGTCACGCTCTGCACCCACTGCTAGAGAGGATAGACCCCAGGCAGTGAGCCCAGTGTGAAGGCTGGAGACACAGAGGTGTCGTGCTCTGCACCCACTGCTAGAGAGGATAGACCCCAGGCAGTGAGCCCAGTGTGAAGGATGGGGACACAGAGGTGTTGTGCTCTGCACCCACTGCTAGAGAGGATAGACCCCAGGCAGTGAGCCCAGTGTGAAGGATGGAGACACAGAGGTGTCATGCTCTGCACCCACTGCTAGAGAGGATAGACCCCAGGCAGTGAGCCCAGTGTGAAGGATGGAGACACAGAGGTGTCATGCTCTGCACCCACTGCTAGAGAGGATAGACCCCAGGCAGTGAGCCCAGTGTGAAGGATGGAGACACAGAGGTGTCATGCTCTGCACCCACTGCTAGAGAGGATAAACCCTAGGCAGTGAGGCCAGTGTGAAGGATGGACACAGAGGTGTCATGCTCTGCACCCACTGCTAGAGAGGATAGACCCCAGGCAGTGAGCCCAGTGTGAAGAATGGAGACACAGAGGTGTCATGCTTTGCACCCACTGCTAGAGAGGATAGACCCCAGGCAGTGAGCCCAGTGTGAAGGATGGAGACACAGAGGTGTCATGCTCTGCACCCACTGCTAGAGAGGATAGACCCCAGGCAGTGAGCCCAGTGTGAAGGATTGATGCACAGAGGTGTCGTGCTCTGCACCCACTGCTAGAGAGGATAGACCACAGGCAGTGAGCCCAGTGTGAAGGATGGACACAGAGGTGTCATGCTCTGCACCCACTGCTGGAGAGGATAGACCCCAGGCAGTGAGCCCAGTGTGAAGGATGGAGACACAGAGGTGTCGTGCTCTGCACCCACTGCTAGAGAGGATAGACCCCAGGCAGTGAGCCCAGTGTGAAGGATGGACACAGAGGTGTCATGCTCTGCACCCACTGCTAGAGAGGATAGACCCCAGGCAGTGAGCCCAGTGTGAAGGATGGAGACACAGAGGTGTCGTGCTCTGCACCCACTGCTAGAGAGGATAGACCCCAGGCAGTGAGCCCAGTGTGAAGGATCGAGACACAGAGGAGTCATGCTCTGCACCCACTGTTAGAGAGGATAGACCCCAGACAGTGAGCCCAGTGTGAAGGATGGAGACACAGAGGCGTCATGCTCTGCACCCACTGCTAGAGAGGATAGACCCCAGGCAGTGAGCCCAGTGTGAAGGAAGGAGACACAGAGGTGTCACGCTCTGCACCCACTGCTAGAGAGGATAGACCCCAGGCAGTGAGCCCAGTGTGAAGGCTGGAGACACAGAGGTGTCGTGCTCTGCACCCACTGCTAGAGAGGATAGACCCCAGGCAGTGAGCCCAGTGTGAAGGATGGGGACACAGAGGTGTCGTGCTCTGCACCCACTGCTAGAGAGGATAGACCCCAGGCAGTGAGCCCAGTGTGAAGGATGGAGACACAGAGGTGTCATGCTCTGCACCCACTGCTAGAGAGGATAGACCCCAGGCAGTGAGCCCAGTGTGAAGGATGGAGACACAGAGGTGTCATGCTCTGCACCCACTGCTAGAGAGGATAGACCCCAGGCAGTGAGCCCAGTGTGAAGGATGGAGACACAGAGGTGTCATGCTCTGCACCCACTGCTAGAGAGGATAAACCCTAGGCAGTGAGGCCAGTGTGAAGGATGGACACAGAGGTGTCATGCTCTGCACCCACTGCTAGAGAGGATAGACCCCAGGCAGTGAGCCCAGTGTGAAGAATGGAGACACAGAGGTGTCATGCTTTGCACCCACTGCTAGAGAGGATAGACCCCAGGCAGTGAGCCCAGTGTGAAGGATGGAGACACAGAGGTGTCATGCTCTGCACCCACTGCTAGAGAGGATAGACCCCAGGCAGTGAGCCCAGTGTGAAGGATGGAGACACAGAGGTGTCGTGCTCTGCACCCACTGCTAGAGAGGATAGACCCCAGGCAGTGAGCCCAGTGTGAAGGATGGAGACACAGAGGTGTCGTGCTCTGCACCCACTGCTAGAGAGGATAGACCCCAGGCAGTGAGCCCAGTGTGAAGGATGGAGACACAGAGGTGTCGTGTTCTGCACCCACTGCGAGAGAGGATAGTCCCCAGGCAGTGAGCCCAGTGTGAAGGATGGAGACAGAGGTGTCATGCTCTGCACCCACTGCTAGAGAGGATAGACCCCAGGCAGTGAGCCCAGTGTGAAGGATTGATGCACAGAGGTGTCATGCTCTGCACCCACTGCTAGAGAGGATAGACCCCAGGCAGTGAGCCCAGTGTGAAGGATGGACACAGAGGTGTCGTGCTCTGCACCCACTGCTAGAGAGGATAGACCCCAGGCAGTGAGCCCAGTGTGAAGGATGGAGACACAGAGGTGTCGTGCTCTGCACCCTCTGCTAGAGAGGATAGACCCCAGGCAGTGAGCCCAGTGTGAAGGATGGACACACAGTGGTGTCATGCTCTGCACCCACTGCTAGAGAGGATAGACCCAGGTAGTGAGCCCAGTGTGAAGGATGGAGACAGAGGTGTCATGCTCTGCACCCACTGCTAGAGAGGATAGACCCCAGGCAGTGAGCCCAGTGTGAAGGATGGAGACACAGAGGTGTCATGCTCTGCACCCACTGCTAGAGAGGATAGACCCCAGGCAGTGAGCCCAGTGTGAAGGATGGAGACACAGAGGTGTCATGCTCTGCACCCACTGCTAGAGAGGATAGACCCCAGGCAGTGAGCCCAGTGTGAAGGATGGAGACACAGAGGCGTCGTGCTCTGCACCCACTGCTAGAGAGGGTAGACCCCAGGCAGTGAGCCCAGTGTGAAGGATGGAGACACAGAGGCGTCATGCTCTGCACCCACTGCTAGAGAGGATAGACCCCAGGCAGCGAGCCCAGTGTGAAGGATGGAGACACAGAGGTGTCATGCTCTGCACCCACTACTAGAAAGGATAGACCCCAGGCAGTGAGCCCAGTGTGAAGGATGGAGACACAGAGGTGTCATGCTCTGCACCCACTGCACCCACCCACAACAAAATTGCAGACATCCACAACAGCTTCGACAACCAACCCGGAAACCAACCCATCCTACCATTTGCTGAGCATCTTCCTCCCGTGAACACCCTTAACGACTGGAACCCAATCTCCACTGAGGACACCATCCGCCTGATGAATTCCATCCACTCAGGATCCCCCACAGACCCATGTCCTCACCACATCTTCAACAAAGCAGACTCCGTCATAGCACCGCACCTCCGAGACATCATCAATTGCTCCCTCAACTCCGCCACCTTCCCGGAAGACTGGAAACACGCTGAACTCACCGCCCTTCTGAAAAAACCAACAGCGGACCCAACCGAACTCAAAAATTACCGCCCCATCTCACTTCTTCCATTCCCGGCCAAAGTCATCGAGAAAGCTGTCAACAACCAGCTCGCCGCCTTCCTCGAAGCCAACAAATCCCTCGACCCCTCACAATCTGGCTTCCGAGCAAAACACAGCACTGAGACCGCCCTCATCGCAGCAACAGACGACATTCGAACTCTACTGGACAAAGGAGACACAGTCGCCCTCATCCTCCTTGACCTCTCTGCAGCTTTCGACACAGTCTGCCACAGCACCCTTTTACAACGCCTCAATAACATCGGAATCCAAGGAAAAGCACTTGAATGGATCTCCTCGTTCCTCACCGGAAGAACCCAGAGAGTCCGCCTTCCACCATTCAAGTCCGAGGCCTCTGGAGTCATCTGCGGCGTACCACAAGGATCCTCACTCAGTCCCACCCTCTTCAACGTATACATGAGCCCCCTCGCAGCCATCGCACGCCAACACAACCTCAACATCATCTCCTACGCTGATGACACTCAACTGATCCTTTCTCTCACCAATGACCCCAGCACCGCCAAAACTAACCTACACGAAGGAATGAAAGAAGTTGCCGAATGGATGAAACAAAGCCGTCTGAAACTGAACTCAGACAAAACAGAAGTCCTCATCTTAGGTACATCCCCCTCTGCATGGGACGACTCATGGTGGCCGGAAGCCCTCGGAAAAGCACCCACCCCGACAGACCACGCACGGAACCTAGGCGTCATCCTGGATTCTTCACTCTCAATGAACAGACAAGTCAATGCTGTATCCTCTTCCTGCTTCAACATTCTTCGCATGCTCAAAAAGACATTTCGCTGGATCCCCTCCGATACAAGGAAAACAGTCACCCACGCTCTGGTCACGAGCCGACTGGACTACGGAAACACCCTCTACGCAGGTACTACCGCAAAACTCCAGAAGAAACTCCAACGAATCCAAAACGCCTCAGCCAGGCTCATATTAGACATCCCTCGCAACGAACACATCTCTGGTCACCTTAAAGACCTCCACTGGCTACCCGTCAATAAGAGGATCACCTTCCGACTGCTTACCAACGCACACAAATCACTCAACGACATCGGACCTGATTGCCTCAACTCACGACTGTCCTTCTACACCCCCTCCCGCCAACTACGATCCTCCAGCCAAGCCCTCGCCACTGTACCTCGCATCAACAAGACCACCATGGGAGGCAGATCCTTTT
The DNA here is from genome assembly GCF_964261635.1 of Lissotriton helveticus. Lineage (NCBI taxonomy): Eukaryota > Metazoa > Chordata > Amphibia > Caudata > Salamandridae > Lissotriton > Lissotriton helveticus. The sequence goes on from NW_027611720.1 coordinate 85,536, forward strand.
CATACCTGGCTGCTAAAACATGGAACTCACTCCCCGCTTACCTTCGCCTTACCCAGAACCACCTGGCATTCAGAAAGCAACTTAAAACGTGGATATTTGACAAATAATCCTCCTCCCCTCCCTAAGCGCCTTGAAACCCTCTGGGTATGTAGTGCGCTATATAAATTCTATGACTTGACTTGACTTGACTGCTAGAGAGGATAGACCCCAGGCAGTGAGCCCAGTGTGAAGGATGGAGACACAGAGGTGTCACGCTCTGCACCCACTGCTAGAGAGGATAGACCCCAGGCAGTGAGCCCAGTGTGAAGGATGGACACAGAGGTGTCGTGCTCTGCACCCACTGCTAGAGAGGATAGACCGCAGGCAGGGGGCCCAGTGTGAAGGATGGAGACACAGAGGTGTCATGCTCTGCACCCACTGCTAGAGAGGATAGACCCCAGGCAGTGAGCCCAGTGTGAAGGATGGAGACACAGAGGTGTCATGCTCTGCACCCACTGCTAGAGAGGATAGACCCCAGGCAGTGAGCCCAGTGTGAAGGATGGAGACACAGAGGTGTCATGCTCTGCACCCACTGCTAGAGAGGATAGACCCCAGGCAGTGAGCCCAGTGTGAAGGATGGAGACAGAGGTGTTATGCTCTGCACCCACTGCTAGAGAGGATAGACCCCAGGCAGTGAGCCCAGTGTGAAGGATGGAGACATAGAGGTGTCATGCTCTGCACCCACTGCTAGAGAGGATAGACCCCAGGCAGAGGGCCCAGTGTGAAGGATGGAGACACAGAGGTTTCGTGCTCTGCACCCACTGCTAGAGAGGATAGACCCCAGGCAGTGAGCCCAGTGTGAAGGATGGAGACACAGAGGTGTCGTGCTCTGCACCCACTGCTAGAGAGGATAGACCCCAGGCAGGGGGCCCAGTGTGAAGGATGGAGACACAGAGGTGTCGTGCTCTGCACCCACTGCTAGAGAGGATAGACCCCAGGCAGGGGGCCCAGTGTGAAGGATGGATGCACAGAGGTGTCGTGCTCTGCACCCACTGCTAGAGAGGATAGACCCCAGGCAGTGAGCCCAGTGTGAAGGATGGAGACACAGAGGTGTCATGCTCTGCACCCACTGCTAGAGAGGATAGATCCCAGGCAGTGAGCCCAGTGTGAAGGATGGAGACACAGAGGCGTCATGCTCTGCACCCACTGCTAGAGAGGATAGATCCCAGGCAGTGAGCCCAGTGTGAAGGATGGAGACACAGAGGTGTCATGCTCTGCACCCACTGCTGGAGAGGATAGACCCCACGCAGTGAGCCCAGTGTGAAGGATGGAGACACAGAGGCGTCGTGCTCTGTACCCACTGCTAGAGAGGATAGACCCCAGGCAGTGAGCCCAGTGTGAAGGATGGGGACACAGAGGTGTCGTGCTCTGCACCCACTGCTAGAGAGGATAGACCCCAGGCAGTGAGCCCAGTGTGGAGGATGGAGACACAGAGGTGTCGTGCTCTGCACCCACTGCTAGAGAGGATAGATCCCAGGCAGTGAGCCCAGTGTGAAGGATGGAGACACAGAGGTGTCATGCTCTGCACCCACTGCTAGAGAGGATAGACCCCAGGCAGTGAGCCCAGTGTGAAGGATGGAGACACAGAGGTGTCGTGCTCTGCACCGACTGCTAGAGAGGATAGATCCCAGGCAGTGAGCCCAGTGTGAAGGATGGAGACACAGAGGTGTCATGCTCTGCACCCACTGCTAGAGAGGATAGACCCCAGGCAGTGAGCCCAGTGTGAAGGATGGAGACACAGAGGTGTCATGCTCTGCACCCACTGCTAGAGAGGAGAGACCCCAGGCAGTGAGCCCAGTGTGAAGGATGGAGACACAGAGGTGTCATGCTCTGCATCCACTGCTAGAGAGGATAGACCCCGGGCAGTGAGCCCAGTGTGAAGGATGGACACAGAGGTGTCGTGCTCTGCACCCACTGCTAGAGAGGATAGACCCCAGGCAGTGAGCCCAGTGTGAAGGATGTACACAGAGGTGTCATGCTCTGCACCCACTGCAAGAGAGGATAGACCCCAGGCAGTGAGCCCAGTGTGAAGGATGGACACAGAGGTGTCGTGCTCTGCACCCACTGCTAGAGAGGATAGACCCCAGGTAGTGAGCCCAGTGTGAAGGATGGAGACACAGAGGTGTCATGCTCTGCACCCACTGCTAAAGAGGATAGACCCCAGGCAGTGAGCCCAGTGTGAAGGATGGAGACACAGAGGCGTCGTGCTCTGCACCCACTGCTAGAGAGGATAGACCCCAGGCAGTGAGCCCAGTGTGAAGGATGGAGACACAGAGGTGTCATGCTCTGCACCCCCTGCTAGAGAGGATAGACCCCAGGCAGTGAGCCCAGTGTAAAGGATGGAGACACAGAGGTGTCATGCTCTGCACCCACTGCTAGAGAGGATAGACCCCAGGCAGTGAGCCCAGTGTGAAGGATGGAGACACAGAGGTGTCATGCTCTGCACCCACTGCTACAGAGGATAAACCCCAGGCAGTGAGCCCAGTGTGAAGGATGGACACAGAGCTGTCATGCTCTGCACCCACTGCTAGAGAGGATAGACCCCAGGCAGGGGGCCCAGTGTGAAGGATGGAGACACAGAGGTGTCATGCTCTGCACCCACTGCTAGAGAGGATAGACCCCAGGCAGTGAGCCCAGTGTGAAGGATGGAGACACAGAGGTGTCGTGCTCTGCACCCACTGCTAGAGAGGATAGACCCCAGGCAGGGGGCCCAGTGTGAAGGATGGAGACACAGAGGTTTCATGCTCCGCACCCACTGCTAGAGAGGATAGACCCCAGGCAGTGAGCCCAGTGTGAAGGATGGAGACACAGAGGTGTCATGCTCTGCACCCACTGCTAGAGAGGATAGACCCCAGGCAGTGAGCCCAGTGTGAAGGATGGAGACACAGAGGTGTCATGCTCTGCACCCACTGCTAGAGAGGATAGACCCCAGGCAGTGAGCCCAGTGTGAAGGATGGAGACACAGAGGTGTCATGCTCTGCACCCACTGCTAGAAAGGATAGACCCCAGGCAGTGAGCCCAGTGTGAAGGATGGAGACACAGAGGTGTCATGCTCTGCACCCACTGCTAGAGAGGATAGACCCCAGGCAGTGAGCCCAATGTGAAGGATGGAGACACAGAGGTGTCACGCTCTGCACCCACTGCTAGAGAGGATAGACCCCAGGCAGTGACCCCAGTGTGAAGGATGGACACAGAGGTGTCGTGCTCTGCACCCACTGCTAGAGAGGATAGACCCCAGGCAGGGAGCCCAGTGTGAAGGATGGAGACACAGAGGTGTCATGCTCTGCACCCACTGCTAGAGAGGATAGACCCCAGGCAGTGAGCCCAGTGTGAAGGATGGAGACACAGAGGTGTCATGCTCTGCACCCACTGCTACAGAGGATAGACCCCAGGCAGTGAGCCCAGTGTGAAGGATGGAGACACAGAGGTGTCATGCTCTGCACCCACTGCTAGAGAGGATAGACCCCAGGCAGTGAGCCCAGTGTGAAGGATGGAGACAGAGGTGTTATGCTCTGCACCCACTGCTAGAGAGGATAGACCCCAGGCAGTGAGCCCAGTGTGAAGGATGGAGACACAGAGGTGTCGTGCTCTGCACCCACTGCTAGAGAGGACAGACCCCAGGCAGTGAGCCCAGTGTGAAGGATGGAGACACAGAGGTGTCGTGCTCTGCACCCACTGCTAGAGAGGACAGACCCCAGGCAGGGGGCCCAGTGTGAAGGATGGAGACACAGAGGTTTCGTGCTCTGCACCCACTGCTAGAGAGGATAGACCCCAGGCAGTGAGCCCAGTGTGAAGGATGGAGACACAGAGGTGTCGTGCTCTGCACCCACTGCTAGAGAGGATAGACCCCAGGCAGGGGGCCCAGTGTGAAGGATGGAGACACAGAGGTGTCGTGCTCTGCACCCATTGCTAGAGAGGATAGACCCCAGGCAGGGGGCCCAGTGTGAAGGATGGATGCACAGAGGTGTCGTGCTCTGCACCCACTGCTAGAGAGGATAGACCCCAGGCAGTGAGCCCAGTGTGAAGGATGGAGACACAGAGGTGTCATGCTCTGCACCCACTGCTAGAGAGGATAGATCCCAGGCAGTGAGCCCAGTGTGAAGGATGGAGACACAGAGGTGTCATGCTCTGCACCCACTGCTAGAGAGGATAGATCCCAGGCAGTGAGCCCAGTGTGAAGGATGGAGACACAGAGGCGTCGTGCTCTGCACCCACTGCTGGAGAGGATAGATCCCAGGCAGTGAGCCCAGTGTGAAGGATGGAGACACAGAGGTGTCGTGCTCTGCACCCACTGCTGGAGAGGATAGACCCCACGCAGTGAGCCTAGTGTGAAGGATGGAGACACAGAGGCGTCGTGCTCTGCACCCACTGCTGGAGAGGATAGACCGCAGGCAGTGAGCCCAGTGTGAAGGATGGAGACACAGATGTGTCATGCTCTGCACCCACTGCTAGAGAGGATAGATCCCAGGCAGTGAGCCCAGTGTGAAGGATGGAGACACAGATGTGTCATGCTCTGCACCCACTGCTAGAGAGGATAGACCCCAGGCAGTGAGCCCAGTGTGAAGGATGGAGACACAGAGGTGTCATGCTCTGCACCCACTGCTAGAGAGCATAGTCCCAGGCAGTGAGCCCAGTGTGAAGGATGGAGACACAGAGGTGTCGTGCTCTGCACCCACTGCTAGAGAGGATAGACCCCAGGCAGTGAGCCCAGTGTGAAGGATGGAGACACAGAGGTGTCGTGCTCTGCACCCACTGCTAGAGAGGATAGACCCCAGGCAGTGAGCCCAGTGTGAAGGATAGAGACACAGAGGTGTCATGCTCTGCACCCACTGCTAGAGAGGATAGACCCCAGGCAGTGAGCCCAGTGTGAAGGATGGAGACACAGAGGTGTCATGCTCTGCACCCACTGCTAGAGAGGATAGACACCTGGCAGTGAGCCCAGTGTGAAGGATGGAGACACAGAGGTGTCGTGCTCTGCACCCACTGCTGGAGAGGATAGACCCCAGGCAGTGAGCCCAGTGTGAAGGATGGAGACACAGAGGTGTCGTGCTCTGTACCCACTGCTGGAGAGGATAGACGCCAAGCAGTGAGCCCTGTGTGGCGGATGGAGACACAGAAGTGTCATGCTCTGCACCCGCTGCTAGAGAGGATAGACCCCAAGCAGTGCGCCCAGTGTGAAGGATGGAGACACAGAGGTGTCGTGCTCTGCACCCGCTGCTAGAGAGGATAGACCCCAGGCAGTGAGCCCAGTGTGGAGGATGGAGACACAGAGGTGTCGTGCTCTGCACCCACTGCTAGAGAGGATAGACCCCAGGCAGTGAGCCCAGTGTGGAGGATGGAGACACAGAGGTGTCATGCTCTGCACCCACTGCTAGAGAGGATAGACCCCAGGCAGTGCGCCCAGTGTGGAGGATGGAGACACAGAGGTGTTGTGCTCTGCACCCACTGCTAGAGAGGATAGACCCCAGGCAGTGAGCCCAGTCTGAAGGATGGAAACACAGAGGTGTCGTGCTCTGCACCCACTGCTAGAGAGGATAGACCCCAGGCAGTGAGCCCAGTGTGAAGGATGGAGACACAGCGGTGTTGTGCTCTGCACCCACTGCTAGAGAGGATAGACCCCAGGCAGTGAGCCCAGTGTGAAGGATGGAGACACAGAGGTGCCATGCTCTGCACCCACTGCTAGAGAGGATAGACCCCAGGCAGTGAGCCCAGGGTGAGAGATGGAGACACAGAGGTGTCATGCACTGCGCCCACTGCTAGAGAGGATAGTCCCCAGGCAGTGAGCCCAGTGTGAAGGATGGAGACACAGAGGCGTCATGCTCTGCACCCACTGCTGGAGAGGATAGACCCCAGGCAGTGAGCCCAGTGTGAAGGATGGAGACACAGAGGTGTCGTGCCCTGCACCCACTGCTAGAGAGGATAGACCCCAGGCAGTGAGCGCAGTGTGAAGGATGCAGACACAGAGGTGTCATGCTCTGCACCCACTGCTAGAGAGGATAGACCCCAGGCAGTGAGCCCAGTGTGGAGGATGGAGACACAGAGGTGTCGTGCTCTGCACCCACTGCTAGAGAGGATAGACCCCAGGCAGTGAGCCCAGTGTGAAGGATGGAGACACAGAGGTGTCGTGCTCGGCACCCACTGCTAGAGAGGATAGACCCCAGGCAGTGAGCCCAGTGTGAAGGATGGAGACACAGAGGTGTCGTGCTCGGCACCCACTGCTAGAGAGGATAGACCCCAGGCAGTGAGCCCAGTGTGAAGGATGGAGACACAGAGGTGTCGTGCTCGGCACCCACTGCTAGAGAGGATAGACCCCAGGCAGTGAGCCCAGTGTGAAGGATGCAGACACAGAGGTGTCATGCTCTGCACCCACTGCTAGAGAGGATAGACCCCAGGCAGTGAGCCCAGTGTGAAGGATGGAGACACAGAGGTGTCGTGCTCTGCACCCACTGCTAGAGAGTATAGACCCCAGGCAGTGAGCGCAGTGTGAAGGATGGAGACACAGAGGTGTCCTGCTCTGCACCCACTGATAGAGAGGATAGACCCCAGGCAGTGAGCCCAGTGTGAAGGATGGAGACACAGAGGTGTCATGCTCTGCACCCACTGCTGGAGAGGATAGACCCCAGGCAGTGAGCCCAGTGTGAAGGATGGACACAGAGGTGTCGTGCTCTGCACCCACTGCTAGAGAGGATAGACCCCAGGCAGTGAGCCCAGTGTGAAGGATGGAGACACAGAGGTGTCATGCTCTGCACCCACTGATAGAGAGGATAGACCCCAGGCAGTGAGCCCAGTGTGAAGGATGGACACAGAGGTGTCATGCTCTGCACCCACTGCTAGAGAGGATAGACTCCAGGCAGTGAGCCCAGTGTGAAGGATGGAGACACAGAGGCGTCGTGCTCTGCACCCACTGCTAGAGAGGATAGACCCCAGGCAGTGAGCCCAGTGTGAAGGATGGAGACACAGAGGTGTCGTGCTCTGCACCCACTGCTAGAGAGGATAGACCCCAGGCAGTGAGCCCAGTGTGAAGGATGGAGACACAGAGGTGTCATGCTCTGCACCCACTGCTAGAGAGGATAGACCCCAGGCAGTGAGCCCAGTATGAAGGATGGGGACACAGAGGTGTCGTGCTCTGCACCCACTGCTAGAGAGGATAGACCCCAGGCAGTGAGCCCAGTGTGGAGGATGGAGACACAGAGGTGTCGTGCTCTGCACCCACTGCTAGAGAGGATAGAACCCAGGCAGCGAGCCCAGTGTGGAGGATGCAGACACAGAGGTGTCGTGCTCTGCTCCCACTGCTGGAGAGGATAGACCCCAGGCAGTGAGTCCAGTGTGGGGGATGGAGACACAGAGGTGTCATGCACTGCGCCCACTGCTAGAGAGGATAGATCCCAGGCAGTGAGCCCAGTGTGAAGGATGGAGACACAGAGGTGTCATGCTCCGCACCCACTGCTAGAGAGGATAGACCCAGGCAGCGAGCCCAGTGTGAAGGATGGAGACACAGAGGTGTCATGCTCTGCACCCACTGCTAGAGAGGATAGACCCCAGGCAGTGAGCCCAGTGTAAAGGATGGAGACACAGAGGTGTCATGCTCTGCACCCACTGCTAGAGAGGATAGACCCCAGGCAGTGAGCCCAGTGTGGAGGATGGAGACACAGAGGTGTCGTGCTCTGCACCCACTGCTAGAGAGGATAGACCCCAGGCAGTGAGCCCAGTGTGAAGGATGGAGACACAGAGGTGTTGTGCTCTGCACCCACTGCTAGAGAGGATAGACCCGAGGCAGCGAGCCCAGCGAGAAGGATGGAGACACAGAGGAGTCATGCTCTGCACCCACTGCTAGAGAGTATAGACCCCGGGCAGTGAGCCCAGTGTGGAGGATGGAGACACAGAGGTGTCGTGCTCTGCTCCCACTGCTGGAGAGGATAGACCCCAGGCAGTGAGTCCAGTGTGGGGGATGGAGACACAGAGGTGTCATGCTCTGCACCCACTGCTAGAGAGGATAGACCCCAGGCAGTGAGCCCAGTGTGAAGGATGGAGACACAGAGGTGTCATGCACTGCGCCCACTGCTAGAGAGGATAGTCCCCAGGCAGTGAGCCCAGTGTGGAGGATGGAGACACAGAGGTGTCATACTCTGCACACACTGCTAGAGAGGATAGACCCCAGGCAGTGATTCCAGTGTGGAGGATGGAGACACAGAGGTGTCATACTCTGCACACACTGCTAGAGAGGATAGACCCCAGGCAGTGAGCCCAGTGTGAAGGATGGAGACACAGAGGTGTCATGCTCTGCACCCACTGCTAGAGAGGATAGACCCCAGGCAGTGAGCCCAGTGTGAAGGATGGACACAGAGCTGTCATGCTCTGCACCCACTGCTAGAGAGGATAGACCCCAGGCAGTGAGCCCAGTGTGAAGGATGGAGACAGAGGTGTCATGCTCTGCACCCACTGCTAGAGAGGATAGACCCCAGGCAGTGAGCCCAGTGTGAAGGATGGAGACACAGAGGTGTCATGCACTGCGCCCACTGCTAGAGAGGATAGTCCCCAGGCAGTGAGCCCAGTGTGGAGGATGGAGACACAGAGGTGTCGCGCTCTGCACCCACTGCTAGAGAGGACGGACCCCAGGCAGCGAGCCCAGTGTGAAGGATGGAGACACAGAGGCGTCATGCTCTGCAACCACTGCTAGAGAGGATAGACCCCAGGCAGTGAGCCCAGTGTGAAGGATGGAGACAGAGGTGTCGTGCTCTGCACCCACTGCTAGAGAGGATAGACCCCAGGCAGTGAGCCCAGTGTGAAGGATGGAGACACAGAGGTGTCGTGCTCTGCACCCACTGCTAGAGAGGATAGACCCCAGGCAGTGAGCCCAGTGTGAAGGATGGAGACACAGAGGTGTCATGCTCTGCACCCACTGCTAGAGAGGATAGACCCCAGGCAGTGAGCCCAGTGTGAAGGATGGAGACACAGAGGTGTCATGCTCTGCACCCACTGCTAGAGAGGATAGACCCCGGGCAGTGAGCCCAGTGTGAAGGATGGACACAGAGGTGTCGTGCTCTGCACCCACTGCTAGAGAGGATAGACCCCAGGCAGAGAGCCCAGTGTGAAGGATGGACACAGAGGTGTCATGCTCTGCACCCACTGCAAGAGAGGATAGACCCCAGGCAGTGAGCCCAGTGTGAAGGATGGAGACACAGAGGTGTCATGCTCTGCACCCACTACTAGAGAGGATAGACCCCAGGCAGTGAGCCCAGTGTGAAGGATGGACACAGAGGTGTCATGCTCTGCACCCACTGCTAGAGAGGACGGACCCCAGGCAGCGAGCCCAGTGTGAAGGATGGAGACACAGAGGCGTCATGCTCTGCAACCACTGCTAGAGAGGATAGACCCCAGGCAGTGAGCCCAGTGTGAAGGATGGAGACAGAGGTGTCGTGCTCTGCACCCACTGCTAGAGAGGATAGACCCCAGGCAGTGAGCCCAGTGTGAAGGATGGAGACACAGAGGTGTCGTGCTCTGCACCCACTGCTAGAGAGGATAGACCCCAGGCAGTGAGCCCAGTGTGAAGGATGGAGACACAGAGGTGTCATGCTCTGCACCCACTGCTAGAGAGGATAGACCCCAGGCAGTGAGCCCAGTGTGAAGGATGGAGACACAGAGGTGTCATGCTCTGCACCCACTGCTAGAGAGGATAGACCCCGGGCAGTGAGCCCAGTGTGAAGGATGGACACAGAGGTGTCGTGCTCTGCACCCACTGCTAGAGAGGATAGACCCCAGGCAGAGAGCCCAGTGTGAAGGATGGACACAGAGGTGTCATGCTCTGCACCCACTGCAAGAGAGGATAGACCCCAGGCAGTGAGCCCAGTGTGAAGGATGGAGACACAGAGGTGTCATGCTCTGCACCCACTACTAGAGAGGATAGACCCCAGGCAGTGAGCCCAGTGTGAAGGATGGACACAGAGGTGTCACGCTCTGCACCCACTGCTAGAGAGGATAGACCCCAGGCAGTGAGCCCAGTGTGAAGGAGAAGAGACACAGGGTGTCATGCTCCACACCCACTGCTAGAGAGGGTAGACCCCAGGCAGTGAGCCCAGTGTGAAGGATGGAGACACAGAGGTGTCGTGCTCTGCACCCACTGCTAGAGAGGATAGACCCCAGGCAGTGAGCCCAGTGTGAAGGATGGAGACACAGAGGCGTCATGCTCTGCACCCACTGCTAGAGAGGATAGACCCCAGGCAGCGAACCCAGTGTGAAGGATGGAGACACAGAGGTGTCATGCTCTGCACCCACTGCTAGAGAGGATATACCCCAGGCAGTGAGCCCAGTGTGAAGGATGGAGACACAGAGGTGTCGTGCTCTGCACCCACTGCTAGAGAGGATAGACCCCAGGCAGTGAGCCCAGTGTGAAGGATGGAGACACAGAGGTGTCATGCTCTGCACCCACTGCTAGAGAGGATAGACCCCAGGCAGTGCGCCCAGTGTGAAGGATGGAGACACGGAGGTGGCATGCTCTGCACCCACTGCTAGAGAGGATAGACCCCAGGCAGTGAGCCCAGTGTGAAGGATGGAGACACAGAGGTGTCATGCTCTGCACCCACTGCTAGAGAAGATAGACCCCAGGCAGTGAGCCCAGTGTGAAGGATGGAGACACAGAGGTGTCATGCTCTGCACCCACTGCTAGAGAGGATAGACCCCAGGCAGTGAGCCCAGTGTGAAGGATGGAGACACAGAGGCGTCATGCTCTGCACCCACTGCTAGAGAGGATAGACCCCAGGCAGCGAGCCCAGTGTGAAGGATGGACACAGAGGTTTCATGCTCTGCACCCACTGCTAGAGAGGATAGACCCCAGGCAGTGAGCCCAGTGTGAAGGATGGAGACACAGAGGTGTCATGCTCTGCACCCACTGCTAGAGAGGATAGACCCCAGGCAGTGAGCCCAGTGTGAAGGATGGAGACAGAGGTGTCATGCTCTGCACCCACTGCTAGAGAGGATAGACCCCAGGCAGTGAGCCCAGTGTGAAGGATGGAGACACAGAGGTGTCGTGCTCTGCACCCACTGCTAGAGAGGATAGACCCCAGGCAGGGGGCCCAGTGTGAAGGATGGAGACACAGAGGTGTCGTGCTCTGCACCCACTGCTAGAGAGGATAGACCCCAGGCAGAGGGCCCAGTGTGAAGGATGGATGCACAGAGGTGTCGTGCACTGCACCCACTGCTAGAGAGGATAGACCCCAGGCAGTGAGCCCAGTGTGAAGGATGGAGACACAGAGGTGTCATGCTCTGCACCCACTGCTAGAGAGGATAGACCCCAGGCAGTGAGCCCAGTGTGAAGGATGGAGACACAGAGGTGTCGTGCACTGCACCCACTGCTAGAGAGGATAGACCCCAGGCAGTGAGCCCAGTGTGAAGGATGGAGACACAGAGGTGTCATACTCTGCACCCACTGCTAGAGAGGATAGACCCCAGGCAGTGAGCCCAGTGTGAAGGATGGGGACACAGAGGAGTCGTGCTCTGCACCCACTGCAAGAGAGGATAGACCCCAGGCAGCGAGCCCAGTGTGAAGGATGGACACAGAGGGGTCATGCTCTGCACCCACTGCTAGAGAGGATAGACCCCAGGCAGTGAGCCCAGTGTGAAGGATTGAGACACAGAGGTGTCGTGCTCTGCACCCACTGCTAGAGAGGATAGATCCCAGGCAGTGAGCCCAGTGTGAAGGATGGAGACACAGAGGTGTCATGCTCTGCACCCACTGCTAGAGAGGATAGACCCCAGGCAGTGAGCCCAGTATGAAGGATGGGGACACAGAGGTGTCGTGCTCTGCACCCACTGCTAGAGAGGATAGACCCCAGGCAGTGAGCCCAGTGTGGAGGATGGAGACACAGAGGTGTCGTGCTCTGCACCCACTGCTAGAGAGGATAGAACCCAGGCAGCGAGCCCAGTGTGGAGGATGCAGACACAGAGGTGTCGTGCTCTGCTCCCACTGCTGGAGAGGATAGACCCCAGGCAGTGAGTCCAGTGTGGGGGATGGAGACACAGAGGTGTCATGCACTGCGCCCACTGCTAGAGAGGATAGATCCCAGGCAGTGAGCCCAGTGTGAAGGATGGAGACACAGAGGTGTCATGCTCCGCACCCACTGCTAGAGAGGATAGACCCAGGCAGCGAGCCCAGTGTGAAGGATGGAGACACAGAGGTGTCATGCTCTGCACCCACTGCTAGAGAGGATAGACCCCAGGCAGTGAGCCCAGTGTGAAGGATGGAGACACAGAGGTGTCATGCTCTGCACCCACTGCTAGAGAGGATAGACCCCAGGCAGTGAGCCCAGTGTGGAGGATGGAGACACAGAGGTGTCGTGCTCTGCACCCACTGCTAGAGAGGATAGACCCCAGGCAGTGAGCCCAGTGTGAAGGATGGAGACACAGAGGTGTTGTGCTCTGCACCCACTGCTAGAGAGGATAGACCCGAGGCAGCGAGCCCAGCGAGAAGGATGGAGACACAGAGGAGTCATGCTCTGCACCCACTGCTAGAGAGTATAGACCCCGGGCAGTGAGCCCAGTGTGGAGGATGGAGACACAGAGGTGTCGTGCTCTGCTCCCACTGCTGGAGAGGATAGACCCCAGGCAGTGAGTCCAGTGTGGGGGATGGAGACACAGAGGTGTCATGCTCTGCACCCACTGCTAGAGAGGATAGACCCCAGGCAGTGAGCCCAGTGTGAAGGATGGAGACACAGAGGTGTCATGCACTGCGCCCACTGCTAGAGAGGATAGTCCCCAGGCAGTGAGCCCAGTGTGGAGGATGGAGACACAGAGGTGTCATACTCTGCACACACTGCTAGAGAGGATAGACCCCAGGCAGTGAGTCCAGTGTGGAGGATGGAGACACAGAGGTGTCATACTCTGCACACACTGCTAGAGAGGATAGACCCCAGGCAGTGAGCCCAGTGTGAAGGATGGAGACACAGAGGTGTCATGCTCTGCACCCACTGCTAGAGAGGATAGACCCCAGGCAGTGAGCCCAGTGTGAAGGATGGACACAGAGCTGTCATGCTCTGCACCCACTGCTAGAGAGGATAGACCCCAGGCAGTGAGCCCAGTGTGAAGGATGGAGACAGAGGTGTCGTGCTCTGCACCCACTGCTAGAGAGGATAGACCCCAGGCAGTGAGCCCAGTGTGAAGGATGGAGACACAGAGGTGTCATGCTCTGCACCCACTGCTAGAGAGGATAGACCCCAGGCAGTGAGCCCAGTGTGAAGGATGGAGACACAGAGGTGTCATGCTCTGCACCCACTGCTAGAGAGGATAGACCCCGGGCAGTGAGCCCAGTGTGAAGGATGGACACAGAGGTGTCGTGCTCTGCACCCACTGCTAGAGAGGATAGACCCCAGGCAGAGAGCCCAGTGTGAAGGATGGACACAGAGGTGTCATGCTCTGCACCCACTGCAAGAGAGGATAGACCCCAGGCAGTGAGCCCAGTGTGAAGGATGGAGACACAGAGGTGTCATGCTCTGCACCCACTACTAGAGAGGATAGACCCCAGGCAGTGAGCCCAGTGTGAAGGATGGACACAGAGGTGTCATGCTCTGCACCCACTGCTAGAGAGGACGGACCCCAGGCAGCGAGCCCAGTGTGAAGGATGGAGACACAGAGGCGTCATGCTCTGCAACCACTGCTAGAGAGGATAGACCCCAGGCAGTGAGCCCAGTGTGAAGGATGGAGACAGAGGTGTCGTGCTCTGCACCCACTGCTAGAGAGGATAGACCCCAGGCAGTGAGCCCAGTGTGAAGGATGGAGACACAGAGGTGTCGTGCTCTGCACCCACTGCTAGAGAGGATAGACCCCAGGCAGTGAGCCCAGTGTGAAGGATGGAGACACAGAGGTGTCATGCTCTGCACCCACTGCTAGAGAGGATAGACCCCAGGCAGTGAGCCCAGTGTGAAGGATGGAGACACAGAGGTGTCATGCTCTGCACCCACTGCTAGAGAGGATAGACCCCGGGCAGTGAGCCCAGTGTGAAGGATGGACACAGAGGTGTCGTGCTCTGCACCCACTGCTAGAGAGGATAGACCCCAGGCAGAGAGCCCAGTGTGAAGGATGGACACAGAGGTGTCATGCTCTGCACCCACTGCAAGAGAGGATAGACCCCAGGCAGTGAGCCCAGTGTGAAGGATGGAGACACAGAGGTGTCATGCTCTGCACCCACTACTAGAGAGGATAGACCCCAGGCAGTGAGCCCAGTGTGAAGGATGGACACAGAGGTGTCACGCTCTGCACCCACTGCTAGAGAGGATAGACCCCAGGCAGTGAGCCCAGTGTGAAGGAGAAGAGACACAGGGTGTCATGCTCCACACCCACTGCTAGAGAGGGTAGACCCCAGGCAGTGAGCCCAGTGTGAAGGATGGAGACACAGAGGTGTCGTGCTCTGCACCCACTGCTAGAGAGGATAGACCCCAGGCAGTGAGCCCAGTGTGAAGGATGGAGACACAGAGGCGTCATGCTCTGCACCCACTGCTAGAGAGGATAGACCCCAGGCAGCGAACCCAGTGTGAAGGATGGAGACACAGAGGTGTCATGCTCTGCACCCACTGCTAGAGAGGATATACCCCAGGCAGTGAGCCCAGTGTGAAGGATGGAGACACAGAGGTGTCGTGCTCTGCACCCACTGCTAGAGAGGATAGACCCCAGGCAGTGAGCCCAGTGTGAAGGATGGAGACACAGAGGTGTCATGCTCTGCACCCACTGCTAGAGAGGATAGACCCCAGGCAGTGCGCCCAGTGTGAAGGATGGAGACACGGAGGTGGCATGCTCTGCACCCACTGCTAGAGAGGATAGACCCCAGGCAGTGAGCCCAGTGTGAAGGATGGAGACACAGAGGTGTCATGCTCTGCACCCACTGCTAGAGAAGATAGACCCCAGGCAGTGAGCCCAGTGTGAAGGATGGAGACACAGAGGTGTCATGCTCTGCACCCACTGCTAGAGAGGATAGACCCCAGGCAGTGAGCCCAGTGTGAAGGATGGAGACACAGAGGCGTCATGCTCTGCACCCACTGCTAGAGAGGATAGACCCCAGGCAGCGAGCCCAGTGTGAAGGATGGACACAGAGGTTTCATGCTCTGCACCCACTGCTAGAGAGGATAGACCCCAGGCAGTGAGCCCAGTGTGAAGGATGGAGACACAGAGGTGTCATGCTCTGCACCCACTGCTAGAGAGGATAGACCCCAGGCAGTGAGCCCAGTGTGAAGGATGGAGACAGAGGTGTCATGCTCTGCACCCACTGCTAGAGAGGATAGACCCCAGGCAGTGAGCCCAGTGTGAAGGATGGAGACACAGAGGTGTCGTGCTCTGCACCCACTGCTAGAGAGGATAGACCCCAGGCAGGGGGCCCAGTGTGAAGGATGGAGACACAGAGGTGTCGTGCTCTGCACCCACTGCTAGAGAGGATAGACCCCAGGCAGAGGGCCCAGTGTGAAGGATGGATGCACAGAGGTGTCGTGCACTGCACCCACTGCTAGAGAGGATAGACCCCAGGCAGTGAGCCCAGTGTGAAGGATGGAGACACAGAGGTGTCATGCTCTGCACCCACTGCTAGAGAGGATAGACCCCAGGCAGTGAGCCCAGTGTGAAGGATGGAGACACAGAGGTGTCGTGCACTGCACCCACTGCTAGAGAGGATAGACCCCAGGCAGTGAGCCCAGTGTGAAGGATGGAGACACAGAGGTGTCATACTCTGCACCCACTGCTAGAGAGGATAGACCCCAGGCAGTGAGCCCAGTGTGAAGGATGGGGACACAGAGGAGTCGTGCTCTGCACCCACTGCAAGAGAGGATAGACCCCAGGCAGCGAGCCCAGTGTGAAGGATGGACACAGAGGGGTCATGCTCTGCACCCACTGCTAGAGAGGATAGACCCCAGGCAGTGAGCCCAGTGTGAAGGATTGAGACACAGAGGTGTCGTGCTCTGCACCCACTGCTAGAGAGGATAGATCCCAGGCAGTGAGCCCAGTGTGAAGGATGGAGACACAGAGGCGTCATGCTCTGCACCCACTGTTAGAGAGGATAGATCCCAGGCAGTGAGCCCAGTGTGAAGGATGGAGACACAGAGGTGTCATGCTCTGCACCCACTGCTGGAGAGGATAGACCCCACGCAGTGAGCCCAGTGTGAAGGATGGAGACACAGAGGTGTCGTGCTCTGTACCCACTGCTAGAGAGGATAGACCCCAGGCAGTGAGCCCAGTGTGAAGGATGGGGACACAGAGGTGTCGTGCTCTGCACCCACTGCTAGAGAGGATAGACCCCAGGCAGTGAGCCCAGTGTGAAGGATGGAGACACAGAGGTGTCATGCTCTGCACCCACTGCTAGAGAGGATAGACCCCGGGCAGTGAGCCCAGTGTGAAGGATGGACACAGAGGTGTCATTCTCTGCACCCACTGCTAGAGAGGATAGACCCCAGGCAGTGAGCCCAGTGTGAAGGATGGAGACACAGAGGTGTCGTGCTCTGCACCCACTGCTAGAGAGGATAGTCCCAGGCAGTGAGCCCAGTGTGAAGGATGGAGACACAGAGGGGTCATGCTCTGCACCCACTGCTAGAGAGGATAGACCCCAGGCAGTGAGCCCAGTGTGAAGGATGGAGACACAGAGGTGTCATACTCTGCACACACTGCTAGAGAGGATAGACCCCAGGCAGGGGGCCCAGTGTGAAGGATGGAGACACAGAGGTGTCGTGCTCTGCACCCACTGCTAGAGATGATAGTCCCAGGCAGTGAGCCCAGTGTGAAGGATGGAGACACAGAGGGGTCATGCTCTGCACCCACTGCTAGAGAGGATAGACCCCAGGCAGTGAGCCCAGTGTGAAGGATGGGGACACAGAGGTGTCATGCTCTGCACCCACTGCTAGAGAGGATATACCCCAGGCAGTGAGCCCAGTGTGAAGGATGGAGACACAGAGGTGTCATGCTCTGCACCCACTGCTAGAGAGGATAGACCCCAGGCAGTGAGCCCAGTGTGAAGGATGGAGACACAGAGGTGTCGTGCTCTGCACCCACTGCTGGAGAGGATAGACCCCAGGCAGTGAGCCCTGTGTGGCGGATGGAGACACAGAAGTGTCATGCTCTGCACCCGCTGCTAGAGAGGATAGACCCCAAGCAGTGCGCCCAGTGTGAAGGATGGAGACACAGAAGTGTCATGCTCTGCACCCGCTGCTAGAGAGGATAGACCCCAGGCAGTGAGCCCAGTGTGGAGGATGGAGACACAGAGGTGTCATGCTCTGCACCCCCTGCTAGAGAGGATAGACCCCAGGCAGTGAGCCCAGTGTGAAGGATGGAGACACAGAGGTGTCATGCTCTGCACCCACTGCTAGAGAGGATAGACCCCAGGCAGGGGGCCCAGTGTGAAGGATGGAGACACAGAGGTGTCATGCTCTGCACCCACTGCTAGAGAGGATAGACCCCAGGCAGTGAGCCCAGTGTGAAGGATTGATGCACAGAGGTGTCATGCTCTGCACCAACTGCTAGAGAGGACAGACCCCAGGCAGTGAGCCCAGTGTGAAGGATGGAGACACAGAGGTGTCGTGCTCTGCACCCACTGCTAGAGAGGATAGACCCCGGGCAGTGAGCCCAGTGTGAAGGATTGAGACACAGGGTGTCATGCTCTGCACCCACTGCTAGAGAGGATAGATCCCAGGCAGTGAGCCCATTTTGAAGGATGGAGACACAGAGGTGTCATGCTCTGCACCCACTGCTAGAGAGGATAGACCCCAGGCAGTGAGCCCAGTGTGAAGGATAGAGACACAGAGGTGTCGTGCTCTGCACCCACTGCTAGAGAGGATAGACCCCAGGCAGTGAGCCCAGTGTGGAGGATGGAGACACAGAGGTGTCATGCTCTGCACCCACTGCTAGAGAGGATATACCCCAGGCAGTGAGCCCAGTGTGAAGGATGGAGACACAGAGGTGTCGTGCCCTGCACCCACTGCTAGAGAGGATAGACCCCAGGCAGTGAGCCCAGTGTGGAGGATGGAGACACAGAGGTGTCGTGCTCTGCACCCACTGCTAGAGAGGATAGACCCCAGGCAGTGAGCCCAGTGTGGAGGATGGAGACACAGAGGTGTCGTGCTCTGCACCCACTGCTAGAGAGGATAGACCCCAGGCAGTGAGGCCAGTGTGAAGGATGGAGACACAGAGGTGTCACGCTCTGCACCCACTGCTAGAGAGGATAGACCCCAGGCAGTGAGCCCTGTGTGGCGGATGGAGACACAGATGTGTCATGCTCTGAACCCACTGCTAGAGAGGATAGACCCCAGGCAGTGAGCCCAGTGTGAAGGATGGAGTCACAGAGGTGTCACGCTCTGCACCCACTGCTAGAGAGGATAGACCCCAGGCAGTGAGCCCAGTGTGAAGGATGAAGTCACAGAGGTGTCACGCTCTGCACCCACTGCTAGAGAGGATAGTCCCCAGGCAGCGAGCCCAGTGTGAAGGATGGAGACACAGAGGTGTCACGCTCTGCACCCACTGCTAGAGAGGATAGACCCCAGGCAGAGAGCCCAGTGTGAAGGATGGAGACACAGAGGTGTCATGCTCTGCACTCCCTGCTAGAGAGGATAGACACCAGGCAGCGAGCCCAGTGTGAAGGATGGAGACACAGAGGTTTCATGCTCTGCACCCACTGCTAGAGAGGATAGACCCCAGGCAGTGAGCCCAGTGTGGAGGATGGAGACACAGAGGTGTCGTGCTCTGCACCCACTGCTAGAGAGGATAGACCCCAGGCAGTGAGCCCAGTGTGGAGGATGGAGACACAGAGGTGTCGTGCTCTGCACCCACTGCTAGAGAGGATAGACCCCAGGCAGTGAGCCCAGTCTGAAGGATGGAGACACAGAGGTGTCGTGCTCTGCACCCACTGCTAGAGAGTATAGACCCCAGGCAGTGAGCCCAGTGTGAAGGATGGAGACACAGCGGTGTCGTGCTCTGCACCCACTGCTAGAGAGGATAGACCCCAGGCAGGGGGCCCAGTGTGAAGGATGGAGACAGAGGTGTCATGCTCTGCACCCACTGCTAGAGAGGATAGACCCCAGGCAGTGAGCCCAGTGTGAAGGATGGATGCACAGAGGTGTCATGCTCTGCACCCACTGCTAGAGAGGATAGACCCCAGGCAGTGAGCCCAGTGTGAAGGATGGAGACACAGAGGTGCCACGCTCTGCACCCACTGCTAGAGAGGATAGACCCCAGGCAGTGAGCCCAGGGTGAGGGATGGAGACACAGAGGTGTCATGCACTGCGCCCACTGCTAGAGAGGATAGTCCCCAGGCAGTGAGCCCAGTGTGAAGGATGGAGACACAGAGGCGTCATGCTCTGCACCCACTGCTGGAGAGGATAGACCCCAGGCAGTGAGCCCAGTGTGAAGGATGGAGACACAGAGGTGTCGTACCCTGCACCCACTGCTAGAGAGGATAGACCCCAGGCAGTGAGCCCAGTGTGAAGGATGCAGACACAGAGGTGTCATGCTCTGCACCCACTGCTAGAGAGTATAGACCCCAGGCAGTGAGCCCAGTGTGAAGGATGGAGACACAGAGGTTTCGTGCTCTGCACCCACTGCTAGAGAGGATAGACCCCAGGCAGTGAGCCCAGTGTGAAGGATGGATACACAGAGGTGTCGTGCTCTGCTCCCACTGCTGGAGAGGATAGACCCCAGGCAGTGAGCCCAGTGTGAAGGATGGAGACACAGAGGTGTCATGCTCTGCACCCACTGCTAGAGAGTATAGACCCCAGGCAGTGAGCCCAGTGTGAAGGATGGAGACACAGAGGCGAACTGCTCTGCACCCACTGCTAGAGAGGATAGACCCCAGGCAGTGAGTCCAGTGTGAAGGATGGAGACACAGAGGTGTCGTGCTCTGCTCCCACTGCTGGAGAGGATAGACCCCAGGCAGTGAGTCCAGTGTGGGGGATGGAGACACAGAGGTGTCGTGCTCTGCACCCACTGCTAGAGAGGATAGACCCCAGGCAGTGAGCCCAGTGTGGAGGATGGAGACACAGAGGTGTCGTGCTCTGCACCCACTGCTAGAGAGGATAGACCCCAGGCAGTGAGCCCAGTCTGAAGGATGGAGACACAGAGGTGTCGTGCTCTGCACCCACTGCTAGAGAGTATAGACCCCAGGCAGTGAGCCCAGTGTGAAGGATGGAGACACAGCGGTGTCGTGCTCTGCACCCACTGCTAGAGAGGATAGACCCCAGGCAGGGGGCCCAGTGTGAAGGATGGAGACAGAGGTGTCATGCTCTGCACCCACTGCTAGAGAGGATAGACCCCAGGCAGTGAGCCCAGTGTGAAGGATGGAGACACAGAGGTGCCACGCTCTGCACCCACTGCTAGAGAGGATAGACCCCAGGCAGTGAGCCCAGGGTGAGGGATGGAGACACAGAGGTGTCATGCACTGCGCCCACTGCTAGAGAGGATAGTCCCCAGGCAGTGAGCCCAGTGTGAAGGATGGAGACACAGAGGCGTCATGCTCTGCACCCACTGCTGGAGAGGATAGACCCCAGGCAGTGAGCCCAGTGTGAAGGATGGAGACACAGAGGTGTCGTACCCTGCACCCACTGCTAGAGAGGATAGACCCCAGGCAGTGAGCCCAGTGTGAAGGATGCAGACACAGAGGTGTCATGCTCTGCACCCACTGCTAGAGAGTATAGACCCCAGGCAGTGAGCCCAGTGTGAAGGATGGAGACACAGAGGTTTCGTGCTCTGCACCCACTGCTAGAGAGGATAGACCCCAGGCAGTGAGCCCAGTGTGAAGGATGGATACACAGAGGTGTCGTGCTCTGCTCCCACTGCTGGAGAGGATAGACCCGAGGCAGTGAGCCCAGTGTGAAGGATGGAGACACAGAGGTGTCATGCTCTGCACCCACTGCTAGAGAGTATAGACCCCAGGCAGTGAGCCCAGTGTGAAGGATGGAGACACAGAGGCGTCATGCTCTGCACCCACTGCTAGAGAGGATAGACCCCAGGCAGTGAGTCCAGTGTGAAGGATGGAGACACAGAGGTGTCGTGCTCTGCTCCCACTGCTGGAGAGGATAGACCCCAGGCAGTGAGTCCAGTGTGGGGGATGGAGACACAGAGGTGTCATGCTCTGCACCCACTGCTAGAGAGGATAGACCCCAGGCAGTGAGCCCAGTGTGAAGGATGGAGACACAGAGGTGTCATGCACTGCGCCCACTGCTAGAGAGGATAGACCCGAGGCAGTGAGCCCAGTGTGAAGGATAGAGACACAGAGGTGTCATGCTCTGCACCCACTGCTAGAGAGGATAGACCCCAGGCAGTGAGCCCAGTGTGAAGGATGGAGACACAGAGGTGTCATGCTCTGCACCCACTGCTAGAGAGGATAGACCCCAGGTAGGGGGCCCAGTGTGAAGGATGGAGACACAGAGGTGTCATGCTCTGCACCCACTGCTAGAGAGCATAGACCCCAGGCAGTGAGCCCAGTGTGAAGGATGGACACAGAGGTGTCATGCTCTGCACCCACTGCTAGAGAGGATAGACCGCAGGCAGTGAGCCCAGTGTGAAGGATCGAGACACAGAGGCGTCATGCTCTGCACCCACTGCTAGAGAGGATAGACCCCAGGCAGTGAGCCCAGTGTGAAGGATGGAGACACAGAGGCGTCATGCTCTGCACCCACTGCTAGAGAGGATAGACCCCAGGTAGGGGGCCCAGTGTGAAGGATGGACACAGAGGTGTCATGCTCTGCACCCACTGTTAGAGAGGACGGACCCCAGGCAGCGAGCCCAGTGTGAAGGATGGAGACACAGAGGTGTCGAGCTCTGCACCCACTGCTAGAGAGGATAGACCCCAGGCAGTGAGCCCAGTGTGAAGGATGGAGACACAGAGGTGTCGTGCTCTGCACCCACTGCTAGAGAGGATAGACCCCAGGCAGTGAGCCCAGTGTGAAGGATGGGGACACAGAGGTGTCGTGCTCTGCACCCACTGCTAGAGAGTATAGACCCCAGGCAGTGAGCCCAGTGTGAAGGATGGAGACACAGAGGTGTCATGCTCTGCACCCACTGCTAGAGAGGATAGACCCCAGGCAGTGAGCCCAGTGTGAAGGATGGAGACACAGAGGCGTCATGCTCTGCACCCACTGCTAGAGAGGATAGACCCCAGGCAGTGAGCCCAGCGAGAAGGATGGAGACACAGAGGCGTCATGCTCTGCACCCACTGCTAGAGAGGATAGACCCCAGGCAGTGAGCCCAGTGTGAAGGATGGAGACACAGAGGTGCCGTGCTCTGCACCCACTGCTAGAGAGGATAGACCCCAGGCAGTGAGCCCAGTGTGAAGGATGGAGACACAGAGGTGCCGTGCTCTGCACCCACTGATAGAGAGGATAGACCCCAGGTAGTGAGCCCAGTGTGAAGGATGGAGACACAGAGGCGTCATGCTCTGCACCCACTGCTAGAGAGGATAGACCCCAGGCAGTGAGCCCAGTTTGAAGGATGGAGACACAGAGGCGTCATGCTCTGCACCCACTGCTAGAGAGGATAGACCCCAGGCAGTGAGCCCAGTGTGAAGGATGGAGACACAGAGGTGTTGTGCTCTGCACCCACTGCTAGAGAGGATCGACCCCAGGCAGTGAGCCCAGTGTGAAGGATGGAGACACAGAGGTGTCATGCTCTGCACCCACTGCTAGAGAGGATAGACCCCAGGCAGTGAGCCCAGTGTGAAGGATTGATGCACAGAGGTGTCATGCTCTGTACCCACTGCTAGAGAGGATAGATCCCAGGCAGTGAGCCCAGTGTGAAGGATGGAGACACAGAGGTGTCGTGCTCGGCACCCACTGCTAGAGAGGATAGACCCCAGGCAGTGAGCCCAGTGTGAAGGATGGAGACACAGAGGTGTCGTGCTCTGCACCCACTGCTAGAGAGGATAGATCCCAGGCAGTGAGCCCAGTGTGAAGGATGGAGACACAGAGGTGTCATGCTCTGCACCCACTGCTAGAGAGGATAGACCCCAGGCAGTGAGCCCAGTGTGAAGGATGGAGACACAGAGGTTTCATGCTCTGCACCCACTGCTAGAGAGGATAGACCCCAGGCAGTGAGCCCAGTGTGGAGGATGGAGACACAGAGGTGTCGTGCTCTGCACCCACTGCTAGAGAGGATAGACCCCAGGCAGTGAGCCCAGTGTGGAGGATGGAGACACAGAGGTGTCGTGCTCTGCACCCACTGCTAGAGAGGATAGACCCCAGGCAGTGAGCCCAGTCTGAAGGATGGAGACACAGAGGTGTCGTGCTCTGCACCCACTGCTAGAGAGGATAGACCCCAGGCAGTGAGCCCAGTGTGGAAAAGTAAATTTTGCCATGTTCTGTGTCCCTACGCCTCATCCATCATATGTTATGTGTGCATGACCAATATGCATATGTTATTCCCCATGTCTGATTAATGACGCAATTACAGTTGTGTCCACCTCTGGTATGTCATTTTCCAGTCCTCGTGAATACTACGAATATCAGGCCTATGTAAAGTTATGTTGCCACGTTTCCCAGTGTGCACGTTATTCCATTATAAAGTCCCCGTTTCCAGGCCTCAAAAGGGCCCAGACATCAGATTCAGCTCCTGTCTCCTGAAAGCCTCGCTGAGGAGCGATACAGCCCCCACCTGTATCCTCGACCCTTCACTTACTTCCTGCCTCGCAGTGCCCGGTGTAGCCTGGCTCTGCCTCTGAGTCTGCCAAAAGTATGTTATAGTTCCAGTTATCAGTTCAGTCCTCCTCTTCTGCATTCCTAAGCTACTGAACTGCATCAATAGTTTCCGTCATTGTATAGCCTTCTCGTCTCCACGTTAGAGAAATAGTGTTTTAATGGTCATTTAATATTCTTCATCACGCACTACATGTAGAATAATGTATGGTCCAGTCTTAGAATCGAGTTAGCTTTTCCCCTCATGACTTCTAGTTTATATCAACATGTTCCCTAAACATTAGATACCAGATAGGGTTTAGGTACAAGTCGCTCCGACCCTCCAGACTCTAGTCTCTGCTCCTAGCACAGAGTTCATAGCCCCCAGCTTCTCCTAGTAACACGTCATTGCCAGTTTTCGCGCACCATTAGGTTAAAGGTCCCGGCTCCTTAGGTAGCCCCCTCCAAGGTTTCCGCCCATTCATGACATATTCTGTTACGTTTTGCATCACATGTCTATGTATACTCCCAGTTACACCTCTTTTTACTGTTATCTTTCGCGACTGCTACGCGTCATGCCTTTCTGCTCCACCCACTGCTACGCCTACTGCAATGTAATGCTATGTGTTCGCGCTATGTATATATGCCTGTGTTTTGTTATTGAATGTTAGCGCGCTCATCCCAGACCAAGCCCCAGCAGCTGCTGGGTCATCCTATGCAGGTTGTCCTGATCCTGTCCTTATGCTGTAATAAACCTGCACAAACTCCTACTACCTCGAATCTTGACTCTTATTTATTGAGCTATCTGTTATGCTATAAGTCTAGTCAAAAATAGGGTATTATTTATTTATTTACCACATAATGGCGCCCGAACAGGGACTTGCCCTTTCCCCACGCGTCGGTGAAGCCACGCCGACCCCCTGACCCTCTGCAGTCGTGACGGAACTCTTCTGCGCAGTGGCAGATATTTCTGCTCAAGTATCCCTCAGGCCCACGGAGGAGACGGAGGAGGCGGTCCAGCATCCGAACGAGACGGTGGAGGAACGCGGCGAGTCCCGACCAGAGCCCAAGCCGAGAGTCCAAGGTCCGAGGTATCCGGAGGCCCACCCGTAACTGAAGTCCGAAGTCCGAAGTTCGTCGTCCGTCGTCCAGTCCAGTCCGAGGCCTTCCGTTCCGTGCTGCCCGGTGAGTACCATTGCTGGGGTAGTATCTAGACAGGACCAATCTAAATTGACTCCTGGTCCGTGGGTTGGTGGTGCCCAGACTCACAAACGAAGTGTTCACCTAGGTGGATACGGGTCTTGATGCGTCCCTTTATGGGACCGGTATGTTCCGTACTGTTACAGCAGTGCATCCAGTAACTCTAGTCTGTTCCGTTCTCGAGAAAATCTGTTCTATTTCTGTTCTCAGTATTCCAGGTAATATTCTGTTCGAACTGTTATTTATAAATGTTCTTCACGTATTTTACTGTCGTGGTATGAGTGCGATGTGATTTCGTGTTTTTATTGTGTATTGTATTGTGTCCAGATTACAGTGCAGTCATGCCTATATTTTCCAAGTTACGTCAGTTAAAAACTAGAAAGGGTCTGTTAGAGGAAGCAGTTCCTGTCCCACCTAGGGACAGTCCAGGTTATTTTATGTATCAGAAACATGGCATAAGCGCCATAATGTATCTAGATTTATGGGTAGAGTATACCAAACAGTTAGAAGAAAAGTATAGATGGCCCGTATCGGGTACATGGGATGCCGAATGTATCATGCGAGTAGAAGAAGCATTATGGAAAAAGAAAGCCAGACAGTCACAGAAAGATGCCATCGAGTTATGGCGTAAGGAAGCTCATAGAAGAACGGAAAAGGAAGTCAGAAAGTCAGAATTAAGTAGAGAATCCCAAGAACGAGCCCAAGAAAGAGAATTAATCGAGATAGGTGAACAAGTCAAAGCCGAACAGTCAGACAGACAGAGGCATGCCCTTATTAAGGGTATGTATCCTCTCCTTGCCGAAGGCTTGCCAAAAGCGACCCTAGAGGCATCCAGTAATTTCCCGCCACCATTAGTTCCGACCAAGCTACGTCACAAACCGACCGCAGCTGATATTTTTATTTCGTCCTATCTGGACGACACAGTCCCCGAATATGCAAATCTTGTCCGCGCTCCGCCAGTCCCTGCAAATCAGGCACTTCCCGCTCCTCCAGACACCGGAGTACCTGTTACGGTACCCCCGGTCCAGCCTACAGTTCCATTTCCCACTCTGCCAGGACGTAGAGCCTCAGTAGACGACTCCAGTTTAGGGGCCGCAGGAGGAGCTACTCCTCAAACCCCGCCGCCACACAAGCGTTTATCGGCACTCGAATTACATGCTCAAGCATCACAGCGTACTCCTAAAAGTAATAAGTCTGTTACAGAAATCAGGCAAGCCCTTAACGAATGTGTTTATGATCCAGTTCCAGGCGAATATACTATGGTTTTATATTCCTTACGTGTAAGGAGAGTGACCGAGTATCTAGTCACCTTGCCGAATATGAAAGAAGATCTAGACAGAATATATCGTTTCATCCGTACAGGGGATGATCCAGAAAGTATTGGCGAGATTATGTCTCAAAGGAAAGCCGAGATTCAGCTCATGATATTAAAGTTCCTGATCAATTGTCTAATAAGAGAACAAGATTACCCGTCTAAAGATCCCGCCGAAATGAGAATCCTGACAAGGTGGAGTGATAATATAGCCGAGGGTAAGCACAAGACCGTCAGTGCCATGGAGAGTATGTACAAGAAAATTCGTAAAGAAATAATAAGGTTACACGACCAGCGTAAAGCAGCACAAGTAAGCGAGAAAGAAAGTATCTCTGATCCTGAAGAGGAAGACGAGAATCCCGCCAGAATAGCATATGTAGGAAAATCTAGATTTCCAGATCGCCATTTACGCCCAGAACACAAGTCTATTTTTCATCATCCAGCACCAGAACAAGGTTCTCTAGAACAAGTATTTCAAGCTACCGATCACATTCTGAAATCACGAGTCGGTTATAGTGAGTTAAGTACCATGCATGAACAAGAACTAGCCCGATCAGCAGTCCGATGGATTACTGATTCTACCACTTTTCCAGACGAAATAGTGGCACAAATGTTTCTGAAACTGCCCCCAGCCGAGCAACGACTGGTGGGTACGTATATGATTCAGCACCTCATTACCTTGTATGAGGGTCAACATTCTGATCCAGGTCCGTTACACGATATCCTGAACGAGTTACTCCAGTATAAATGGAGAGGTCTAGGTACCGATTTAATTAGTGTCATTCTAGAACAGCGTCACAAATATAGAACGTTCCTGAACCCACATTTTGTTCATGTCTCACCCCCAGAAAGTAAATCATTTTACATAGACAGACAGAATCCGTTACGAGAAGTCCACCCAGTCCAAGGGGCGGGTGGCGTAATGCAACGAGTGTTCGTATACACTCCAATATCAAAGATGGAACTTCTTGAAATGAAGAAATTAATTCCCTGTCATGACAAAGATCCAGCAGGGTTCCATAGAGAATTAAAAGACATGCTCCGTATGGGAGAATACACTTACCCAGATATCATTAAAATGTTAAAGGTCCTGTTACCTGCAGGGGTGTATGAAAAGTTAAAAGAAAAAGAATGGGAGGTGGGAGAGAAAAAGATCGATTGGGCAGCTCTAGAAGCTGAAGACAAGGCACGAGTACCAGGTACCGGTCTTGGAGATAAATGTAAAGAATTACCAGAATTATTGATTCAAGTTTTACCCAGATTATTGACAACGAGAAAAGAAGACTGGGATGCAATCTCAGCCTGTAAACAGAAACAAGATGAAGATATTAGTGATTTTTATTCTAGATTTGAGAAATGTTTCAGTATCAACAGTGGTCTCAAGACAAGTAGTGAGTCATACCCTCATCTTTTCGTTACTAAATTAGTCGAGAATTCAAGTCCACAAATTAAAAATCGAGTCTTGAAAGTCGAAAGCACCTGGCAAGCAAATACTCCGTCCCAGATGCTCCAGATGCTCCAGTACCACCAGAATAGAATCAGGGAAGAGCAAGAACACGAAAGAAAACGTATGAAAGACACGAAAATGAAAGTGCTAGTTGCACAATCTGTTCCTCAAGACAGTCAGAAGAGGGGTCCGAATCAAGCCAGTCATCCTGCAGCTCCCGTTAAAGGGAACTGCAATTATTGTAAACAGCCAGGTCATTTTATAAACGAGTGTGCAGTTCTGAAACATAACATAGCTACTGGTAAGACTAAAGAAAGACCACGTCCGCCTAGACAAGAACAAGTTTCACAGATTCCTCAGCTACAGAATGCACAACAGACAGTTACAGTACCGCAGCCTATTGCTGCAACACAGCACGTTACATCGCAGATGTACCAGTATGCTCAGACAGAGTATCCAGAGTACCAGCCATATTCATGAAACAGCCTAGAGAGGGAGGTAGGCTTGCCTCTCATCGAGATACCTGTAGATCAAGAAGGTCCTTATGTTCACAGTCACAGTTAATTCAGATTCTGACCCACATGACTGTGTGGAAGTAATTAACATTACGACAAAGCCAAGACAAGACCTGACAGACATTCCGTTACAAGATCCTGACCTGACACTTTATGTGGATGGTTCATGTATGAGAACTAGTACAGGAGAACTAGTCGCCGCGTATGCAGTGACTACTGACACTGAAGTTATCAAGACACACCGTATTGACACCCTGTCCGCTCAAGCAGCAGAGCTAGTCGCTCTGACACACGCCTGTATACACGCCAAGAACCTGAAAGTTAATGTTTACACAGATTCACGTTACGCATTCGGAGTTGTACACGACTTCGGAGTACTCTGGCAGGAGAGAGGTTTCATGACTTCTCATGGAACCAAGATTCAGCATGGTCTCCTTATTCAAGCCCTGTTAGATGCCATACATTTACCGACATCTATTGCTATCATGAAATGCAAAGCACATACGAAAGTCACTGACATTATTTCCCAGGGTAATGATCTAGCAGACCGCACAGCCAAGCTTACAGCACAGACTCCAGACATTCCAGTTAACATGACACATACTCCAGATCCGATTACATGCATGACAGTTAAGGACCCTACACAAGATGTCATAGATATACAGTTACATGCTACTTCCGATGAAATCAAGAAGTGGTCTGAACAAGGAGGGGTCCAGACAGATCAAGGATGGTTAACGAAGGGTAGAGCCACATGGTTTCTCCCCGATTCTATGGTTCAAGTCATTATCAACACCGCACATAGTCCAGCCCATTTAGGAGAAAAAGCTATGTTAGACAGTATCCAGAACATTTGGTTCAACAAGCATTTACGAGCTGCAGCCAAGCAGAAAGTCCGCACCTGTATGATATGTTGTCAGTTTAATCCAGGTAAAAGTGTCCCGGTGGAACAAGGTGGTTTCCAGCCCCCTGACCACCCTTTTGAGGTCCTCCAGATGGATTATATTCAGATGGAGCGATGTCGAGGTTTCAAGTATGTCCTTGTAGTAGTATGCGCTTTGTCCAGGTGGACAGAAGCATATCCAGTCCCAGATTACACAGCCGCGACCACTGCCAAGCAGTTGGTTCGTGAATTTTTCCCTAGATATGGACTCCCTAGAGTCGTATATTCTGATAACGGCCAGCCATTCTCATCTGAACTCATGAAGCACGTTTCCCTTTTGTTAGGGTACCAGTGGAAGTTTCATTGTGTACGCCATCCTGAAGCAGCCGGTCTCGTAGAGAGACATAATCAGACTCTGAAAATCCGCATTGCAAAAGTCTGTAAGGACAAAGGTGTGGACTGGTTAATAGCTCTGCCAGTCGCTTTATTTTATATGCGCATGGTCGCACATTCCAGATCAGGTCTGTCCCCGTATGAGGTCGTATTCGGCCGCCCCCCTAACATGTGGGGTACTCCTAGACCCCGAAGTATTACCGATGTTTCATGTAATATGCTGACAGATTACCTAGCTTCCTTGATGTCTGCCCTCAACTCATGTCGTTCACAGGTTGCCGCCGCATTTCCAGACAATACCGAGGTGGCACCGCACGAGATCGTTCCAGGCTCCCTTGTGATGGTCCGGAATTTCGACAGATCAAGTCCGCTGGAACCACGTTGGAAGGAGCCACGCCAGGTCCTCTTGACCACCCGTACTGCCGTCAAGTTGGAAGGCAGGAAGGGGTGGGTCCACCTTTCTCATGTAAAACTTTTCAAAGGATTGAAACCAGCTTCTAAAAACATTTCCAAGGATTCCCAAGATTCGAAGGATTGCCAGAACATTGTTTTAAAGGACTGTCCCGCACAAGACATTATTACAACCCCTCCCTTGTTAGAGAAAACTCCGCAACAGGAGTATAAGCTCAAATTAAGGTCTAGTAAAATAAGTCAGTCAGTTTGATTGTATAAGTCCTCCCCTAGGTGAAACGGTTAGATTGTTTCTGACATGTATAAAATAGACCCCCATAGTGAGAGAGTCAGTCGAAGTTCACTTCAATGTATCGTTTTTCTGAGTTTCGTATTATTCATCAGCATAATGATTTCCTGCACTAGTTACGCACTTTTCCTGTGTTTTCCAGTTCCTCATGTAAATATGTCTACTAATGCTACAGTAGAGCACACGTTTAGTGATCTGCCTCCTCACGAATATTCTTACCGCCTTGCTATGCGTAACAACACATTTATCCGTATGTTACATTATTCACACCAGACCAGCAATGCCACTAATTGTTGGGTGTGTGGTCGACTCCCCCCTTTCCAGACACCGAAGGGAGTTCTGCCACTTTTTCCTTATCCATTCTCACACAATGGTTCGTGTGGAGCATGGTCCACGTTAACGTCATCCTCAACAGATATGTCTTTTCTTAACAGTACATGTTTTCCAGACAAGCAAGGTTTCCCCCACAGAACAGGTTTAGATCTAGAAAACGAAGTATATAATTTAGGTAATTATTCGTCGAATTTCATGGTCCTGAATGTTCAGTCTGATACTACTCCAGACTTACCTGCTATTTCAGTACTACCTGTCAAAGGCGAATTATGTGTCCGTAGTTATGGTTCTGTACATATAGGTCATAGTGAATGTACTACTGTTATCAAGTATAGTGACAGTGGGAAATCTATTTTCAAAGCTTCACGTCATTCTTATTTTATTTGTGGTCAAACCGCATATGTCCGTCTGCCCCTCGATTGGGAGGGAACCTGTTACATTGCCTTCCTACTGCCACCTGTTTTTCTAGCCCCATCTGATTATCACAGAAACACACATCTAGTACACATTAGACATAGAAGGGAGTCCCCAATTGTCGATTATACTGAAACTACTCTAGAACAGTATACAGATTTCAATAAAGGTTTCTTCTTCTTCGTAGGACCTGTCCAGAATAGTAAACTGATCCGTAGGTTAACAAGAACCCTTGAAGCTGTAGTTAATGAGACTGCCTCTGCTCTAGGTAACCTAACCGAGGAACAATCTGCCATGAGATTTGTCGTTTTGCAAAATCGTCTCGTCCTTGACGTCATACTGGCCGATAGGGGCGGGGCCTGTAGAGTCATCGGATCTAGTTGCTGCATTTTCATTCCAAATAACGCGCCGTCTGTCTATTCAGCTATAACCAGACTCCATAAAATTGCCCATCTGTTACATCAAGATCCAGGCACCTGGACGTGGTCTGGTTGGTTCTGGAATATAATTTCCGCATGGGGATGGAAAGTCCTGTCCTTTTTAGGTATTGCAGTAGCGATCATATTTAGCTGCTGCCTCTGTATACAATGTGGCCCTGCGATTTGCAGCATGTGCGCTACCTCTTGTATTCCTAGTCCCAAGCCCCGTTCTAAATCTCGTTCCAAGACAATTCGAGACGAGCAAATGGTACTGTATGAAATGATAGATGGTATCATGAAAATTGATGTTTCCTGATGGAAACGTAGTGACAAGGAGGGAATGTGGAAAAGTAAATTTTGCCATGTTCTGTGTCCCTACGCCTCATCCATCATATGTTATGTGTGCATGACCAATATGCATATGTTATTCCCCATGTCTGATTAATGACGCAATTACAGTTGTGTCCACCTCTGGTATGTCATTTTCCAGTCCTCGTGAATACTACGAATATCAGGCCTATGTAAAGTTATGTTGCCACGTTTCCCAGTGTGCACGTTATTCCATTATAAAGTCCCCGTTTCCAGGCCTCAAAAGGGCCCAGACATCAGATTCAGCTCCTGTCTCCTGAAAGCCTCGCTGAGGAGCGATACAGCCCCCACCTGTATCCTCGACCCTTCACTTACTTCCTGCCTCGCAGTGCCCGGTGTAGCCTGGCTCTGCCTCTGAGTCTGCCA
Organism: Lissotriton helveticus; assembly: GCF_964261635.1. Classification (NCBI taxonomy): domain Eukaryota; kingdom Metazoa; phylum Chordata; class Amphibia; order Caudata; family Salamandridae; genus Lissotriton; species Lissotriton helveticus. The sequence goes on from NW_027611720.1 coordinate 117,541, forward strand.
AAAGTATGTTATAGTTCCAGTTATCAGTTCAGTCCTCCTCTTCTGCATTCCTAAGCTACTGAACTGCATCAATAGTTTCCGTCATTGTCTAGCCTTCTCGTCTCCACGTTAGAGAAATAGTGTTTTAATGGTCATTTAATATTCTTCATCACGCACTACATGTAGAATAATGTATGGTCCAGTCTTAGAATCGAGTTAGCTTTTCCCCTCATGACTTCTAGTTTATATCAACATGTTCCCTAAACATTAGATACCAGATAGGGTTTAGGTACAAGTCGCTCCGACCCTCCAGACTCTAGTCTCTGCTCCTAGCACAGAGTTCATAGCCCCCAGCTTCTCCTAGTAACACGTCATTGCCAGTTTTCGCGCACCATTAGGTTAAAGGTCCCGGCTCCTTAGGTAGCCCCCTCCAAGGTTTCCGCCCATTCATGACATATTCTGTTACGTTTTGCATCACATGTCTATGTATACTCCCAGTTACACCTCTTTTTACTGTTATCTTTCGCGACTGCTACGCGTCATGCCTTTCTGCTCCACCCACTGCTACGCCTACTGCAATGTAATGCTATGTGTTCGCGCTATGTATATATGCCTGTGTTTTGTTATTGAATGTTAGCGCGCTCATCCCAGACCAAGCCCCAGCAGCTGCTGGGTCATCCTATGCAGGTTGTCCTGATCCTGTCCTTATGCTGTAATAAACCTGCACAAACTCCTACTACCTCGAATCTTGACTCTTATTTATTGAGCTATCTGTTATGCTATAAGTCTAGTCAAAAATAGGGTATTATTTATTTATTTACCACACCAGTGTGAAGGATGGAGACACAGCGGTGTCGTGCTCTGCACCCACTGCTAGAGAGGATAGACCCCAGGCAGGGGGCCCAGTGTGAAGGATGGAGACAGAGGTGTCATGCTCTGCACCCACTGCTAGAGAGGATAGACCCCAGGCAGTGAGCCCAGTGTGAGGGATGGAGACACAAAGGTGCCACGCTCTGCACCCACTGCTAGAGAGGATAGACCCCAGGCAGTGAGCCCAGGGTGAGGGATGGAGACACAGAGGTGTCATGCACTGCGCCCACTGCTAGAGAGGATAGTCCCCAGGCAGTGAGCCCAGTGTGAAGGATGGAGACACAGAGGTGTCATGCTCTGCACCCACTGCAAGAGAGGATAGACCCCAGGCAGTGAGCCCAGTGTGAAGGATGGAGACACAGAGGCGTCATGCTCTGCACCCACTGCTGGAGAGGATAGACCCCAGGCAGTGAGCCCAGTGTGAAGGATGGAGACACAGAGGTGTCGTGCCCTGCACCCACTGCTAGAGAGGATAGACCCCAGGCAGTGAGCCCAGTGTGAAGGATGCAGACACAGAGGTGTCATGCTCTGCACCCACTGCTAGAGAGGATAGACCCCAGGCAGTGAGCCCAGTGTGAAGGATGCAGACACAGAGGTGTCATGCTCTGCACCCACTGCTAGAGAGGATAGACCCCAGGCAGTGAGCCCAGTGTGAAGGATGGATACACAGAGGTGTCGTGCTCTGCACCCACTGCTAGAGAGGATAGACCCCAGGCAGTGAGCGCAGTGTGAAGGATGGAGACACAGAGGTGTCATGCTCTGCACCCACTGCAAGAGAGGATAGACCCCAGGCAGTGAGCCCAGTGTGAAGGATGGAGACACAGAGGTGTCATGCTCTGCACCCACTGCTAGAGAGGATAGACCCCAGGCAGGGGGCCCAGTGTGAAGGATGGAGACACAGAGGTGTCGTGCTCTGCACCCACTACTAGAGAGGATAGACCCCAGGCAGTGAGCCCAGTGTGAAGGATGGACACAGAGGTGTCACGCTCTGCACCCACTGCTAGAGAGGATAGACCCCAGGCAGTGAGCCCAGTGTGAAGGAGAAGAGACACAGGGTGTCATGCTCCACACCCACTGCTAGAGAGGGTAGACCCCAGGCAGTGAGCCCAGTGTGAAGGATGGAGACACAGAGGCGTCATGCTCTGCACCCACTGCTTGTAGGAAGGGGGAGTCTCTGGGTGGCGCAGTGCAACACTGGCGACAATCAGGGCCTCTCTCTTCCTCGTCAGGGCTGAGGGTTACCTTCAAGACAACCTCTGCTTACCCTCTAGGTAGTGTGGCTTAAGCAGTCTTAGGCTAATCTCTGGGGCATGTAGGGTTAAACATTTGCAATATTACACCATCACCACCAACCCACCACACAATGACACCAAACTGTATTTGTAAAAATATATGTTCTTTATATAAATCTCAAGCAGGCTTGTAAATACAGTTGTCAAACTTTCAATAGCGGTTCCAGTTTACTTAGGTTCAAGTTGCCACAGTTCTTTCTTAGCAATAAGCAATCTTTTGGGCCTTCTGCCCAGGTTCCAGCAAGGTTCAGTGTCTTGTAGCGCCTCAATGCGCGTTCCGCTGTCTCCGCTCGCTTCAGAGAGGAGAACGGGCCCGGCCGGCTAAAGCTCACGCTTCCCGCGTGGGCCTCGTCGATCTGGCACAGTGCGAGCCTTGGTTTCAGGGGCGGCTCGCGCTGGGAAGCAGGGAGCGCGGTGCGAGCTCAGGACGTAGGATGCTCACACCGCGAGGTCAAAGAACACAGTACCTTGGCTTGCTGGTAAGTCTTGGAGCGGACGGCTGTCCGGGGATCTGTCCCACGTCGCGTTGTCTTCCTGGAGGGTGCGGCGGCCTGCGAGTCTCAGCGCAGGTCACAGGGCACCCGGGCTGACGGTGCAGATGCGGGGCAGGATTCTCCGGAGTCCGGTTCACTCGCACTGAAGGGGGAAGCTGCAGGCAGGCGGGGCTGAGGGGGGTGCACTCCACGGAGCGCGGGGCACAATTCAGGCACGGCTCAGCAGCGAGTCACTTCCAGCTGCGGGGGCCAGGGGGTCTCAGCGCCCAAGTCACGAGGGGCACAATCTTGGCAGTGCCGGTCTTTGCGGAGCAGCCTGTACCTCGGGGGTCACACAGGCGGCGATGCTTGGACCGGGCAGGTCCTCCCTTTCCGTTGCAAGGGCGGCTCAGCGCGGACAGTCACGGCGCTCGAACCAGCGCGGGGCTGATCCTTACTTTGCGGCTGGCACACGAACAGGCCGCAGTCACGGTGGTTGGGGAAGGGCACAGCTGCACAAATTGGTAGAGAGCGTGGCGGCAGGCACAGCGCTCTCAACTCTCCTTTCCTTGGCGCTGTAGAGACACACAGCACACGCCAGCAGCAGCTTTTCTTCAGGGGGGTAGCGCTCACTGTTCCTGGAGCGCTGGTCAGGGGGCAAGTTCACAGGCAAGCCCTTGGAGATCTTTCAGCAGAGTTTGGCACAAAGTTCAAATAAGCAAAAGTCTTTGGTAGTCTTTTCTTTCCTCTCCTTTGGCAGCAAGGCACCAGACACAGGCCAGAGACAGCACTCCTCCTTGTAGTCCTTCCAGGTCCTTCTCTTCGGGCAGAGTTTCTTCTGTAGCACAAACAGGATCTAATTTACAAGGAGCAGGGCTCCTACTTTTATACCCAGTTTCTTTTGTTCTAGCAAGCCAGGGGGGCCTCTGCATAACTGCTCCAGTCTCTGAGTACTTGTTGTGGGTACTTATGACTTCTGCATTCAGTGTGAGGGCAGGCACATCAGCCGCTCCCCAGGGGGGCGGAGCCGGCATTGAGAGGGCAGGAGTGGCCTGAGCACTTTGTTTACAAGCTTCGGTCCTTCCTGGGCCAGGTGCAGGCTGAGTCATCAGTCGCTCCCCAGGAGGGCGGAGCCCGCATTGTGGTGGCAGGGGCACAGCCTGATGCATCATTCAGGGGAAACTCCCACCACCCATTAAGGGGTCCTCCTGCTAATCACTACCTGTCAACTCCCAGCCCTGTCACTCACACACACCAGACAGTCAGATCCACATCCAAGCAGAGGCGGGCTGAAATGGTTAGGCAAGCAAATGCTAACTTTCTAAAAGTAGCATTTGCAAACACAGGATATTAAAATAAACTTTACTAAAAGAAGTATTTTATTATTCTGAGTTCAGGCATACTAAACACGAATTTCTACCATGTTCCCTGAGCCTGCTGGGATTATAGAGTGTAATAATTCCAGCAGCTCATCTGGCCTAGAAGGGAACAGGTAGCCTTACAATAGTGAAAAACGAATTTGGTAGTAATTCACTATTAGAACATGCCACACACATCAGGGCATGTTCTACCTTACACTACAATGCACCCTGCCCTCAGGCCTACTATAGGGGTGACTAATATGAAGTTCAGGGAAGGTTCAGGGGCTGGCAAGTGTGTGCACTTGCCCAGCCAGGGTGACAGTACCAGACTGCACGCAGGATCTGCAATGGCAGACCCTAGACACTTTTTAAGGCTGCTTCTGTGGGTGGCGCAACCAGCGCTGCAGGCCCACTAGCAGTATTGGCATTCACAAGCCCTGGCACTCCTAGTGCACTTTACTAGGGGCTAACAGTGAATCCAATGAACCAATCATGGACATCAATCACATGTACACTTTACAGTAGGGAGCACTTGCACTGCGGCACGGGTTGGCCGTGGCGCAGTGCCCTGAGTAGCAGACACCATCAAAACATTGGAGGCACAACAGCAAAAAGTGGAAGGGAAACTCACGCCAAGGTGCCAGGTCTAACACTGCTAGAGAGGATAGACCCCAGGTAGGGGGCCCAGTGTGAAGGATGGAGACACAGAGGTGTCATGCTCTGCACCCACTGCTAGAGAGCATAGACCCCAGGCAGTGAGCCCAGTGTGAAGGATGGACACAGAGGTGTCATGCTCTGCACCCACTGCTAGAGAGGATAGACCGCAGGCAGTGAGCCCAGTGTGAAGGATCGAGACACAGAGGCGTCATGCTCTGCACCCACTGCTAGAGAGGATAGACCCCAGGCAGTGAGCCCAGTGTGAAGGATGGAGACACAGAGGCGTCATGCTCTGCACCCACTGCTAGAGAGGATAGACCCCAGGTAGGGGGCCCAGTGTGAAGGATGGACACAGAGGTGTCATGCTCTGCACCCACTGTTAGAGAGGACGGACCCCAGGCAGCGAGCCCAGTGTGAAGGATGGAGACACAGAGGTGTCGAGCTCTGCACCCACTGCTAGAGAGGATAGACCCCAGGCAGTGAGCCCAGTGTGAAGGATGGAGACACAGAGGTGTCGTGCTCTGCACCCACTGCTAGAGAGGATAGACCCCAGGCAGTGAGCCCAGTGTGAAGGATGGGGACACAGAGGTGTCGTGCTCTGCACCCACTGCTAGAGAGGATAGACCCCAGGCAGTGAGCCCAGTGTGAAGGATGGAGACACAGAGGTGTCATGCTCTGCACCCACTGCTAGAGAGGATAGACCCCAGGCAGTGAGCCCAGCGAGAAGGATGGAGACACAGAGGCGTCATGCTCTGCACCCACTGCTAGAGAGGATAGACCCCAGGCAGTGAGCCCAGTGTGAAGGATGGAGACACAGAGGTGCCGTGCTCTGCACCCACTGCTAGAGAGGATAGACCCCAGGCAGTGAGCCCAGTGTGAAGGATGGAGACACAGAGGTGCCGTGCTCTGCACCCACTGATAGAGAGGATAGACCCAGGTAGTGAGCCCAGTGTGAAGGATGGAGACACAGAGGCGTCATGCTCTGCACCCACTGCTAGAGAGGATAGACCCCAGGCAGTGAGCCCAGTTTGAAGGATGGAGACACAGAGGCGTCATGCTCTGCACCCACTGCTAGAGAGGATAGACCCCAGGCAGTGAGCCCAGTGTGAAGGATGGAGACACAGAGGTGTTGTGCTCTGCACCCACTGCTAGAGAGGATCGACCCCAGGCAGTGAGCCCAGTGTGAAGGATGGAGACACAGAGGTGTCATGCTCTGCACCCACTGCTAGAGAGGATAGACCCCAGGCAGTGAGCCCAGTGTGAAGGATTGATGCACAGAGGTGTCATGCTCTGTACCCACTGCTAGAGAGGATAGATCCCAGGCAGTGAGCCCAGTGTGAAGGATGGAGACACAGAGGTGTCGTGCTCGGCACCCACTGCTAGAGAGGATAGACCCCAGGCAGTGAGCCCAGTGTGAAGGATGGAGACACAGAGGTGTCGTGCTCTGCACCCACTGCTAGAGAGGATAGATCCCAGGCAGTGAGCCCAGTGTGAAGGATGGAGACACAGAGGTGTCATGCTCTGCACCCACTGCTAGAGAGGATAGACCCCAGGCAGTGAGCCCAGTGTGAAGGATGGAGACACAGAGGTTTCATGCTCTGCACCCACTGCTAGAGAGGATAGACCCCAGGCAGTGAGCCCAGTGTGGAGGATGGAGACACAGAGGTGTCGTGCTCTGCACCCACTGCTAGAGAGGATAGACCCCAGGCAGTGAGCCCAGTGTGGAGGATGGAGACACAGAGGTGTCGTGCTCTGCACCCACTGCTAGAGAGGATAGACCCCAGGCAGTGAGCCCAGTCTGAAGGATGGAGACACAGAGGTGTCGTGCTCTGCACCCACTGCTAGAGAGGATAGAACCCAGGCAGTGAGCCCAGTGTGAAGGATGGAGACACAGCGGTGTCGTGCTCTGCACCCACTGCTAGAGAGGATAGACCCCAGGCAGGGGGCCCAGTGTGAAGGATGGAGACAGAGGTGTCATGCTCTGCACCCACTGCTAGAGAGGATAGACCCCAGGCAGTGAGCCCAGTGTGAAGGATGGAGACACAAAGGTGCCACGCTCTGCACCCACTGCTAGAGAGCATAGACCCCAGGCAGTGAGCCCAGTGTGAAGGATGGACACAGAGGTGTCATGCTCTGCACCCACTGCTAGAGAGGATAGACCGCAGGCAGTGAGCCCAGTGTGAAGGATCGAGACACAGAGGCGTCATGCTCTGCACCCACTGCTAGAGAGGATAGACCCCAGGCAGTGAGCCCAGTGTGAAGGATGGAGACACAGAGGCGTCATGCTCTGCACCCACTGCTAGAGAGGATAGACCCCAGGTAGGGGGCCCAGTGTGAAGGATGGACACAGAGGTGTCATGCTCTGCACCCACTGTTAGAGAGGACGGACCCCAGGCAGCGAGCCCAGTGTGAAGGATGGAGACACAGAGGTGTCGAGCTCTGCACCCACTGCTAGAGAGGATAGACCCCAGGCAGTGAGCCCAGTGTGAAGGATGGAGACACAGAGGTGTCGTGCTCTGCACCCACTGCTAGAGAGGATAGACCCCAGGCAGTGAGCCCAGTGTGAAGGATGGGGACACAGAGGTGTCGTGCTCTGCACCCACTGCTAGAGAGGATAGACCCCAGGCAGTGAGCCCAGTGTGAAGGATGGAGACACAGAGGTGTCATGCTCTGCACCCACTGCTAGAGAGGATAGACCCCAGGCAGTGAGCCCAGCGAGAAGGATGGAGACACAGAGGCGTCATGCTCTGCACCCACTGCTAGAGAGGATAGACCCCAGGCAGTGAGCCCAGTGTGAAGGATGGAGACACAGAGGTGCCGTGCTCTGCACCCACTGCTAGAGAGGATAGACCCCAGGCAGTGAGCCCAGTGTGAAGGATGGAGACACAGAGGTGCCGTGCTCTGCACCCACTGATAGAGAGGATAGACCCAGGTAGTGAGCCCAGTGTGAAGGATGGAGACACAGAGGCGTCATGCTCTGCACCCACTGCTAGAGAGGATAGACCCCAGGCAGTGAGCCCAGTTTGAAGGATGGAGACACAGAGGCGTCATGCTCTGCACCCACTGCTAGAGAGGATAGACCCCAGGCAGTGAGCCCAGTGTGAAGGATGGAGACACAGAGGTGTTGTGCTCTGCACCCACTGCTAGAGAGGATCGACCCCAGGCAGTGAGCCCAGTGTGAAGGATGGAGACACAGAGGTGTCATGCTCTGCACCCACTGCTAGAGAGGATAGACCCCAGGCAGTGAGCCCAGTGTGAAGGATTGATGCACAGAGGTGTCATGCTCTGTACCCACTGCTAGAGAGGATAGATCCCAGGCAGTGAGCCCAGTGTGAAGGATGGAGACACAGAGGTGTCGTGCTCGGCACCCACTGCTAGAGAGGATAGACCCCAGGCAGTGAGCCCAGTGTGAAGGATGGAGACACAGAGGTGTCGTGCTCTGCACCCACTGCTAGAGAGGATAGATCCCAGGCAGTGAGCCCAGTGTGAAGGATGGAGACACAGAGGTGTCATGCTCTGCACCCACTGCTAGAGAGGATAGACCCCAGGCAGTGAGCCCAGTGTGAAGGATGGAGACACAGAGGTTTCATGCTCTGCACCCACTGCTAGAGAGGATAGACCCCAGGCAGTGAGCCCAGTGTGGAGGATGGAGACACAGAGGTGTCGTGCTCTGCACCCACTGCTAGAGAGGATAGACCCCAGGCAGTGAGCCCAGTGTGGAGGATGGAGACACAGAGGTGTCGTGCTCTGCACCCACTGCTAGAGAGGATAGACCCCAGGCAGTGAGCCCAGTCTGAAGGATGGAGACACAGAGGTGTCGTGCTCTGCACCCACTGCTAGAGAGGATAGAACCCAGGCAGTGAGCCCAGTGTGAAGGATGGAGACACAGCGGTGTCGTGCTCTGCACCCACTGCTAGAGAGGATAGACCCCAGGCAGGGGGCCCAGTGTGAAGGATGGAGACAGAGGTGTCATGCTCTGCACCCACTGCTAGAGAGGATAGACCCCAGGCAGTGAGCCCAGTGTGAAGGATGGAGACACAAAGGTGCCACGCTCTGCACCCACTGCTAGAGAGGATAGACCCCAGGCAGTGAGCCCAGGGTGAGGGATGGAGACACAGAGGTGTCATGCACTGCGCCCACTGCTAGAGAGGATAGTCCCCAGGCAGTGAGCCCAGTGTGAAGGATGGAGACACAGAGGTGTCATGCTCTGCACCCACTGCAAGAGAGGATAGACCCCAGGCAGTGAGCCCAGTGTGAAGGATGGAGACACAGAGGCGTCATGCTCTGCACCCACTGCTGGAGAGGATAGACCCCAGGCAGTGAGCCCAGTGTGAAGGATGGAGACACAGAGGTGTCGTGCCCTGCACCCACTGCTAGAGAGGATAGACCCCAGGCAGTGAGCCCAGTGTGAAGGATGCAGACACAGAGGTGTCATGCTCTGCACCCACTGCTAGAGAGGATAGACCCCAGGCAGTGAGCCCAGTGTGAAGGATGCAGACACAGAGGTGTCATGCTCTGCACCCACTGCTAGAGAGGATAGACCCCAGGCAGTGAGCCCAGTGTGAAGGATGGATACACAGAGGTGTCGTGCTCTGCACCCACTGCTAGAGAGGATAGACCCCAGGCAGTGAGCGCAGTGTGAAGGATGGAGACACAGAGGTGTCATGCTCTGCACCCACTGCAAGAGAGGATAGACCCCAGGCAGTGAGCCCAGTGTGAAGGATGGAGACACAGAGGTGTCATGCTCTGCACCCACTGCTAGAGAGGATAGACCCCAGGCAGGGGGCCCAGTGTGAAGGATGGAGACACAGAGGTGTCGTGCTCTGCACCCACTACTAGAGAGGATAGACCCCAGGCAGTGAGCCCAGTGTGAAGGATGGACACAGAGGTGTCACGCTCTGCACCCACTGCTAGAGAGGATAGACCCCAGGCAGTGAGCCCAGTGTGAAGGAGAAGAGACACAGGGTGTCATGCTCCACACCCACTGCTAGAGAGGGTAGACCCCAGGCAGTGAGCCCAGTGTGAAGGATGGAGACACAGAGGCGTCATGCTCTGCACCCACTGCTAGAGAGGATAGACCCCAGGCTGCGAGCCCAGTGTGAAGGATGGAGACACAGAGGTGTCATGCTCTGCACCCACTGCTAGAGAGGATAGACCCCAGGCAGTGAGCCCAGTGTGAAGGATGGAGACACAGAGGTGTCGTGCTCTGCACCCACTGCTAGAGAGGATAGACCCCAGGCAGTGAGCCCAGTGTGAAGGATGGAGACACAGAGGTGTCATGCTCTGCACCCACTGCTAGAGAGGATAGACCCCAGGCAGTGCGCCCAGTGTGAAGGATGGAGACACGGAGGTGTCATGCTCTGCACCCACTGCTAGAGAGGATAGACCCCAGGCAGTGAGCCCAGTGTGAAGGATGGAGACACAGAGGTGTCATGCTCTGCACCCACTGCTAGAGAAGATAGACCCCAGGCAGTGAGCCCAGTGTGAAGGATGGAGACACAGAGGTGTCATGCTCTGCACCCACTGCTAGAGAGGATAGACCCCAGGCAGTGAGCCCAGTGTGAAGGATGGAGACACAGAGGCGTCATGCTCTGCACCCACTGCTAGAGAGGATAGACCCCAGGCAGCGAGCCCAGTGTGAAGGATGGACACAGAGGTTTCATGCTCTGCACCCACTGCTAGAGAGGATAGACCCCAGGCAGTGAGCCCAGTGTGAAGGATGGAGACACAGAGGTGTCATGCTCTGCACCCACTGCTAGAGAGGATAGACCCCAGGCAGTGAGCCCAGTGTGAAGGATGGAGACAGAGGTGTCATGCTCTGCACCCACTGCTAGAGAGGATAGACCCCAGGCAGTGAGCCCAGTGTGAAGGATGGAGACAAAGGTGTTATGCTCTGCACCCTCTGCTAGAGAGGATAGACCCCAGGCAGTGAGCCCAGTGTGAAGGATGGAGACACAGAGGTGTCGTGCTCTGCACCCACTGCTAGAGAGGATAGACCCCAGGCAGGGGGCCCAGTGTGAAGGATGGAGACACAGAGGTGTCGTGCTCTGCACCCACTGCTAGAGAGGATAGACCCCAGGCAGGGGGCCCAGTGTGAAGGATGGATGCACAGAGGTGTCGTGCACTGCACCCACTGCTAGAGAGGATAGACCCCAGGCAGTGAGCCCAGTGTGAAGGATGGAGACACAGAGGTGTCATGCTCTGCACCCACTGCTAGAGAGGATAGACCCCAGGCAGTGAGCCCAGTGTGAAGGATGGAGACACAGAGGTGTCATGCTCTGCACCCACTGCTAGAGAGGATAGATCCCAGGCAGTGAGCCCAGTGTGAAGGATGGAGACACAGAGGCGTCATGCTCTGCACCCACTGTTAGAGAGGATAGATCCCAGGCAGTGAGCCCAGTGTGAAGGATGGAGACACAGAGGTGTCGTGCTCTGCACCCACTGCTGGAGAGGATAGACCCCACGCAGTGACCCCAGTGTGAAGGATGGAGACACAGAGGTGTCGTGCTCTGTACCCACTGCTAGAGAGGATAGACCCCAGGCAGTGAGCCCAGTGTGAAGGATGGGGACACAGAGGTGTCGTGCTCTGCACCCACTGCTAGAGAGGATAGACCCCAGGCAGTGAGCCCAGTGTGAAGGATGGAGACACAGAGGTGTCATGCTCTGCACCCACTGCTAGAGAGGATAGACCCCGGGCAGTGAGCCCAGTGTGAAGGATGGACACAGAGGTGTCATTCTCTGCACCCACTGCTAGAGAGGATAGACCCCAGGCAGTGAGCCCAGTGTGAAGGATGGAGACACAGAGGTGTCGTGCTCTGCACCCACTGCTAGAGATGATAGTCCCAGGCAGTGAGCCCAGTGTGAAGGATGGAGACACAGAGGGGTCATGCTCTGCACCCACTGCTAGAGAGGATAGACCCCAGGCAGTGAGCCCAGTGTGAAGGATGGGGACACAGAGGTGTCATGCTCTGCACCCACTGCTAGAGAGGATATACCCCAGGCAGTGAGCCCAGTGTGAAGGATGGAGACACAGAGGTGTCATGCTCTGCACCCACTGCTAGAGAGGATAGACCCCAGGCAGTGAGCCCAGTGTGAAGGATGGAGACACAGAAGTGTCATGCTCTGCACCCATTGCTAGAGAGGATAGACCCTAGGCAGTGAGGCCAGTGTGGAGGATGGAGACACAGAGGTGTCGTGCTCTGCACCCACTGCTAGAGAGGATAGACCCCAGGCAGTGAGCCCAGTGTGGAGGATGGAGACACAGAGGTGTCGTGCTCTGCACCCACTGCTAGAGAGGATAGACCCCAGGCAGTGAGCCCAGTGTGGAGGATGGAGACACAGAGGTGTCATGCTCTGCACCCACTGCTAGAGAGGATAGACCCCAGGCAGTGCGCCCAGTGTGGAGGATGGAGACACAGAGGTGTCGTGCTCTGCACCCACTGCTAGAGAGGATAGACCCCAGGCAGTGAGCCCAGTGTGAAGGATGGAGACACAGAGGTGTCATGCACTGCACCCACTGCTAGAGAGGATAGACCCCAGGCAGTGAGCCCTGTGTGGCGGATGGAGACACAGATGTGTCATGCTCCGCACCCACTGCTAGAGAGGATAGACCCAAGGCAGTGAGGCCAGTGTGAAGGATGGAGACACAGAGGTGTCACGCTCTGCACCCACTGCTAGAGAGGATAGACCCCAGGCAGTGAGCCCTGTGTGGCGGATGGAGACACAGATGTGTCATGCTCTGAACCCACTGCTAGAGAGGAAAGACCCCAGGCAGTGAGCCCAGTGTGAAGGATGGAGTCACAGAGGTGTCACGATCTGCACCCACTGCTAGAGAGGATAGACCCCAGGCAGTGAGCCCAGTGTGAAGGATGAAGTCACAGAGGTGTCACGCTCTGCACCCACTGCTAGAGAGGATAGTCCCCAGGCAGCGAGCCCAGTGTGAAGGATGGAGACACAGAGGTGTCACGCTCTGCACCCACTGCTAGAGAGGATAGACCCCAGGCAGAGAGCCCAGTGTGAAGGATGGAGACACAGGGGTGTCATGCTCTGCACTCCCTGCTAGAGAGGATAGACACCAGGCAGCGAGCCCAGTGTGAAGGATGGAGACACAGAGGTTTCATGCTCTGCACCCACTGCTAGAGAGGATAGACCCCAGGCAGTGAGCCCAGTGTGGAGGATGGAGACACAGAGGTGTCGTGCTCTGCACCCACTGCTAGAGAGGATAGACCCCAGGCAGTGAGCCCAGTGTGGAGGATGGAGACACAGAGGTGTCGTGCTCTGCACCCACTGCTAGAGAGGATAGACCCCAGGCAGTGAGCCCAGTCTGAAGGATGGAGACACAGAGGTGTCGTGCTCTGCACCCACTGCTAGAGAGGATAGACCCCAGGCAGTGAGCCCAGTGTGAAGGATGGAGACACAGCGGTGTCGTGCTCTGCACCCACTGCTAGAGAGGATAGACCCCAGGCAGGGGGCCCAGTGTGAAGGATGGAGACAGAGGTGTCATGCTCTGCACCCACTGCTAGAGAGGATAGACCCCAGGCAGTGAGCCCAGTGTGAAGGATGGATGCACAGAGGTGTCATGCTCTGCACCCACTGCTAGAGAGGATAGACCCCAGGCAGTGAGCCCAGTGTGAAGGATGGAGACACAGAGGTGCCACGCTCTGCACCCACTGCTAGAGAGGATAGACCCCAGGCAGTGAGCCCAGGGTGAGGGATGGAGACACAGAGGTGTCATGCACTGCGCCCACTGCTAGAGAGGATAGTCCCCAGGCAGTGAGCCCAGTGTGAAGGATGGAGACACAGAGGTGTCATGCTCTGCACCCACTGCTGGAGAGGATAGACCCCAGGCAGTGAGCCCAGTGTGAAGGATGGAGACACAGAGGCGTCATGCTCTGCACCCACTGCTGGAGAGGATAGACCCCAGGCAGTGAGCCCAGTGTGAAGGATGGAGACACAGAGGTGCCGTGCTCTGCACCCACTGCTAGAGAGGATAGACCCCAGGCAGTGAGCCCAGTGTGAAGGATGGAGACACAGAGGTGTCATGCTCTGCACCCACTGCTAGAGAGGATAGACCCCAGGCAGTGAGCCCAGTGTGAAGGATGGAGACACAGAGGTGTCATGCTCTGCACCCACTGCTAGAGAGGATAGACCCCAGGCAGTGAGCCCAGTGTGAAGGATGGGGACACAGAGGTGTCGTGCCCTGCACCCACTGCTAGAGAGGATAGACCCCAGGCAGTGAGCCCAGTGTGAAGGATGCAGACACAGAGGTGTCATGCACTGCACCCACTGCTAGAGAGTATAGACCCCAGGCAGTGAGCCCAGTGTGAAGGATGGAGACACAGCGGTGTCATGCTCTGCACCCACTGCTAGAGAGGATAGACCCCAGGCAGTGCGCCCAGTGTGGAGGATGGAGACACAGAGGTGTCGTGCTCTGCACCCACTGCTAGAGAGGATAGACCCCAGGCAGTGAGCCCAGTGTGAAGGATGGAGACACAGAGGTGTCATGCACTGCACCCACTGCTAGAGAGGATAGACCCCAGGCAGTGAGCCCTGTGTGGCGGATGGAGACACAGATGTGTCATGCTCCGCACCCACTGCTAGAGAGGATAGACCCAAGGCAGTGAGGCCAGTGTGAAGGATGGAGACACAGAGGTGTCATGCACTGCACCCACTGCTAGAGAGGATAGATCCCAGGCAGTGAGCCCAGTGTGAAGGATGGAGACACAGAGGCGTCATGCTCTGCACCCACTGCTAGAGAGGATAGACCCCAGGCAGTGCGCCCAGTGTGGAGGATGGAGACACAGAGGTGTCGTGCTCTGCACCCACTGCTAGAGAGGATAGACCCCAGGCAGTGAGCCCAGTGTGAAGGATGGAGACACAGAGGTGTCATGCACTGCACCCACTGCTAGAGAGGATAGACCCCAGGCAGTGAGCCCTGTGTGGCGGATGGAGACACAGATGTGTCATGCTCCGCACCCACTGCTAGAGAGGATAGACCCAAGGCAGTGAGGCCAGTGTGAAGGATGGAGACACAGAGGTGTCACGCTCTGCACCCACTGCTAGAGAGGATAGACCCCAGGCAGTGAGCCCTGTGTGGCGGATGGAGACACAGATGTGTCATGCTCTGAACCCACTGCTAGAGAGGATAGACCCCAGGCAGTGAGCCCAGTGTGAAGGATGGAGTCACAGAGGTGTCACGCTCTGCACCCACTGCTGGAGAGGATAGACCCCAGGCAGTGAGCCCAGTGTGAAGGATGAAGTCACAGAGGTGTCACGCTCTGCACCCACTGCTAGAGAGGATAGTCCCCAGGCAGCGAGCCCAGTGTGAAGGATGGAGACACAGAGGTGTCACGCTCTGCACCCACTGCTAGAGAGGATAGACCCCAGGCAGAGAGCCCAGTGTGAAGGATGGAGACACAGAGGTGTCATGCTCTGCACTCCCTGCTAGAGAGGATAGACACCAGGCAGCGAGCCCAGTGTGAAGGATGGAGACACAGAGGTTTCATGCTCTGCACCCACTGCTAGAGAGGATAGACCCCAGGCAGTGAGCCCAGTGTGGAGGATGGAGACACAGAGGTGTCGTGCTCTGCACCCACTGCTAGAGAGGATAGACCCCAGGCAGTGAGCCCAGTGTGGAGGATGGAGACACAGAGGTGTCGTGCTCTGCACCCACTGCTAGAGAGGATAGACCCCAGGCAGTGAGCCCAGTCTGAAGGATGGAGACACAGAGGTGTCGTGCTCTGCACCCACTGCTAGAGAGGATAGACCCCAGGCAGTGAGCCCAGTGTGAAGGATGGAGACACAGCGGTGTCGTGCTCTGCACCCACTGCTAGAGAGGATAGACCCCAGGCAGGGGGCCCAGTGTGAAGGATGGAGACAGAGGTGTCATGCTCTGCACCCACTGCTAGAGAGGATAGACCCCAGGCAGTGAGCCCAGTGTGAAGGATGGATGCACAGAGGTGTCATGCTCTGCACCCACTGCTAGAGAGGATAGACCCCAGGCAGTGAGCCCAGTGTGAAGGATGGAGACACAGAGGTGCCACGCTCTGCACCCACTGCTAGAGAGGATAGACCCCAGGCAGTGAGCCCAGGGTGAGGGATGGAGACACAGAGGTGTCATGCACTGCGCCCACTGCTAGAGAGGATAGTCCCCAGGCAGTGAGCCCAGTGTGAAGGATGGAGACACAGAGGCGTCATGCTCTGCACCCACTGCTGGAGAGGATAGACCCCAGGCAGTGAGCCCAGTGTGAAGGATGGAGACACAGAGGTGCCGTGCTCTGCACCCACTGCTAGAGAGGATAGACCCCAGGCAGTGAGCCCAGTGTGAAGGATGGAGACACAGAGGTGTCATGCTCTGCACCCACTGCTAGAGAGGATAGACCCCAGGCAGTGAGCCCAGTGTGAAGGATGGAGACACAGAGGTGTCATGCTCTGCACCCACTGCTAGAGAGGATAGACCCCAGGCAGTGAGCCCAGTGTGAAGGATGGGGACACAGAGGTGTCGTGCCCTGCACCCACTGCTAGAGAGGATAGACCCCAGGCAGTGAGCCCAGTGTGAAGGATGCAGACACAGAGGTGTCATGCTCTGCACCCACTGCTAGAGAGGATAGACCCCAGGCAGTGAGCCCAGTGTGAAGGATGCAGACACAGAGGTGTCATGCTCTGCACCCACTGCTAGAGAGGATAGACCCCAGGCAGTGAGCCCAGTGTGAAGGATGGATACACAGAGGTGTCGTGCTCTGCTCCCACTGCTGGAGAGGATAGACCCGAGGCAGTGAGTCCAGTGTGGGGGATGGAGACACAGAGGTGTCATGCTCTGCACCCACTGCTAGAGAGGATAGACCCCAGGCAGTGAGCCCAGTGTGAAGGATGGAGACACAGAGGTGTCATGCACTGCGCCCACTGCTAGAGAGGATAGTCCCCAGGCAGTGAGCCCAGTGTGGAGGATTGAGACACAGAGGTGTCATGCTCTGCACCCACTGCTAGAGAGGATAGACCCCAGGCAGTGAGCCCAGTGTGAAGGATGGAGACACAGAGGTGTCATGCACTGCGCCCACTGCTAGAGAGGATAGTCCCCAGGCAGTGAGCCCAGTGTGAAGGATGGAGACACAGAGGTGTCATGCTCTGCACCCACTGCTAGAGAGGATAGACCCCAGGCAGTGAGCCCCGTGTGAAGGATGGAGACACAGAGGCGTCATGCTCTGCACCCACTGCTAGAGAGGATAGTCCCCCGGCAGTGAGCCCAGTGTGAAGGATGGAGACACAGAGGTGTCATGCTCTGCACCCACTGCTAGAGAGGATAGACCGCAGGCAGTGAGCCCAGTGTGAAGGATGGAGACACAGAGGTGTCGTGCTCTGCACCCACTGCTAGAGAGGATAGACCCCAGGCAGTAAGCCCAGTGTGAAGGATGGAGACACAGAGGTGTCATACTCTGCACACACTGCTAGAGAGGATAGACCCCAGGCAGTGAGCCCAGTGTGGAGGATGGAGACACAGAGGTGTCATGCTCTGCACCCACTGCTAGAGAGGATAGACCCCAGGTAGGGGGCCCAGTGTGAAGGATGGAGACACAGAGGTGTCATGCTCTGCACCCACTGCTAGAGAGCATAGACCCCAGGCAGTGAGCCCAGTGTGAAGGATGGACACAGAGGTGTCATGCTCTGCACCCACTGCTAGAGAGGATAGACCGCAGGCAGTGAGCCCAGTGTGAAGGATCGAGACACAGAGGCGTCATGCTCTGCACCCACTGCTAGAGAGGATAGACCCCAGGCAGTGAGCCCAGTGTGAAGGATGGAGACACAGAGGTGTCATGCTCTGCACCCACTGCTAGAGAGGATAGACCCCAGGTAGGGGGCCCAGTGTGAAGGATGGACACAGAGGTGTCATGCTCTGCACCCACTGTTAGAGAGGACGGACCCCAGGCAGCGAGCCCAGTGTGAAGGATGGAAACACAGAGGCGTCATGCTCTGCACCCACTGCTAGAGAGGATAGACCCCAGGCAGTGAGCCCAGTTTGAAGGATGGAGACAGAGGTGTCGTGCTCTGCACCCACTGCTAGACAGGATAGACCCCAGGCAGTGAGCCCAGTGTGAAGGATGGAGACACAGAGGTGTCGTGCTCTGCACCCACTGCTAGAGAGGATAGATCCCAGGCAGTGAGCCCAGTGTGAAGGATGGAGACACAGAGGTGTCATGCTCTGCACCCACTGCTAGAGAGGATAGACCCCAGGCAGTGAGCCCAGTGTGAAGGATGGAGACACAGAGGTTTCATGCTCTGCACCCACTGCTAGAGAGGAAAGACCCCAGGCAGTGAGCCCAGTGTGGAGGATGGAGACACAGAGGTGTCGTGCTCTGCACCCACTGCTAGAGAGGATAGACCCCAGGCAGTGAGCCCAGTGTGGAGGATGGAGACACAGAGGTGTCGTGCTCTGCACCCACTGCTAGAGAGGATAGACCCCAGGCAGTGAGCCCAGTCTGAAGGATGGAGACACAGAGGTGTCGTGCTCTGCACCCACTGCTAGAGAGGATAGACCCCAGGCAGTGAGCCCAGTGTGAAGGATGGAGACACAGCGGTGTCGTGCTCTGCACCCACTGCTAGAGAGGATAGACCCCAGGCAGGGGGCCCAGTGTGAAGGATGGAGACAGAGGTGTCATGCTCTGCACCCACTGCTAGAGAGGATAGACCCCAGGCAGTGAGCCCAGTGTGAAGGATGGAGACACAAAGGTGCCACGCTCTGCACCCACTGCTAGAGAGGATAGACCCCAGGCAGTGAGCCCAGTGTGAAGGATGGAGACACAAAGGTGCCACGCTCTGCACCCACTGCTAGAGAGGATAGACCCCAGGCAGTGAGCCCAGGGTGAGGGATGGAGACACAGAGGTGTCATGCACTGCGCCCACTGCTAGAGAGGATAGACCCCAGGCAGATAGCCCAGTGTGAAGGATGGAGACACAGAGGTGTCGTGCCCTGCACCCACTGCTAGAGAGGATAGACCCCAGGCAGTGAGCCCAGTGTGAAGGATGCAGACACAAAGGTGTCATGCTCTGCACCCACTGCTAGAGAGGATAGTCCCCAGGCAGTGAGCCCAGTGTGAAGGATGGAGACACAGAGGCGTCATGCTCTGCACCCACTGCTGGAGAGGATAGACCCCAGGCAGTGAGCCCAGTGTGAAGGATGGAGACACAGAGGTGTCGTGCCCTGCACCCACTGCTAGAGAGGATAGACCCCAGGCAGTGAGCCCAGTGTGAAGGATGCAGACACAGAGGTGTCATGCTCTGCACCCACTGCTAGAGAGGATAGACCCCAGGCAGTGAGCCCAGTGTGAAGGATGCAGACACAGAGGTGTCATGCTCTGCACCCACTGCTAGAGAGGATAGACCCCAGGCAGTGAGCCCAGTGTGAAGGATGGATACACAGAGGTGTCGTGCTCTGCACCCACTGCTAGAGAGGATAGACCCCAGGCAGTGAGCGCAGTGTGAAGGATGGAGACACAGAGGTGTCATGCTCTGCACCCACTGATAGAGAGGATAGACCCCAGGCAGTGAGCCCAGTGTGAAGGATGGACACAGAGGTGTCATGCTCTGCACCCACTAATAGAGAGGATAGACCCCAGGCAGTGAGCCCAGTGTGAAGGATGGAGACACAGAGGTGTCATGCTCTGCACCCACTGCTAGAGAGGATAGACCCCAGGCAGTGAGTCCAGTGTGGGGGATGGAGACACAGAGGTGTCATGCTCTGCACCCACTGCTAGAGAGGATAGACCCCAGGCAGTGAGCCCAGTGTGAAGGATGGAGACACAGAGGTGTCATGCACTGCGCCCACTGCTAGAGAGGATAGTCCCCAGGCAGTGAGCCCAGTGTGAAGGATGGAGACACAGAGGTGTCGTGCTCTGCACCCACTGCTAGAGATGATAGTCCCAGGCAGTGAGCCCAGTGTGAAGGATCGAGACACAGAGGCGTCATGCTCTGCACCCACTGCTAGAGAGGATAGACCCCAGGCAGTGAGCCCAGTGTGGAGGATGGAGACACAGAGGTGTCATACTCTGCACCCACTGCTAGAGAGGATAGACCCCAGGCAGTGAGCCCAGTGTGGAGGATGGAGACACAGAGGTGTCATACTCTGCACACACTGCTAGAGAGGATAGACCCCAGGCAGTGAGCCCAGTGTGGAGGATGGAGACACAGAGGTGTCATACTCTGCACACACTGCTAGAGAGGATAGACCCCAGGCAGTGAGCCCAGTGTGGAGGATGGAGACACAGAGGTGTCATACTCTGCACCCACTGCTAGAGAGGATAGACCGCAGGCAGTGAGCCCAGTGTGAAGGATCGAGACACAGAGGCGTCATGCTCTGCACCCACTGCTAGAGAGGATAGACCCCAGGCAGTGAGCCCAGTGTGAAGGATGGAGACACAGAGGCGTCATGCTCTGCACCCACTGCTAGAGAGGATAGATCCCAGGTAGGGGGCCCAGTGTGAAGGATGGACACAGAGGTGTCATGCTCTGCACCCACTGTTAGAGAGGACGGACCCCAGGCAGCGAGCCCAGTGTGAAGGATGGAGACACAGAGGTGTCATACTCTGCACCCACTGCTAGAGAGGATAGACCGCAGGCAGTGAGCCCAGTGTGAAGGATCGAGACACAGAGGCGTCATGCTCTGTACCCACTGCTAGAGAGGATAGACCCCAGGCAGTGAGCCCAGTGTGAAGGATGGGGACACAGAGGTGTCGTGCTCTGCACCCACTGCTAGAGAGGATAGACCCCAGGCAGTGAGCCCAGTGTGGAGGATGGAGACACAGAGGTGTCGTGCTCTGCACCCACTGCTAGAGAGGATGGACCCCAGGCAGTGAGCGCAGTGTGAAGGATGGAGACACAGAGGTGTCGTGCTCTGCACCCACTGCTAGAGAGGACGGACCCCAGGCAGTGAGCCCAGTGTGAAGGATGGAGACACAGAGGTGTCGTGCTCTGCACCCACTGCTAGGGAGGACAGACTCCAGGCAGTGAGCCCAGTGTGAAGGATGGAGACACAGATGTGTCATGCTCTGCACCCACTGCTAGAGAGGATAGACCCCAGGCAGTGAGCCCAGTGTGAAGGATGGAGACACAGAGGTGTCGTGCTCTGCACCCACTGCTAGAGAGGATAGATCCCAGGCAGTGGGCCCAGTGTGAAGGATGGAGACACAGAGGGGTCGTGCTCTGCACCCACTGCTAGAGAGGATAGATCCCAGGCAGTGGGCCCAGTGTGAAGGATGGAGACACAGAGGTGTCGTGCTCTGCACCCACTGCTAGAGAGGATAGATCCCAGGCAGTGGGCCCAGTGTGAAGGATGGAGACACAGAGGTGTCGTGCTCTGCACCCACTGCTAGAGAGGATAGATCCCAGGCAGTGGGCCCAGTGTGAAGGATGGAAACACAGAGGTGTCATGCTCTGCACCCACTGCTAGAGAGGATATACCCCAGGCAGTGAGCCCAGTGTGAAGGATGGAGACACAGAGGTGTCGTGCTCTGCACCCACTGCTAGAGAGGATAGATCCCAGGCAGTGAGCCCAGTGTGAAGGATGGAGACACAGAGGTGTCATGCTCCGCACCCACTGCTAGAGAGGATAGACCCAGGCAGCGAGCCCAGTGTGAAGGATGGAGACACAGAGGTGTCATGCTCTGCACCCACTGCTAGAGAGGATAGACCCCAGGCAGTGAGCCCAGTGTGAAGGATGGAGACACAGAGGTGTCATGCTCTGCACCCACTGCTAGAGAGGATAGACCCCAGGCAGTGAGCCCAGTGTGAAGGATGGAGACACAGAGGTGTCATGCTCTGCACCCACTGCTAGAGAGGATAGACCTCAGGCAGTGAGCCCAGTGTGAAGGATGGACACAGAGGTGTCATACTCTGCACCCACTGCTAGAGAGGATAGACCCCAGGCAGTGAGCCCAGTGTGAAGGATGGAGACACAGAGGTGTCATGCTCTGCACCCACTGCTAGAGAGGATAGACCCCAGGCAGTGAGCCCAGTGTGAAGGATGGACACAGAGGTGTCATACTCTGCACCCACTGCTAGAGAGGATAGACCCCAGGCAGTGAGCCCAGTGTGAAGGACGGAGACACGGAGGTGTCATGCTCTGCACCCACTGCTAGAGAGGATAGACCCCAGGCAGTGAGCCCAGTGTGAAGGATGGAGACACAGAGGTGCCACGCTCTGCACCCACTGCTAGAGAGGATAGACCCCAGGCAGCGAGCCCAGTGTGAAGGATGGACACAGAGGTGTCATGCTCTGCACCCACTGCTAGAGAGGATAGACCCCAGGCAGTGAGCCCAGTGTGAAGGATGGAGACACAGAGGTGTCATGCTCTGCACCCACTGCTAGAGAGGATAGACCCCGGGCAGTGAGCCCAGTGTGAAGGATGGACACAGAGGTGTCGTGCTCTGCACCCACTGCTAGAGAGGATAGACCCCAGGCAGTGAGCCCAGTGTGAAGGATGGAGACACAGAGGTGTCATGCTCTGCACCCACTGCTAGAGAGGATAGACCCCAGGCAGTGAGCCCAGTGTGAAGGATGGAGACACAGAGGTGTCGTGCTCTGCACCCACTGCTAGAGAGGATAGACCCCAGGCAGCGAGCCCAGTGTGAAGGATGGAGACACAGAGGTGTCGTGCTCTGCACCCACTGCTAGAGAGGATAGACCCCAGGCAGTGAGCCCAGTGTGAAGGATGGACACAGAGGTGTCATGCTCTGCACCCACTGCTAGAGAGGATAGACCCCAGGCAGTGAGCCCAGTGTGAAGGATGGAGACACAGAGGTGTCATGCTCTGCACCCACTGCTAGAGAGGATAGACCCCAGGCAGTGAGCCCAGTGTGAAGGATGGAGACACAGAGGTGTCGTGCTCTGCACCCACTGCTAGAGAGGATAGACCCCAGGCAGTGAGCCCAGTGTGAAGGATGGAGACACAGAGGTGCCGTGCTCTGCACCCACTGCTAGAGAGGATAGACCCCAGGCAGTGAGCCCAGTGTGAAGGATGGAGACACAGAGGTGCAATGCTCTGCACCCACTGCTAGAGAGGATAGACCCCAGGCAGTGAGCCCAGTGTGAAGGATGGAGACACAGAGGTGTCATGCTCTGCACCCACTGCTAGAGAGGATAGATCCTAGGCAGTGAGCCCAGTGTGAAGGATGGAGACACAGAGGCGTCATGCTCTGCACCCACTGCTAGAGAGGATAGATCCCAGGCAGTGAGCCCAGTGTGAAGGATGGAGACACAGAGGTGTCATGCTCTGCACCCACTGCTAGAGAGGATAGACCCCAGGCAGTGAGCCCAGTGTGAAGGATGGAGACACAGAGGTGTCGTGCTCTGCACCCACTGCTAGAGAGGATAGACCCCAGGCAGTGAGCCCAGTGTGAAGGATGGACACAGAGGTGTCATGCTCTGCACCCACTGCTAGAGAGGATAGACCCCAGGCAGTGAGCCCAGTGTGAAGGATTGATGCACAGAGGTGTCATGCTCTGCACCCACTGATAGAGAGGATAGACCCCAGGCAATGAGCCCAGTGTGAAGGATGGACACAGAGGTGTCATTCTCTGCACCCACTGCTAGAGAGGATAGACCCCAGGCAGGGGGCCCAGTGTGAAGGATGGAGACACAGAGGTGTCATGCTCTGCACCCACTGCTAGAGAGGATAGACCCCAGGCAGTGAGCCCAGTGTGAAGGATGGATACACAGAGGTGTCGTGCTCTGCACCCACTGCTAGAGAGGATAGACCCAGGCAGTGAGCCCAGTGTGAAGGATGGACACAGAGGTGTCGTGCTCTGCACCCACTGCTAGAGAGGATAGACCCCAGGCAGTGAGCCCAGTGTGGAGGATGGAGACACAGAGGTGTCGTGCCCTGCACCCACTGCTAGAGAGGATAGACCCCAGGCAGTGAGCCCAGTGTGAAGGATGGAGACATAGAGGTGTCATGCTCCGCACCCACTGATAGAGAGGATAGACCCCAGGCAGTGAGCCCAGTGTGAAGGATGGAGACACAGAGGTGTCATGCTCTGCACCCACTGCTGGAGAGGATAGACCCCACGCAGTGAGCCCAGTGTGAAGGATGGAGACACAGAGGTGTCGTGCTCTGTACCCACTGCTAGAGAGGATAGACCCCAGGCAGTGAGCCCAGTGTGAAGGATGGGGACACAGAGGTGTCGTGCTCTGCACCCACTGCTAGAGAGGATAGACCCCAGGCAGTGAGCCCAGTGTGGAGGATGGAGACACAGAGGTGTCGTGCTCTGCACCCACTGCTAGAGAGGATGGACCCCAGGCAGTGAGCGCAGTGTGAAGGATGGAGACACAGAGGTGTCGTGCTCTGCACCCACTGCTAGAGAGGACGGACCCCAGGCAGTGAGCCCAGTGTGAAGGATGGAGACACAGAGGTGTCGTGCTCTGCACCCACTGCTAGAGAGGACAGACTCCAGGCAGTGAGCCCAGTGTGAAGGATGGAGACACAGATGTGTCATGCTCTGCACCCACTGCTAGAGAGGATAGACCCCAGGCAGTGAGCCCAGTGTGAAGGATGGAGACACAGAGGTGTCATGCTCTGCAACCACTGCTAGAGAGGATAGTCCCAGGCAGTGAGCCCAGTGTGAAGGATGGAGACACAGAGGGGTCATGCTCTGCACCCACTGCTAGAGAGGATAGACCCCAGGCAGTGAGTCCAGTGTGAAGGATGGGGACACAGAGGTGTCATGCTCTGCACCCACTGCTAGAGAGGATATACCCCAGGCAGTGAGCCCAGTGTGAAGGATGGAGACACAGAGGTGTCATGCTCTGCACCCACTGCTAGAGAGGATAGACCCCAGGCAGTGAGCCCAGTGTGAAGGATGGAGACACAGAGGTGTCATGCTCTGCACCCACTGCTAGAGAGGATAGACCCTAAGCAGTGAGGCCAGTGTGAAGGATGGACACAGAGGGGTCATGTTCTGCACCCACTGCTAGAGAGGATAGACCCCAGGCAGTGAGCCCATTGTGAAGGATGGAGACACAGAGGTGTCATGCTCTGCACCCACTGCTAGAGAGGATAGACCCCAGGCAGTGAGCCCAGTGTGAAGGATGGAGACACAGAGGTGTCGTGCTCTGCACCCACTGCTGGAGAGGATAGACCCCAGGCAGTGAGCCCAGTGTGAAGGATGGAGACACAGAGGTGTCGTGCTCTGCACCCACTGCTGGAGAGGATAGACCCCAGGCAGTGAGCCCTGTGTGGCGGATGGAGACACAGAAGTGTCATGCTCTGCACCCGCTGCTAGAGAGGATAGACCCCAAGCAGTGCGCCCAGTGTGAAGGATGGAGACACAGAGGTGTCATGCTCTGCACCCGCTGCTAGAGAGGATAGACCCCAGGCAGTGAGCCCAGTGTGGAGGTTGGAGACACAGAGGTGTCGTGCTCTGCACCCACTGCTAGAGAGGATAGACCCCAGGCAGTGAGCCCAGTGTGGAGGATGGAGACACAGAGGTGTCATGCTCTGCACCCACTGCTAGAGAGGATAGACCCCAGGCAGTGAGCCCAGTGTGAAGGATGGAGACACAGAGGTGTCATGCTCTGCACCCACTGCTAGAGAGGATAGACCCCAGGCAGTGCGCCCAGTGTGGAGGATGGAGACACAGAGGTGTCGTGCTCTGCACCCACTGCTAGAGAGGATAGACCCCAGGCAGTGAGCCCAGTGTGAAGGATGGAGACACAGAGGTGTCGTGCTCTGCACCCACTGCTAGAGAGGATAGACCCCAGGCAGTGAGCCCAGTGTGAAGGATGGGGACACAGAGGTGTCATGCTCTGCACCCACTGCTACAGAGGATAGTCCCCAGGCATCGAGCCCAGTGTGAAGGATGGAGACACAGAGGTGTCACGCTCTGCACCCACTGCTAGAGAGGATAGACCCCAGGCAGTGAGCCCTGTGTGGCGGATGGAGACACAGATGTGTCATGCTCTGCACCCACTGCTAGAGAGGATAGACCCCAGGCAGTGAGCCCTGTGTGGCGGATGGAGACTGTTGGACCTTGGCCCTTAGGGCAGGTTCACCCCTAGACTTTTTGCTTGAAATGGTGACCTGGAGATGGTGATGTTTGGATTCTGCGCACTTTCACTGTGTCCCAGTGGAAAGTGCGTGCGCACTCTGAGTGCATGTGCTGAGCTAGGCCTGCCCGCCCATAGGAATGCATGGGGAATGTATGTGTCCCTGGTAGTTCCTGATGCGTGGGGTGTACAGGCTTGAGTCTGGTATGTGTGAACTCGTGTGAGTGAATGCTGCGCAACGGTGTATGCAGCATGTATGTGTCTACTAGGGAAGCGCCATTTCTAGACATGGCTGTACGTGTGCTGTGAGGGTGCTGGCGTGTGATTGGCTGGAGCTGGCTGGCATGCCAGGCTCCAGGAAGTCTGGATGGGTCTGCCCGGTGGTGAGTGGGAGATTTGCATGAGTAATGTGTGGGAGGAGTGTACCTGTGTCCTGGATGGGCTGGGTTTTCCCCACACAATGCTGGCTCCGCCCCCCTGTGGTGTGTCTAATGACCCAAGCCCTGCCAGTGAATAGAGAGGGTGGTTGAGGTAAACAGAGTACTCAAGAACCAGCTGCGACTGGTTCCGCCCCCACTCTGCACCCTTGAACAAAGGGAAATACTGTATAAAAATGGGGCTGTGTCCCCACTGAAATTGTTCTCTTCTAGGATCCTGAGGGGGCTGCTGCTGCTGCTGGGCCAGAGGACCGCCACTTGGGGTGTCTCCCTGCCTGGAGACCCAGTGAGCTGGCTCTGGGCCCAGCCTTGCCCCCCTGCCCCCCCCCCTGGAAGGACTTTTGCTGGACTCTGTTGTCCCTAGCGCTGGTGAGCGCTTCCTGAGTTTCCTAGCGCCTGGGAGCGCTTCGTTTTGCTTATAGCGCTGAGCGCGCTTTATTGCGACCCCCTAGCGCTTGGGAGCGCTGTTGTTTTCAGCTGGTGCCCACCCGGCGTGTGCCCGCTTGATTGGCCGATTTTTTAAGTCCCCTGGCGAGTGCCCACCTCACCAGGGACCTGGCCGCCATAACGAGTGCCACCTAGCGCTGTGTTTAAAGAGCCGGTGCCCACCCGGCATTGCCCCTCGAAGATCACCGCCGCAGGCCAGGGGCATTTGAATCGTTGCCGGGCCGCTGCCTTGTGCGACCCGGAAGTGCCGCCTCCACGTCTCCAGGGCCGTGCTACTACTGGCTGCCCTCAGCAGCGCGACCCGGAAGTGCCCGCGACTCGCCTGGTTGTAGGCGGGACTTCAGGCAAAGGGAGGAGGAAGCCAGAAGCTGCCGGGAGCCGACCCCGGGATCCGGTGAACAGGAGAGAGGCCGGCGTCTTTCCTTGTCCCCCCCAGGCTCCCAAAGCGAGGGAGAGCCCAGGGGAGAAGTCTGCAGAGAGCCCCGAGGAGCGGGAGCTCTCGTGAAGAAGACCGCCGCCTCGAGACCGGTGAGTGTGCCTCGGGGGATACGCGACTCACGCGAGATGCGTGAGATTTGGTAGGGGCGGTCGATTTCTCCCTGCTGAAGCGCACAGAAGCGCTACGAAGCGTCCAGGGGGCATGATGTGTTTCTTAGTCCCCCGTGAGGGACTCCAACAATCCCACAATTGTGTTTTGAGCCCAGAGAGGCTCAAGGAGGGCATTGTGATTTACTTGGAGCCCAGAGAGGCTCAGGGGGCCAATTTAGTTCTTGAGAGCCCAGCGAGGCTCCCACATTGGCCCCATTGTTGTTTTAGAGCCCTGAGAGGCTCAGGGGGACATCTGATTTCTGCAGAGCCTGTGAGGCTTCAGCGTTGGCCCCATCCTCATCTCCAGCTGCCCAGCACTTCGTGGGCAGCTGCCACGTTTAGGCCCTGACATTGGGACACAGGGACTGCCACAGGTGGTGGCAAATGTGGATTTTGCGCTATTGTGTTGCTGTTCCTTGCACCTCTGAATGTATTGTTTA
The DNA here is from genome assembly GCF_964261635.1 of Lissotriton helveticus. Classification (NCBI taxonomy): domain Eukaryota; kingdom Metazoa; phylum Chordata; class Amphibia; order Caudata; family Salamandridae; genus Lissotriton; species Lissotriton helveticus. The sequence continues at coordinate 145,115 of NW_027611720.1, forward strand.
TGCGTCATGTGCCTTTACACCTCTGAATGAATGTCATGCATTGCATCATGTGTATGTTCTTACACCCCTACAGGTATTGTGATACATAGGTGGTTGTTTTCTCCCTAGTGCAGGTGGTGCTAGTGAGGTCCTGTTACCAGTAGTTACTGGTTGTGTGCTATTTTGTGCTGAAGTAAATTTATATTCTACCTTCTAAGTGCTATTTCTGAAAGTGCTACTTCTGATTCCTGACAGTGGTCCAGGTGGCCCTGTCTTGTACATATCCCCTGTAAATTCTGCCCGTGCCCATGGCACATTGTAAAGTGTGTGTTTTATCTAATGTGTTTTGGTGTAATACAAAGGCTATTTTTATATAACCTTGTGTGGAGTTTCCTTTGTGGTGGGCCTTTGGTTGTTGTTGCTGGGGTGCGTGCGCAAATACTTAGCCTACATCGCCTCCAAGTTTAGCCTTGCTGCTCGCGCCACGTTACCTAGAGGGTGAGCAGGGGTTATCTTGGCGTGTAACTCCCTTGCCCTGACTTGGGGGTGGTGGTCTCTGACTGACTTTGGCGAAAGCCCTGGCCAGCCAGGGATCCCATTTCCAACAGAGACACAGATGTGTCATGCTCTGCACCCACTGCTAGAGAGGATAGACCCAAGGCAGTGAGGCCAGTGTGAAGGATGGAGACACAGAGGTGTCACGCTCTGCACCCACTGCTAGAGAGGATAGACCCCAGGCAGTGAGCCCTGTGTGGCGGATGGAGACACAGATGTGTCATGCTCTGCACCCACTGCTAGAGAGGATAGCTTCCAGGCAGTGAGCCCAGTGTGGCGGAGAAGAGACATGCTCTGCACCAAGGGAAACAATCTGAGCTGAGGGTGATGGTGGACAAGGCTGGCTCTGCTTCCAGTATCACCAAAGAGAGGCCTCTTCTCCCAGAGTGATGTGATATACCAGGCTCTGTGGCATTATAATGGAGGAGAGACCTAGAGAGGTCAGGCGAAGCTCCCAGTGTGACTGGGGGTGAGTGGTTGAAACGTTTCAGCACTCTGTCCATCATCTTGTTGTATTTGCTATGTTTGCCTTAAGTGGACATGGGTCCCTTGCTCGCCGTGCCACTAGATTCAAGCTAGCCTGGCTGATATGGGGTTATACCCCGAAACTGATCCCAAGATGCTTGTTTCCGGTCCAGTGAGGACCTGGCCTGGCCATTTGGTCTGGACTGTGGCCATGAGGAGCAGGGTCAAGACTGATTTGCATATGGCTGTGTCCAAACTAGGGGGATATAATGAGCACAATAACAATGGATTAAACCCAGATCTCTTGACTGGGGTTAAGTGGTTGAAAGGTTTCCGCACTCCGTCCATCATCTTGTGTTTCCCAGTGTGATGGATCAGAGGCCTGTGTGATGGTGGAGAGACCTGAAGAGGTCAGGCTCTACAGCCAGTGCGATGGGATAAACCAGGCTCTGCTCCAAGTGTGATGGAACTGAGTCATGGGGAGGTCAGACTTTGCTCCCAGTGTGACGACTGAGAGACCTAGAGAAGTCAGGCTCTGATGGAGGAGAGACCTGGAGAGGTCAGGCTCTGCACCCAGTGTGATGGAGGACAGACCTGGCGAGGTCAGGCTCTACAACCAGTGTTTTTTATTTTATTTTATTTTTAGTGTTTTATAGAGCGCGAACTTGACCCGTGAGGGTATCAGAGCCCTTTACATGGTATACAAGGTCAACGAACCAACATAAAATTCAGAGAAATACAGAACTATACAAAAGGTTGGCGGGGACAGAGGTGTTTGGTGTGGGGAAAGGGGATACACGTGAAGGATTACAATCATAGTTAGAGACAGTAAAAACAGAGGCTCACATATGCTTTGCCGGATAATTAGTGATCAGGGGAGGAGGCAATATTCTTAGCTTCTTCCGGAAGCGATAGTCTTAGATTCGTCAGGCATAATGTGGTGGGTGAGGGCAGGCATTAGACAAGGAATTTACCCATGAGGGAGGTTTGGCCTCCTTCTTGAAGCGTGCGGGAGAAGGGATTTTTCTGATGTCGGGTGGGAAAGAGTTCCAAATTCTTGGTGCGGCTCCAGTGAACGCCCTATTATAGGTTCTTTTTTCTGTAAAAAGACAAGTTGGAGTAAGAGGTTTCTGACAGACCGTGAATTTATGCTTCCTCCACATACCACTAGTTTCTGTGCCAGATAGGCAGGGGAGTTTGTGTATAGGGCATTGTGTGTAATGCATGCCATTTTCAACTGGACTCTGGCTTTTAGCGGGAGCCAGTTCAGCACTTTCATCTGTGGAGAGATGTAGTCGAATTTTCTGGTGCCAGTGAGCAGTCTGGCGGCGCCGTTGAGGCAGGCTTTTATAGGTGCTAAAGAGATCTTGGGTAGACCGGTAAGGGTGGAACATCCATATTCCAGTCTAGATATGACTAGAGCTTGAACTGACATTTTTAGGTCAGGAGCATCGATGAAAGGTTTCAGCTTCCATAAGTAGCTCAGGTGGAATCTGGCTGCTTTGGACATCGAATTGATGGAGAGTGTGATGGAGGACAGACCTCAAGAGGTCAGGCTCTACAGCCAGTGTGATGGTGGAGAGACCTGGAGAGGTCAGGGTCTACAGCCAGTGTGATGGGGACAGACCTGGAGAGGTCAGGCTCTACAGCCAGTGTGATGGGGACAGACCTGGAGAGGTCAGGCTCTACAGCCAGTGTGATGGAGGAGAGACCTGGAGAGGTCATGGTCTGCTCCTAGTGTGATGGAGGAGAGACCTGGAGAGGTCAGGGTCTGCTCTCTGTGTGAGGTAGGAGAGCCCCAGAAAGGACAAGCTTTGCAATCAGTGTGATGGAGGAGAGACCCAGGGTATAAACCCAGTGTACTGTCGGAGAGAGAGTTGGAGAGGCCAAGCTCTTCACTCTGTTTGATGGCAGAGAGGTCCAGAGAGGCCAGGACCAACTCTACATCCACTCTGTGAGCAGACTGACCAGGCTCTTGACCAGGAAGAGAGATAGTAACAGACAGAACTTACTTTCTGACAGTGTGTGAAAAGTTAGAAGACTTGGCAAGGAAACGTGCAAAAGTCTGTGCCTCTTCACAGGAAAACAGTGAGATATGTCGGATATATTATGTCCTGCAAATAGATTTGGTATATACCTCATATCACCTATTATTACCCCTGTGTTTTACAGAGTATGGCAAGGCACAGTCAAAGACACCAGCAGAGACAAAATTCGGTACAACGTGCAATAGTAAAGTGACTCCAAAAGTGTGAACAGTGTGCAGTGCTGCAAGCGAGGTGCACCCCAACAATAACTAATGGTACCACCTGGTGTTTTAACCATCGAGAAATGTACACAAGAATCAGACTCCATACTAAGAGATGAGCAAAAATAAAAGCAATAGTCTCTTTATTAGGAGATCATCACAGACACGTAGGTTGTGCATGGGGAAGAAAGTCCCTGTACCAATGTCCATGTGACAGCTTGGACCCTGAAAGTTTTCTTCTGCGTGTGATCAGAGTCACAAATATCCTGACAAGTGCACAATATTAAAATAGCGTGCTGTTCACCTGTAGTGTTTTAGACTCGGGAAGGTAGTTTGGGTCCACCCAAAGCAGAACTTTTGTTAAACATTAGTGACTATTAAACAACAGTGACTACTGTATCCATGGCCAGGCCACGACACAGCTGATGACTGGTGACAGTCATTTATAGCAGTGGGCACAGACCTTTCTACTTGAGCCACAGTGGGGAGACTGACAGATGACTTGTAAATCTGTGTAGGTGCTTGCTAAGGTAACACGAGACGGTTGGGTCTCCCACTTAGATGTATGTAGCCCCTAAAGTTGTAGAGTGTTTGAAGAGTTGGTGGTGATCCGAGTTGGTTGTCTCTGCTCTCCTTGAATGTCGTTTAGCACTGCTCGATACTGCTCCTTAGAATCCCTACTCCCTTTGTACTGCTCGAAGCTGCTGCGTGGATTCCCTACTCCCTCTGTACTGCTCGAAGCTGCTCCGTGGATTCCCTACTCCCTCTGTACTGCTCGAAGCTTCTCCGTGGATTCCCTACTCCCTCTGTACTGCTTGAAGCTGCTCCGTGGACTCCCTACTCCTTCTGTACAGCTCGACGCAGCTCCGTGGATGCCCTACTCCTTCTGTACAGCTCGACGCAGCTCCTTGCATTCCCTAATCCTTCAACACTGCTCAATGCTGCTCCTTGGATTCCCTACTCCAGCTTCTCTATTCAATGCCACTCCTTTAATTTCCTACTCCCTCTGCACTGCTCGATACTGCTCCTTGGATTCCCTACTCCCTCTGTACTGCTCGATACTGCTCCTTAGATTCCCTACTCCCTCTGTACTGCTTGAAGCTGCTCCGTGGATTCCCTAATCCCTCAACACTGCTCAACGCAGCTCCTTGCATTCCCTAATCCCTCTGTACTGCTCGAAGCTGCTCTGTGGATTCCCTACTCCCTCTGTACTGCTCGAAGCTGCTCCGTGGATTCCCTACTCCTTCTGTACTGCTCAACGCAGCTCCTTGCATTCCCTAATCCTTCAACACTGCTCAATGCTGCTTCTTGGATTCCCTACTCCAGCTTCTCTATTCAATGCCACTCCCTTTATTTCCTACTCCCTCTACACTGCTCAATAACGCTCCTTGGATTCCCTACACCCTTGCGCTGCTGGTTGCTGCTCCTCCGATTTCCTACTTGAAAAGCTCTTTGGGTTACCTACTCCCTCGGCACTACTCCATGCCCCTCCTTGGATACCCAACCCCCTGTTGGAATAGAAATTATTTTGTTTATGTATTCTTACATGTAAGTTAGCATTTGGTGCACCATTTTCTATTTGGGCACCATTTTGAATCATGACCGAAACTAATCCTTTGCTTTTTCCGTGAAATGGCCTTTTCTGAGTTGCGTTTCTCCAGGGTTGAGTTTTACTTCACTAATGAATACACTATTCTTATTAACGCATATCTTTCCCACCAGATAGAGGCCTTCTCCTCTTTTCTAGTGGCAGGGACAGGCAGAACGACCTTGATTAGCAGATAATGTGTGCCCGGTCTCAGAATGGAAACGTACTCCTAGTATTTCACTGTTTAGCTACATCTGCTTGGAAAATTCCATGATGGGCGGGCCTTCATTGGTTCTGAAATGTACATAATGTATCTTTATGCTTGCTGATGTCAGTCCCTCTGCAGCACTCTTTGCGACTGGGCAGACCGGGCTCCGCTCTGAGTGTACTTTGAATAAACATTTATTGGTTTGTATTCTCTAATGTCTGAGTGAACTTTGTGTGGTAGTGTTGGACCCGGCCTCATGGCGTGGTCCTACCCCTCCCGCATGGCGGGTGTTGGACCCGGCCTCGTGGCGTGGTCCTACCCCTCCCGCTTGGCGGGCCCAGGACGACATCGGCCCTCCATCGACCGGCTGTCGACCCCCCTGACACGAACCTGCACGAAGCTTCGAGGAGAGCAGCCCCCCTGGCAACCTACAGCTCTCCTCCTTCCTGGTACCCCTGCGGACCCTGCTCGCCAACCCTGCCGGCCCGGCGACCATGCCAGGCCACCATTTCCGGCTCGACTCCATCTTGGGTCATCACGTCCCGAGCACGTGGCCGCAGCCGCCCTGGCCCCGGCCCAACAAGCCCCGACATCGAGGCACCAAGATCCTCCCAGGTGGTAAAGTGGCCACTTGGCGGATCCCGTAGGAGGGGAGTTTCGATGGGCCTCCAGCCGTCCCCGGACGCCTGGTATCGATCGCCCTCCAGCCTCCCTGGGCGCTGGCTCCACCCCCCTGCTGGGTGTCTCGACACCTTCATCCCGGCCCCTCTGACCCCCAGGCGCGAGGGTTCGGACATCAAAGGCCTCCAGTCCTAAATCTGGGCCAGCCCTGGATGAGGACTCGAGTTGTATCTTGGAGTCGAAGCCCTGCTGACCTCGTCGCGGCTGATCCTGATCCGAACTCTTGCACCTGGAACCTTCGAGGCCCTGCTGACGCTGTCGCGGCCTGACCAAGCTGAACCACCTTCGAGGCCCTGCTGACGCTGTCGCGGCCTGACCAAGCTGAACCACCTTCGAGGCCCTGCTGACGCTGTCGCGGCCTGACCAAGCTGAACCACCTTCAAGGCCCTGCTGACGCTGTCGCGGCCTGACCAAGCTGAACTACCTTCAAGGCCCAGCTGACGCTGTCGCGGCCTGACCGAACTGAACCATCTTCGAGGCTCTGCTGACGCTGTCGCGGCCTGACCGAACTGAACCATCTTCGAGGCCCTGCTGACGCTGTCGCGGCCTGCTCAACACTGAACTATCCCGAGGCCCTGCTGACGCTGTCGCGGCCCGGCCCCTTGAACTATCCACGCACCGGTTGGTGCCAAGACTGTCCCGCTACCCCCTTCTTCCCGAATCCAAGACTTTACGGGTCCTACGACCCCTGTGTGCTGCTACGACAAGAACGTGCCTTCATTGCTTATATAAAGATTCTTGAGAATATCCCTTCGTGTGGTGTCCGTCTGTAGTAGTGTGATTACTCCACTGTTACGATTGTAGGAGAGGAGCCTCGCCAAGGAGGCCTCTCTACGGCGCTCGGCCTAGTCTATACTGAGAGGTGGGTCTCGGGGTGGGCAGTCAGACATCTTCTGTCTCCCCTGGGATCGCCTTTCCAACATTGGTGGCAAGCGACGGGACCCGAGCCCGCGCAAATCGTACAGCGAGTAACTCGCCACTACTAACAGAGGCACACAGCAACCATGAGTACTAAGGAAGCCGGAACAACCGCAGAATTCCAGAAAGAGCTATTAGAGGAATACACTCATAAAGAACTTAAACAATTTTGCAAAGCCTTGGGTATCGCTACCACCGGACTAAGCACAAAAGACGATTTTAAAGAAGCGCTGCAAACGTGGGTGGAGACCGGAGAAACCCCACCCCAAACTAACGATGACATTGTCCTAGAAGTACCTGCGAGTACCGTCATAGCCCCAGTGGAAGAAAGAACCACCAACAGAGAACCGGGCCTCTCCCACTAAGACGCTCAGGAGCGAGAGAGGAGTCGGCTCCATGAACTAGAGCTCGCCCGACTCCGGCTGAACGGGGAACTCCAATTAGCAGAAAAGAAAATGGCCATTGAACAACTACGATTAGAGGGAGATCTGGAAGAGAGGCGAAGGCAAAGAGAACTGGAAGAAAAAAGACTAACGTACGAACACGAGCGTGGCCTCAAAGAACTAGAGATCAAAGCCAAGATCGAAGAGGCGGGCGCCGCGGTAACCCGGAACCCTCCATCTCCTGCCGACCCGAAGGTCCACATCCCGAAGGATGTCGTCAAGGAGTACTACAAAAATGACGATATCCAGCAATGGTTCAAGGTGTACGAAGTCGCCATGACCGCACACCGCATCCCGCGAAAAGACTGGGGTGCCGGCTTGTGGGGGAGATTTGTCAGCGAAGGAAGAGACACCCTGCTGGAGCTGGCCGAGGACGTGATGTCCTCCTATGACCACATGAAGGACGCCCTGCTCATCCGGTATGGCCTCACCCCCGAGATGTACCGACAGAGGTTCAGAGATTGCAAAAAGATCCCCGGTACCACGTGGGTCGAGTACGTAAACTTTTACAGCAGGGCCCTGGAAGGATGGATAAAGGGCAGCAAAGTGACCACCTACGAACAGCTGTTCGACCTCATCGTTTGGGAGCACCTCTCCAACAACTGCTTTGTCGAGCTCAGACAGCATCTCCTCGACAGCAAGCTGACCGAGCCCTGAAAACTCGCCGTCGAGGCTGATCGATGGGTGAGCACCCGGGTCCCCCGGACCCCGATAGGAGAAACGGGACGGAACGGCCAGTGGGACCCCCACCAGCGTGGCGGCGGAGGAGGCCAGAACAGGAGCCGAGACTTTCCGCCGGCCCCGGGACGGAGTCCACCTCGGGGGTCCCCCCAGAATAACACTTCGCCATCACTGACCAGGAGGGGGCCCCCTCCAGCACGGCCGAGGTCCCGCCCGAACATTACTTGCCACAGATGCCAGCATCCCGGTCACTATGCCAGTGACCCCCTCTGCCCCATGAACCAGCGGCCCGGCACCACTGGGCCCCCGACCCGCCAGTTCGCTGCTGCAGCCCTGGGAGAAGGGGGAGAAGAAGACGAAGAGGTCTACGAAGAAGATCAGACAGACTATGAACAGGCCGCCATGGCCCTAGCCTGCCTGGGCAAAAGAGACATGGTCCCCCAGGCCCCGCTACCGAGCAACACTCTAAAATACCGCTAGTGGGTCCACATCAATGGACGACGGACCGAAGCCCTCCGAGACACGGGAGCCAGTGTGACGGCCGTCCGCTGCCACTTGGTGACCCCCGAACAGATCATACCAAACGTACGATGCCCCGTGAGGGCCGCCGACAACTCCGAGACTCTGTGTCAGATGGCCCGAATCCCCTTCGAGTGGGGGGGGTGTCGGGCACCCTCAAGGTAACCGTCCGGGACGACGCCCCCGTGGACTGCCTCCTCGGAAACGACCTCGAGAGCTCTCCCTGGGCCCAAGTCGAGCGGAGGGAACACCTAGGAATGATGGGACTACCAGAGTGGGTCTGCGCGACGACCCGATCCATGGCAGCCCGAGCCCCGGCGGCGACCGAGGCCGCCCCGACCAAAGAACCGGAGTGGCCCGCGCCACCACCACCCGCAGTCAATGAAGAATCCGACTCCGAGCCCAGGCCATCGGAGCCCGACCGCGAAAACAGCCACGAGCTCAGCGACATACCCGAACTAGCCCAATGGCGCCAGGAGGGTGGTCCCACCCGAGAACAGTTCCGGCAGGAACAGAAGGCCTGCCCTTCCCTCGAGGGGACCCGACAGCAAGCCGCCGCCCAAGCTACCGGGGACACCTCGGGGTCCCACTGGGTCTACTGGGACCACGGCCTCCTATACAGTGAACAGAAAATTGCAGAGCTAGGAGCCAGCCGAGTGTTAGTGGTCCCCCTACGATTCAGAGACTTCCTTTTGAACCTGGCACACGATGTGCCCCTCGCCGGGCACCTGGGGCAGGACAAAACTTACAGCCGTCTGATGACCCACTTCTATTGGCCGAAAATGCGCAACGATGTGTATAACCACCTGCCCGACATGCCAAGCCAGCGGAAAGAGCGGGGGGAAGGTGAAGGCCCCACTCCAACCCTTTCCAGTAGTGACCACCCCCTTCGAGCGAGTGGGAATCGACATCGTGGGGCCCCTGGACCCCCAGACCTCGCAGGGGCATTGCTTCATCCTTGTCCTGGTGGACCATGCCACCCGCTATCCTGAAGCCATCCCCCTCCGAACCATCACGGCCCCAGTAGTAGGCCGAGCCCTAATGGGGATCTTCTCCAGAGTCGGCTTCCCCCGAGAAGTCGGGAGTGATCGGGGCACCAACTTTATCTCTAAATATATGCGGTTCCTGTGGCAACAGTGCGGGGTCACATATAAGTTCACCACCCCGTATCACCCCCAAGGAAATGGACTTGTAGAGCGGTTTAACCGAACACTGAAGGGGATGATCAAGGGCTTAGAAGAGCCGCTACGACGCAGATGGGACGTCCTGCTGCCCTGCCTCCTGTTTGCATATTGCGAGGTCCCCCAGAAGTCCCTGGGGTTCAGCCCCTTCGAACTATTGTATGGACACCCAGTCCGAGGCCCCCTCAGCCTGGTCAAAGAAGGCTGGGAGACGGCTGTCCGAGGTGCTCCACCCGATGTCTACCAGTACCTCCTGACACTCCGCAACCAGACTCGGAAGTTCCGGGAGCTTGCCGAGGCCAACCTGGAAGCCAGTCAGGAGGAGATGAAACGCTGGTATGACCAGAACGCCTCATCCATCGAATTTGAGCCGGGCCAGCAGGTCTGGGTCATGTCCCCGGTTGAACCTTGTGCCCTCCAGGACAAATGGATGGGGCCCTTCAAAGTGGTGGAGCGCAAGAGCCCCGTCACCTACCTGGTGGACATGGAGTCCCCCAGGAACCCCCTCCGGGTTCTACACGCTAACCGGCTCAAACCGCACTTTGCCCGCACTGAACTAAGTCTGCTGCTAGCGACCGATGACGGAGCTGAAGACGACTCCGAACCTCTACCAGATCTCATGAGCACCACCGAGAAAGACGTCTCCATCGAAGGGGTCACGCTCCCCTCTACCCTGACCCCAGAACAGCACCAAGACTGCCAGAAGCTCCTGGGGCAATTTGCAGATCTATTTTCCCTCACCCCTGGAGTCACCCGGTGGTGTGTCCACGATGTGGACACCGGAGACAGCCCGCCTGTAAGACACCGAGCTTTCCGAGTGCCCGACCGAGTACGGGCCTGCTTTCAATCCGAAGTGGCCAAGATGCTAGCTCTGGGGGTAGTCGAACCCTCCGACAGTCCCTGGGCCAGTCCAGTTGTCCTGGTCCCTAAAGCCGCCGCCCCCGGCACACCCCCAGAGCTCCGGTTCTGTGTTGACTACCGGGGGCTGAACGCAGTCACCAGGACCAACGCCCATCCCATCCCACGGGCGGATGAACTGATCGATCGCCTGGGGGCCGCAAAGTATCTCAGCATCTTCGACCTCACGGCTGGGTATTGGCAGATCGGCCTCACCCCTCGAGCGCAAGAGCGATCGGCCTTCTCGACCCCTGATGGCCACTACCATTTCAAGGTGATGCTCTTCGGCATGAAAAACGCCCCGGCCACCTTCCAGAGACTCGTGAATAGGGTGCTGGCCGGGCTGGAAGAGTTCAGCGCCGCCTATCTAGACGACATTGCGGTGTACAGCCTCCACTGGGATGAGCACCTGACCCACCTCTGGGAGGTCCTGACGGCCCTCCGATGGGCCGGACTGACAATAAAGGCCAGCAAGTGCCAGATAGGCCAAGGGTCCGTGACCTATCTGGGACACCAAGTGGGGAGAGGCCAGGTGGCTCCCCTCCAGCCAAAGATTGACGCCATCCGGGCCTGGGAGCCCCCGGTCACCCAAACAGCAGTCCGAGCCTTCCTGGGGCTCACAGGATATTATCGGCGCTTCATAAAAGACTATGGAAGCATTGTGGGGCCCCTCACAGAACTAACCTCCAAGAGACTACCACAAAAGGTGCGCTGGACCCCCGAGTGCCAGGTCGCCTTCGACACACTGAAGACCGCCATGTGCACCGCCCCTGTGCTCCAAGCCCCCGACTACAGCCGAGAGTTTGTGGTCCAAACCGACGCCTCGGAGCACAGCATTGGGGCGGTCCTCTCCCAAGTAAACACTGAGGGGGCCGACCTTCCCGTTGCCTTCATCAGCCGGCGGCTGCTGGCCAGAGAACAGCGATGGAGCACCATCGAGAGGGAAGCCTTCGCCATCGTGTGGGCCCTAAAGAAGCTCCGGGCCTACCTCTTTGGCACCCACTTCCGGGTCCAGACCGACCACCGGCCCCTGCGGAGGTTGATGCAGATGCGGGGAGAAAACCCGAAACTGTTGCGATGGTCCATCTCCCTGCAGGGGATGGACTTCACTGTGGAGCATCGCCCCGGCAACAACCACGCCAATGCTGACGGCCTGTCCCGATTCTTCCGGGACGGCGAGGAGAGCCCCCAAGAAGATGGGTGACTCTCCCCTGCCTTCAGCTGGGGGGGATGCATGTTGGACCAGGCCTCATGGCGGGGTCCTACCCCTCCCGCACGGCGGGCCCAGGACGACATCGGCCCTCCACCGAGCCTCGGGCGGCCCCTTTTGCCCGACCCTGCATGCCCCAACACTGCCGATCTGGTTACATTCCCGGACCACCACTACCGGCCTGACTCCATCTTGGGCCCATCACTTCCTGAGCACGAGGCCTCGCCCGACACCATCTTGGGCCCACCACGTCACGAACACGTGGCCTCGGCCCCGGTCCAGGCCCCAGCGAAGCCCCGACATCGAGGCACCAAGATCCACCCTAGTGGTCGAGTGGCCACTCGACAGATCCCGGAGGAAGGGAAGTTTCGATGGCCCTCCAGCCGTCCCCGGACGCCTGGTATCGATCGCCCTCCGGACTCCCTGGGCGCTGGCTCCACCCCCCTGCTGGGTGTCTGGACACCATCATCCCGGCCCCTCTGGCCCCCAGGCGCGAGGGTCCGGACATCAAAGGACTCCAGTCCTATATCTGGGCCAGCCCTGGAGTAGGACGCCAGTTGTATCCTGGACTGGAAGCCCTGCTGACGCTGTCGCGGCCGACACCAGAAGAACTCAATTGCCTGTAACCTGAAGCTACCCTGGGAGCCTGCTGGCGCTGCCACGGCCCACCTTCATTGAACCATCTTGAAAGCCTGCTGGCGGTGCCGTGGCCCATCTTTGCCGAACCATCATGAGAGCCTGCTGGCGCTGCCGCGGCCCATCTTCGCCGAACCATCTTGAGAGCCTGCTGGCGCTGCCGCGGCCCATCTTCGCCGAACCATCTTGAGAGCCTGCTGGCGCTGCCGCAGCCCACCTTCGTTGAACCATCTTGAGAGCCTGCTGGCGCTGCCGCGGCCCATCTTCGCCGGAACCACCTCGAGGCCTGCTGGCGCTGCCGCGGCCTCCTCTCCGTTAAGACCACCTGTCGAGTCCTGCTGGCGCTGCCGCGACTCGACCTCTCGGAACCCCCGGCTCGAGGATTGAGAGCTGTGCGCAGGGTATCCCTTCCTGTACCCATACTGACACTGTCCCGCTACCCTGTCCCTTTTACAAGACTCTACAGATCCCTCGATCTGCCTGTACATACCGCTGAGAACCAGCAACCTTTATTCCTGATAAAGCTTAAGAACTTAACCTCTTGTGTGGTGTCCGTTTGTAGTGTTGTGGTTACTCTGCTGTACGATCCTAGGAGAGGACCCTCACCCAGGAGGCCTCTCGATAACGCTCGGCTACTTCTCGACGGAGAGGTGGACCTAGGGGTGGTCAGTCAGACATCTTCTGCCTCCCCCGGGATCGCCTTCTAACAGGTAGGCTAAGAGGTGGTCATAGTAACCCAGGTGACCCTAAATGGGTAACTACCTTCACCCCTCTACGCTGCCTGATAACACTCCTTGGATTCCCCATTCCCTCTGCGCTGCTCAATGCTGCTCCTAGGATTCCATGCTCCCTCTGCGCTGCTCGATGCCTTTCTTGGATTCGCTGGTGGTTTATGGGAAATGTAGTTAAGGCTGTTTTTTATTAAGATGTTCTTTGAATGCTGTTGGATTAATAAAGTGATACACGATATGCATAATCGTTGCCTCTTTGTCCCTAATACAATCTAGACTTTATTCTCACATGGCTAAAAAAGACAGTGTGGATTTACAGGAAGCATGCTCTCATTTTAGCTTTTGGAGCACCTTCCATAACCCCTCTGAGAAAATCATGAGAAAACTGTTTTCTCTTAAACATGATTTTGAAATCTCATATGAAGGTCAGCATTTTTCACAGGGTAAAATAAGCTTAGAACACCTTAGAACAGACAACAAATGATTTATATTGTAAGAGTTAGCATCCTTTAATTTCACAGGATAAAATCACCTTAAAACAGACAATTCCTAAAATGAGTATGGTACCATCCACAAATAATTTATATTGTAACTGTTATCATCTTTTCATTTTAATTGGCTCCATGTCCAAGAGTCCTGTATCGGCTGCCACGGCATGTTGTCCATGTTGTGGCCAGCCTCTATAGGGGGGGGGGTCCCTTTCGGGTGTGCCCACTCCGCCCCCTTACATATTTTTTAGGTTGAGCATCAGCGCATGTGGGGTCTGCAAGACCTGCTGTAATCATTACAAGGAGTGTGATCCCACCTGGCTGCTTGCCATTGGTTTACTCCTCCATCACTCTTCTTTGTTGGCTTCTGATTGGTTGGCACTCCTGTAACATCACTTGCTGTTTTCTCTCAGGAGCACCGGCCAACTACAGTTTTGTTATGCTTTAGTTGTACATATGCTCCTTTGGGGACTACTGCTTTTATATCCACACCTGTATTACTTTTCTCCACACGTGCGCAGCGTCATGTTTCGCAGCGCGCCCGTTTCTACTTATTTAGTTTATTGTTACGGTCCAGAAGTTGCCTCCATGCAAGGCACTCATTCCCGTTCCTAATCTCATCAAATGGTAACTTGATGTTTCAGCAATAAATAACAGTGTCATATAAGCCATACAAAGCTATTTTCCACAAGAAAACAGTTTGTTTGGGTGCTACCTGGCAACATGAAATTTGATTTCAGCGATAATAAAGCATTTTTGAAAATGTGTTTATTTGTTTTGTTCTATTCTTAGTCACCGCCTCTTCAGAGGTCATAGAGGGTGGTGGTGCCAGTGTAGGATGGGAGAGGTGAGCAGGAGCCTGCTACCGCTACTAAAGCATTCACAGCACAGGGCTGTACGATGGCGACCGAGACAAAGGCAGCGCAAAGCCAGCATTCTGTTCCCTCTCTGCCCCCTTCCTTGCATATGTGCAGAACACCAAAATCCAACGTCCCTTGTACTTCAGGTACAGTAACACACACACAATGTACCGTGCAAACACTAGTAATCCGTACACGTGCTTTCTTGCACACAGTTGACTATTTAGTGCCACACACAACCACGCAGTCACTCATGCCCAGGCCTCTCGCATACAAATCATCACATGTGTCCTTTTACACTCCCATCACCATAGCAGCTAAAATTGTGACCACAAAACAACACAAGAGAAACAGCGGAGGTGGTTTCACATGATAGAGCGACATGCCTGGGGGGTAGGGGGGAAGGGGATGGGGAGGGAGAGGGGTTTGTTCACTTACTAGTTGTTTAGATAGATATGTGTGTAGATGAGAACAGACAACCGAGAAGCTGATCTCCGATATAAAGACATTGAATGTAAAGTTGCGGGAGTTGTTCGGAATTTGGGGCGTGGTTGCCCTTGCGGTGACAGCTATAAGGGGCGAGAAGCGGGAAGCAGGACTGAATAGATGCAACTGAGCTTGTTGACACCCGCTGCTTAAGTTAAGATGAGACGCTCTAGTCGAAATGTACTGCTACTAATTGACAAGATGAAAATGAATAAAATATGTTTACAAAAAAAAAAGAGAAACAGTGGAGGTGGTTGTGACTGCAATCGCATCCTGAATAACAACTGGCTTCTCATCACTACCGTAGTGGCTGTGATGCTTCGTATGTGCTCCTCCATCTCTCATTTCTCCACACAAATCCCATCAACACCCATGGTGACTAACCATCTCTACTTTTCACGGACTCTCCCGAAGAATGCCTTTATACGAAGCCACGTCTATAATTTTCATTATTTTGGGTGACAGCCAATGAAGCGGTGTGTTTCACCCTCTAATGGTTGCAATAGACTTTTTGTGGAGAGCTACTATAATTGGCTTGAAAGCCTTGAGCCAATCCTAGTGCTCGCTGCTCCACTGCAGGACTTATATTGGCCAATGAGAACAGCTTTGGTTACCCAGCCTTGGGTTGCTTTAGCTCCCGTAAATCACGCTTTCAGTATTATTCTAAATTGTTTACAGTGTCCTGCACTTTTGAAACTGCAACTCCGTTTGAAACCGGTCACCAAGGCAGCCATCGGCTTCATTACCCCCTTCAATCAACTTCTCCAAGGTAAGTGGAATAATTATGCTTTTCACGTTTTGAAGTTTTACATTTGCGTTTAGTTTCGGTAGAATGAAATTTATCTAGGGTCACAGTGTTTTCACTCTTTCTCTCTGTCTCCACATCTGTACTCGTTCCTTCGCTCTTTCCATCTTTCTCTTTCCCTATATCTCTCTCCTGGTTCCCATTCCCAGTACACTAGGTCTCACATTTACGAGAGTTTGTGTCATTGGCATTGTACATGATAATCCCTTTTATTTACGTTTTGTTTCTTAAAACAAATAAAAGGCATTGTCATTTGCAATGCTTATAGCTTAAACTCTTGCAGATGCGAAACCTATTGCATTGAAAATGCTTGTTTAATTAATTTATTATGTCCCTGAGTCTGGTAAAGGCTGCCAAAACATATCGTTCATGTTGAAACCAACCAATCAGTATTGACTACTGCCTCTTAATTTGGTCAATCAGAGCACATCTGGACACCAACTGCCTAAATATACAATTCTTTTTTACACTTAATTTTTCAAAAACTAAATCTGCGGGCCAAGATCTAGCTTCATGCCAAATTTAGTGTAATGCTGTTCAGCAGTTTTTGCTACAGCACTGTTTAAAGAAGTCTATGGAAAATACAAGGGGGGACCCCTGTTTTTCTCAGGCCCCCGCCTGATGGATCACCTCGAAACTTTCCAGGAAGGAGCTGAAATGAGAGGCCTACTTGTTTTTTTATAATGCCCTCGGTTGGGCCAGATCCTGGGGGATAATTAGCTTCAGAATTTGGAGAGAGGGGGGCTCATGTGACCCCACTTCCCCAGACCAGTTATGGCCCTGGAGACCACTACTCCCCAGCCATCCAAATTTAAGGTTAGGGGACACGTGGCCCCTCTCCTGGGCTGATTTCAGCCTTCGACACCACAACACCCACGGGGCCTAGCTATCCAAACCAGAGGGGAGGGTGGCAGATGCCCCCATCCTGGGCCAATTTCAGACCGGGGGAACCCCATTACCTGGGGCCCTGCCATAATTGTAATGAGGGGAGCAATGCAGCCCACCTCCCCGGGCCGATTTCAGATCTAAAAGGGGCATCCCCAGGCACGAAGCAAAAATCATGAAGGAAGGGGAAATGCTTCCCCCTACACAGGTCAATTTCAGCCCCAAGGATCCCATCCTGGGGCAGGCTGTAAAAGCAAATCGGAATGTAGCAACATGTAGTCCTCCCAGGGCCATTAATAAGCCAGGGGACCCCATACTCCATTGCCGGCTTGGCTATGCCCTGGGGTGCCCACACCCAGAGAATAGCAGTTTCCCTGCCCGCACTTGTCCAGACATGGAAACCGGTGTTTGCTCTTGCTTCGTGGGAGCAATTTTAAAGCTCCTGCAAAAGCGAGAACAAACACTATGTCTGCGCCCAGCAGGCAGGAGCATTAAAAAATGCACCTGGCTGCTGGGAGCAAACTTTACAATTGCTTCCCTACCTGCTGTGAAGTAGGCAGAGAAACAGATGAAAAATTGCTCTTGCATGCAGGGAGCAGCATTTTTAGCTTCTCCCTGCGAGCGGGAGCAATGTTGGTTCATGCCGGAGGCATGGAGTATCTGGTGCAGTGCCCTAAAGTAACTATAACTCGCACCCTGACCATGCACTGCTAATTACCCCACATATTACATCATTCATGATAACTTCTATGCCATTATTGATGATATAATTTGCAGTGAAATTATTGATAACAAAACTGCATGGTGGGCGCGCAAGTTATAGTTACGCGAGGGCACGAGTTATTATTTCTTGAGATAACTCTAACCGTTAGTGCTGAATTTCTATGGTTTTGTGTATAAATTGTGAACCGAACTATACCGTCCCTGTAACCTTTTTTTTAGCTAATTTCTCAGGTTTTTTTAATTCTATTTCCTAACTAGAACGTCCCTGTAAACTTTTTTTTTTTTCAGTGTATAAATATATAAATTTATATATAATATTTATAGTTAAGCACCCATAGAACTATGGAATTACTAGCCCCTAGACAAACTCATAACATTCTCTTTTACAGGTAACTTGGCAAAGGTGTAAGAAGATCTTACTCAGTAATCACAGTGACGTAGCTCCATAGATAGCCTTTGCTAGAACTTTATCACTGTAAGAACAAATAGGAGCTTGGAAAAATAGCCTATCATACTATGAGAAAAAGTATAAAATGATGAGTTAGTCCGAGACCAGTATCACACCAAATATAGTTTGGAATGAGGTCACAATGCCGGAGCTAACAGTTTTAAAAAAGTGGGCCAGGCCTGTATTGGTCGAGGCATTAAAGATAGTGTGGATTAAAGCGCCAAAATGAAGTGGGAGATCCGTATTTAAAAGCGTGTGTACTTCTGTACACTTGTTAGCAACATGAAGGAAAAATATTTCACGAGAAGAAGTGAGAGCGACTTCTGTTTGAGACAATAAAGCTCTTATTCTGTTCAACTTGTTGAACTCTGTTTTCAGGGCCAGAATGGAAGGCCAAATCGAGATATCAAGCCTCCCATGCTGGGGCGGGAAAAGCAAATTTTTACAGGAAACTACTCGCTGTGAAACAGTGACAATGTACAGAATTCCAGCCAACATCCCGCAGCAAGCGTCATTATTTAAAAGCAAATAGGTACCGTTAGCTAATAGTGTGAATGTTGGTACGATAGCTGGCACAGGAATTCCCTTCAAAATGCAAGCTAAATTCGGAGCCTCCACATTACACGTGTCGTGCAATTGAACATTCTTGCATACGAGTGAATGATCAGGTGTGGAAGTGCACTCCTCCCCTTTTAAGTAAACCTCTTAGCCATCCCTCAGACATCTGTATGAGAAGGGCAGAGACCAAACTTCATGGAGAAAAGCGGTACCAAGTGGTTCATATCTACCCAGGGCATAGTGTTTCATACATGAACTAAACTTAAACAGAGGAAAAGGCAATGTTAATATACCATGGATGAGCCACTCAGCTGAATTAGATTTGGCTACAGAAAAAGGTAATGGTTCTAATTTTTTTATATGCAGTAGAGAATGTGACACATCCTTCATGGACATGAACTGTTGATTTTCTGTTAAATTAAACGGTAAAAACACTGACGAAATATTAATGTAGTCCCAAGGCACTTTCCCAGATTTTAAAGTTTGTAACGTCCATGCAAACTGCCTGATGGACCGCAATTTATTTTGACCTTGGAACAAAACAGAAACATCATCTTGCACAATATGCACAACAGATGAAACAATATTATGCAAGGTGTAAATCCTGGAAGAGAGTGTGTTTATGCTATTATCAATGAGAGCAAGCACTTTTTCCAAATTAGCTTGGTCTATTGCTTTTAAACGGGAAGCAGCCTCAACCTGCGACAGTTCCCAAACTTCATAGTAAATAGCACATATATATCTTTTAAATCTTCCACTCACAGGACCCTTAACAAAATCAGTTAAATCAACATTGTCGGTCAACAAAGATAAAAGATGTTTAACAGATGAAAGGGTGGAATGTTTCAGCCAATTTTGACATCATTTCCCCACTGACTAGGTGGTAACTGAATGGGAAGTTTGAAAACGGGGATCAGTTCTGTCCTGTGTAAGGCCAGGGGCTAAATCCAGAAAGCCATGTCGACAAGAATCAGAACTTGTTCGCCACGAAAGCCAACCCTCAGGATCCAGGGACCAAATTTTAAAGGAGGAATTTGAAATGAAAGATTGTAATTCATCAAGGGATCTATCAGTATGATTGCTCCAATTAGGGTAAGCATGCAGATTAGGAATTTTAGGGGTATTCATGTGTTTTGTAGTAGCCAAACTAAGACCAGTTGTTTGTGAGATCGTACTATTTAAAAACAACATGTGGCCGAGAATAAGACATGCTCGGTGTAAAGCTTCAGTGCCCTGCACTTGCCAGGGTCTAGAACCCCAAACAGATTTAAGATCTATGGTATCTTTCCATAGCTTGTAGCCATCCACTTCTAACTGATCCATAAAGGATTTGGAATACAACAATTTTGAGTGAGTAAGTCTCACTTTTGAATTAGATTTGTAATTTAATTTAAAATAAAATGAGCTCGGGTTAGATCGATCAAAGTCAGTAAAATATGTGAATTTATTCAAAAGGGTATTTGAGCTGCCTTCTATGGGAGTAGGACAATGTTCCCATTGGGTGTAATTAACCACATTTCTAAATGTATTAGCCTTATGTTGAAAGTGATGGCCATAGTGTTGGTAACAGAACAAGTCGGCGTAGTTTGTGGAGTCTAAATATAAATCCTCAGCATCAAAGGCAGCATAACATTTCAAATCAGAAAAGAGAGCTTCAATGGCTTGGACATCCCAATCATCAGAATGTATATTTTGTTTCACAACATCCCCCATTGAAACACGAAGTACATAAGGAACATTAACCACCTCCGTGGGTTCATGAATCTGAAATTTTACAGCATCTCATACAATAACATCTAGCACGGGCTAGGCTGTGATTTTGACAAAAGTCTGGTCTTTTTTCATGATGTGTGATGAGGAGTGTGGGGCCAAAGTTCCATCAATTAATCAGATTTTTGATCGTTCAATTATATAGTGTCCATTTACCAGACGGAAAAATACCATCACAAATCCAATCGACATGAACAAAAAAATGGAGATGAGAACCAACCAGATGTAAGTCCAAGGTGGAACCAAAAAATGTCTTTTAAACCAAGTAACAAAAATAGAAAACCTCAATGGTACACTCGATGTTATAGAGTCAGAGTCAAAGGAAAAATGTGACTGGTCAGCTAGACTTGTTTACACACCAGGCAATGACAAATCCGTGGGATATGTATACTCAGTATCTTCATGTGGATCGCCAGCTGGCGAATTTAATAATGGATTAGTGACTGTGAACATCTCTATAGCAAGGTCAGGGATGTTGGTGTCAGCAGAGGCCAAAACAGAATTTCTCATCAGTGCTGGACAAGAGACAGCAGGAGTCATACTAAGAAGAATCAGCCACTCGTTGTAGTTTGACATTGTCAATGGAGTCGTACCTGTTTTCCTTGCGACCAGGAAGTGGTGGTAAAATGACTGTTCTTGTGCCCTGTATGCCAAGCACTGGAACAGGTGCATGATACGAGGGGCTGAACTCCTTCTTGTTCTCCACCTTCTCACAGACCAGGTCACCGACTCGGGGTAGCCAGCTAACTACCGGAATCTACCGGAATCTGTAGAGCAGCTTCAGCTCCATATGTGGAGGGCAAGTGTTCCTTTGCAAGACTGTCTCGAGTCTCTTGTAGGTTCTGTAACACAGCAGAATGATTATCTACATCAAAGGGTACGGCTGTCGCCGCCATGTCTAGACCAACAAGGTCCGGGACAAACATTTTTATGCCAAAGAGCATTTCGTACGGGGTCTGCCCACCCAGAGATCTTCTAGGAAGATTATTTAGTGCACGTAGTACCTAAAACCCTAGCTGTCAAAGATTGCTTTAAGTCACGGTTCATTCGCTCCACAACAGAATTGCCCTCAGGCCGGTATGGAGACAAAAATTTCACCTGCACCCACAAAGACCCCATGGCTTCCTTGTACACCACAGAGAAAACGTGTGCATGAATCCACTGCAACTAAGATATACTTATACGAAGTATCAGCTGAAAAAGGTCAGCAGTGATCTAAATAAACACAACCAAGTGGTCTATTAGATATCTACAGCTGAGTTTGTGGCTGCCGTGCAGAAGTTGAAGGTTTAATCTGCTGACATACAAAACAAGAAAGGACATATTCACAAGTTTATTTATACAATCCACGCCACCAGTAACGCTGCTGTAAGATAGAGACATACGCTGAAACATCGGCATGAACCGAGGCTATGCCTTCGTGAGCGACTGTTATCAAGGGTAGCCTGCGGTCCGCGTCAGGAATCAGCCTGTCACCAACGTTGTTAATTCTCACATAGGGAACTTTATCAGGACTTAAATGATAAGAGTATTTAGAAGGAAAACCCTTAGGGTAATTATCACCGATCTCTGTAGCAGCTATAGCTGCCAAGATGTCATCATCATTCTTACTGTTGGACCTTGTAACTGCTGCTACTACATATGTTGCTACTGCGGTCTTTGCTGCTTCACCAGCAAGACTGTTACCAACAGCGTGTACTCCTACACGCTGGTGACCAAGAGTATGAATTACATTTACGAGAGGCAGACGTTCTTTATTTCTGCGACTCAAACCCATAGCATCTTGTGCTTAATTGAGCCACCTTTGGAATCACGATAGTCATTCTGAGTCCAAAATAATACATTTTTATTGAAGGACTGAACACAGTAATAAGAGTCACTACCCGATTAAAGTAGTCACACGAGGGTCAGCAAACTTCAATGCAAACACTAGAGCACAGTTTGAGAAAGGTGTGTCAGGGCAAGCTTTGTTTTTTATAGTCTATTATGGAAAAATTCCAATCACACAATGGTTCATTTTTTTGTTTAATAAAGGTGTTACTATAGTCGTGATAGTACGTAGGAGAACAGCCAACACTGGTTTCACCCCTTACATGGCCATCCGGCCTGGGGCTTCCTCAGGGCGTTACGAATCAGGTTGAAGAAGTATATCTGGTCGTTCTTTTCTGTGGATAAATGGGGATTCCCTGATTTTGGTGTAATGCCGGTACGAGTCGTCTCGTGCGAATGGAATTTTTCCATAATAGACTATAAAAAACAAAGCTTGCCCTGACACACCTTTCTCAAACTTTGCTATAATAGGGGTTTCTCCATGCCGAGGGCAAGCTTGACAAAAAAAAAGGGACCATTGCTCAATAAACGGCTAGTAAGTGATTGGGACCTTTTACCCCTCATTCTCACTAACCCAAGCACTAGAGCACGTAGCTCTGCCACCTGGACGGTACAGTCACCTAATGTCTGCGTGTGCACGACATCAGACTTGAATTCTCCATTCACCATGGTCCCAGCCACGATTGCGCAGGCCACTGAATAAGAATGCTTAGATCCTATCACCGGTTGCGCCGAACCGTTAGTGTTAATGATACAATGGTAATCCTCAAGCGTGCGCATGAACAGAGGAGCAGGATGAACAAACTCATACTGTAAGAACTCCTGAAGTTTGCAATGAGGGGTCAAAGATAAATGTGACATCCGGAGATGTCAACGAAGTTGCCCATTGTATCCAATTAGGATATAAAACTTTAGAATCTGGTATCTGCCGGGGTATCTCACAGGGGAATACCAGGACGGGTTCCCTAAGCAAGCGCCTTGAGACCCCTGGGTGATTTGTGCGCTATATAAATCGAAATACATTTACATTTACATTTACACTGGCTTTCATCACTGCTTCAAATGCAGTATAAGGTGTAACAACCAACATGTGTTTTCCTTGTGACTGAGCTCTCTCTTTTAGAATCGCCATCTGTACAGCTGTCAAGACTTTCTCGACAGAAGAAAATCTTTTTCAGCGAAGTGTACAAGTGTGACTTGTAAGCGATAGGCACTGTGTCTCCTTCATTAAACGTCAAGTACGTGAAACTCACGGCACCAGGCACAATTCTTATTACCAGGTTAGTATGGTTATCTTGAGTCAATAAGTACTTAGATTCAAGAAGATCAGACTGCAAAAATTGCAGAATAGCTGAATGTTCAGGCAGCCAGCATGACTTGGTAAAAGTTGGTTGTATCAAACCATATAGAGGTTTGATACGCTGGGCATGATCGGGAATATAAGTATGCCCGAAATTCAAAAATCCCGGCAAGGATTGTAGTTTTTTCAGAGTTGTAGGAGACCATAAACTTGCGCATTTCTGTAGAAAGTGAGGTGCAAGACCTCTACCTTCATTGTTGAGCCCAGGAACAACACTGTGAACTCTGCAATGTCTGACTTTGCAAAGATAAATTTATAACCGAAGTCCGCAAACATAACATGATGCGGTCAATGCGACACAGATGCGGCCATAATTCGTCGTCCATTAGATAAATATCATCAATGTACGAGTATGCATTAGGATCAATGCCATCTAAGAAAGAGACGACACGTGCGGAAAGACACCTGGGCTGTTTTTATAGCCCATGGCCAATCTTTTAAATTGTTTTTATTTGCCGCCACAAGTGAACGCTGTTCATTGACTACTAAAGGTGGACAGGTTATGACTAAAAAAGCCATTTGAAATGTCTCGTGTGATCTTAAATCTTTTTCGCATTAGACTGTTAACGAGAGCTGAACTGTGGGTGTTCTGTACCGCACATGTACGACAATGTGAATTTAAATGTCGATAATCCAAAACCAGAAAACACAAGAATGTGTCTACACCCAATTAATTTCCAAAAACTTATTTCAGATCATAGGAGAAACACAAACTTATTTAGTTTGACCCGGTATATTTATTTATACCTGTCTATTTCGAAAAAAAATGTAATTCTTCTTTTGAAAGTTTCACAAAAAAGAAAAAACTGTACATTCAATACATTTAAATTCCAACATCTAACTATTTAGAAACAAAATATTTACACAAAAAATTCACTATACAAACACAAACAATTGAAATTTTCAAAAAAGGTAATCTGAATTCATAAAGAATGAATGAAGAGACAAAGTCAAAAGGAAGGAGCACGTCCTAAAACAAGGATGACTTTTACAACCAGCTAGAGCTAGTTCAAATGCTTAGTGATATTGATTGCTCCCTCAGATGTGCCGACGCGTTTCTAGTCCGAGGAAACCAGTTCCCAGACAGTCATCAGGGCTTTGTCACTTTTCTGTGTAAAATGCAGAAAAACAATAAAGTTTTAATTATCTAGCTTGAAGCCTCTATTCTTTCTGGTATTGCACTAAACGATCTAAAATATGTACCTGTTGGTCTCGGATGTCTTACTAATTCCGACTCCAAATGTCGCTTTATTTACAAATTGCATCAAAACACGTATTAGGAACGGCCCCTTCAGTTGCTAGAAACTATGTGTCCCATAACCCCCAGCCTAATAAAAAAATTGTGTATATGAATTGTAAATATTTTGATTGTAAATATTTAGATGTTGGAATTTAAATGTATTGAATGTACAGTTTTCTCCTTTTTTGCGAAACTTTCAAAAGAAAAATGTTTTTTTTTTAAATAGACAGGTATAAATAAAAATACCGGGTCAAACTCAATACGTTTGTATTTCTCCTATGATCTGAAATAAGTTTTTGGAAATTAATTGGGTGTAGATGTATTCTTGTGTTTTCTAGTTTATTACGATCCAGTCTACCCCATACCCTACATGGACCTAACTCCTTTGATTCACAAAGATAATCCAAAACCAGGCAGTACGACCCATCAGGTTTGGTAACAGTGAGATGAGGATTATTCATAGGTGACACACATGTCTCAATCCCACCTTGGTATTCTAATTGTTCAAGGATTTCTGCAAAGGGGGCTTTAAGCCAATCGCCGCATGGGATAGCAGGGTGGTGGCTGTGGCATAAACCGCAATGGAATCTCATGTCTGGGAGAAAATTTATCCTACCCGACTTGAGTATGGTACAACGCAGGTGCAAACACCAGAGCACACTCTTCTGCAAAGTTCTGTGGACTGCTCCTTGGGCACGGTGTGTGGAAAGCTGGGGAGGGTGACCTCCTCCCCTCTTGGAGCATCCAAAATGAAAAGCGGGGGCCAGTGTGACTCAGCTAACAGAATGTCATATGTAGAGGTCAGATGTTCCCAAAAAATCCCTTTTATTACACGTTGGATATCGCCTTCTATTAAAAGAACTATATTATATAGTCTGTCAGGGGGAGCCACCCTACTGTCAGCAGTTTCCATTGTGATAAAAGTGTCAGTTGCTGTCGCCTTCAGATATGGACGCAGTGCTTGCCGCACTATTGTAACCTCCGCTGCGCTGTCGAGCAGCGTTAATGCCCATGTCAGGATCTGAAGCTGTGTTCTCACTATCTGTGGCATACCTTACGGTTAACGCAGCAACTTTCTTTTTCTGAAAATGAGGGCGTTAACGTGGCAAGTCTTCCTGCTTGCCTTTACCATCAGACGGGCGGGGCTGCTCACGTCCTTGTGGGCCACCCCGACCCATGCCGTGTTCTCCTCCACCAGCTTGCGCGCGATGTTTCCTGTGAAGAACCTGAAATCTATCAGGAGACCTAATTCTTGCGTGGTCGCACAAATCATAAGTGCGATCAGCAGACGCTGGTATCGGCGACACCGGACGCAAACCTGTTTCTATTGCTACTTCCCCTGATTTTTATTCTTCCAATTCTGTTTTGGAAAATTTGGATGGTCGTCTTTAGTAGACTTTGCTATCTGAGTCTGCGGTTGAATTGCCGTTTTAGCAAAAGGCTTAACACTCAAACCATTGCGGCCAATGGTCTTATAAGCCTCCGCAATAATTCATGGTAACGCTCTGGGTTTGTCGACGCCTTGGACAAGGCGCAAAGCATTCGACATCTGAAAGTTAACCGCACCTCCCTTTACATTACAAAAGAAGAGATCAGCAACTACGTCAAACACTCCAACGAGCCTCATTCTCAACTCGACAGCCGCCTCCGCACTGTGCTCATCCGGAACATGCTTGATCACTAAGGGCAAGACATTCATAGACGGCGTGCAGAAACACTTCGCATATTCTGCTGCAAATACTTTACCCTGAATCTCACAATCTGTTACCTCTGGCAATAAGTCTTTCTGCAAACTAATTGTGAGAATCCTGTGTTTTTCCACAGGAGTGGTATTAGGAAACACTGCTTCCAGTTGGTCAAATTTCTCAGCAAGCCAATAAGGCATATCGTACTTAGTTTGAGGGTGCTTGCCCATTACCGAATTAACCGAATTAACCATGACTGGACTAATCTACATCCCGGCCGGTACAACTTGTTCCGCTGCAAGAAACATATTGAACTAAAGCCCTATTTACCCCAACAAAAGAGGTATAAAGTTGACACAAGTCGTCAATCGGGGCATTGAGATAACGTGGATATGGTGTGAACCCGACTAAGAATGGCCAAGTGGCCCCAGGAATTGACAAGGGACCTAACCGAACCGGAGTTACGGTGTGGGGGAGGGTGCCATACAACCAAACACGATGCTGTCATGCCTAAATTGGAATCTCTTGTGTCCTATATGGAGTATAGTTCACAGGAATCGCAGTGTGAGTGTATGTATGAAACGTATCCTCATCCGCATTTATTGCAGGAAACGTGACCCAAGAGTAGAAAAGCTCAATGGGGAACGCCGAATCAGCACTCACCACAAAGATAACAGACATACCATCATCTGGTACTCCAAACTGCGTCAGATGACGCCAGAGCGCTGCCCAACTATGCTGAGCTATGTCAATAACATCCATGAGGACATAGAGAAGAAAAACAATTTATATAAATTGCAGTACAAGAAAGGGTAGTAATTCAAGATGTGAACCTTTTCATAAATCTCATGCTTGAATTAACCTATAACACATTTATATAGGTAGGTTAATCCGTCACGCCTGTTAACCGGAAAAGGTGTTGAGGGTATTGTGGACAGATACGAGCACTAACCAAGACTTTGGGCGCCATGTTGTGGGAATTCTGCTCATGTACAGAACTATGCGCAGGAAACCAGGACCTCAGTGTATTGTGGTGTACCAAAAATCCACCTCAGTGCCCAGAACCCCTATCCGACTAGCAACAGTGTCTCGTTCATTTTCCGTACTACAGCGAAGCTACCAATGAACAAGCGACTTTGGGACCTCTCAGGAATAGTGGGAATCAAGAACACTCTTTTGTTTTTATTTTCATAAATGTCCACATCGTGAGCAATCAGAGACACTGTAGATGCAGTATGTTTATTAACATAAGTATAAAGATGCATAAAATCAATACAATCAACATTGTTAAAATTCCATAAAATACAAAGGGAGAAATCATATTATAATGATAGTGGAACCAGGTCTATAGCGCCGTGTGTACCACCCTCCCCTTGCTAGGTATTATGATAATAGAAGATCTCTAGGTTAAAACTGGGAACCATCCCAGATCAGCACAGCTCTTTGTCGATTGAAAGGTTTTTCCCAAGTGCTACACTCATGCATGCAGTGCAATATTTAAAGCACATGAGTTTCAGAAATGAGCAGCTGTGTTTGTGTTGTGTCTAGAGCGTGGGCCGATCAACCTGCATCAACAGCATACATTGTTATTTTAACCTTGAACACTTTGTGTAGACTTGAGGTCGCAGTGTGAGTCTAGAGATATGAAAAACAGACCGTTCTCATGTGAAGGAAAAGCAAGCAGTTTGTCTTTATAAAAACAGAGATGTTGTGTCATGTGCAAAAGCAGCAAAATGGCGTTTTCACAACTAACTCACTTATGCTAATATAGCAATATGTGCAGGCAGAATCATATTCATCCCTACACTTTCATAGGTGGCATGAACCGGAACACTTGGATGTTTTTCTTTGTAACTCTTCATTGCCAAATAAAAACTACCAGTGTTTCTTTTCTTTTATTCCTCATTGTGCTAGTCTCCCAGTGGATTTCCTGTTATATCACGTTGTTTTTTCTATGTGTACGGAAGTGAACAATCACTGGGAACAGACACTTTCAATATTCTACAAATCTTTGGTTTTCTTCATTTCTTCTAGTCGAGTCTTCATTCATCTGGTATTTGAATAACTAACATAATTATATACTTGTTCCTGTAATTCCTTCATCTCACAATAACTGCACTGTTCTGCCCCTGTCTATGTCCTCAGATGAGTCAATATTATTGTTAATGTTCTTAAGTTCTTTTTGAATTCACTGCATCTCTGGGATTATTTCTAAGTGAGTTAAATGAAGGTGTGTGTTCGCTGAGGCTATGTAGGATCAGAAATTGACAAAAGCTCGTCACACTTTTAAAGCAATTGTAAGGTTTACCCCAGGTGTGTTTGCAATTGACAAAATCACTTCTGACATTCATTGCAATGGTCTTTTTTACTCTGTGTATGTTAGTTGATGTATCCGTAGGTTTAATAACTGACAGAAGATATTCACACATTCACTGCACCTGAAAGGTTTTTTCTCTGTGTGCATTAACTGATGAATCCTTAATGCGGAAGATGCACTAAAGGTACTTCTACACTCACTACAGTTGTACGGTATTTACAGAGTGAGTGCAAGCTGATGTCTACATAGGCTTGATAATTGACTACATTTGTTCACACATTCACTGCACTTGAAGGCTTCTCTTCTGTGTGTGTTCGCTGATGCCTGTTTAGGATTGATAATGGACTTCAGCTTTTCAAGCATTCATGGCATTTAAAAGATTTGTTTCCCCTTTGTGAGCTCGCTGATGATTTCTTAATGCTGAAGAGTAAGTAAAACTACTTCCACATTCACTGCAATTGTATGGTTTTTCCCCTGTGTGTATTCTCTGATGTGTGTGTAGCTGTGAAATCTGATTGAAGCTCTTTACACATTCCTTGCAATGGTATGGTTTTTCCCCTTTGTGTATTCTCTGATGTGTGTGGAGGTTTGCAATATGACTGAAGCTCTTTAAACATTCATTGCAATGGTATGGTTTTTCCCCCGTGTGTGTTCGCTGATGTCTTCGGAGGTCTGGTAACCGACTGAAGCTCTTCACACATTCCTTGCAATGGTATTGTTTTTCCCCTGTGTGTATTCTCTGATGTGTGTGGAGGTTTGATAACAGACTGAAGCTCTTCACACATTCATTGCAATGGTATGGTTTTTCCCCCGTGTGTGTTCGCTGATGTCTTCGGAGGTCTGGTAACCGACTGAAGCTCTTCACACATTCAGTGCAATGGTATGGTTTTTCCCCTGTGTGTGTTCGCTGATGTGTCCGGAGGCGTGTTAACTGACTGAAGCTCTTTACACATTCACTGCAATGGTATGGTTTTTCCCCTGTGTGTGTTCGCTGATGTGTTTGGAGTTCTGCTAACGTACTGAAACTCTTCACACATTCACTGCAATGGTATGTTTTTTCCCCTGTGTGTATTCTCTGATGTCTGTGGAGGTGTGATAATTGACTGAAGCTCTTCACACATTCACTGCAATGGTAAGGTTTTTCCCCTGTGTGTGTTCGCTGATGTGTTTGGAGTTCTGCTAACGTACTGAAACTCTTCACACATTCACTGCAATGGTATGTTTTTTCCCCTGTGTGTATTCTCTGATGTCTGCGGAGGTGTGATAATTGACTGAAGCTCTTTACACATTCTTTGCAATGGTAAGGTTTTTCACCAGTGTGTGTTCTCTGATGTGTGTGGAGGCTTGTAATTTGACTGAAGCTCTTCACACATTCACTGCAATGGTATGGTTTTTCCCCTGTGTGTATAATCTGATGTACGTGTAGCTGTGAAATCTGATTGAAGTTCTTTGCACATTCCTTGCAATGGTATGGTTTTTCCCCTGTGTGTATTCTCTGATGTCTGTGGAGGTTTGCAATCTGATTGAAGCTCTTTACACATTCCATGCAATGGTATGGTTTTTCCCCTGTGTGTATTCTCTGATGTGTGTGGAGGTTTGCAATTTGACGGAAGCTCTTTACACATTCATTGCAATGGTATGGTTTTTCCCCTGTGTGTGTTCGCTGATGTGTTTGGAGATGTGATAACCGACTGAAGCTCTTCACACATTCCTTGCAATGGTATTGTTTTTCCCCTGTGTGTATTCTCTGATGTCTGTGGAGGTGTGCAATCTGATTGAAGCTCTTTACACATTCCATGCAATGGTATGGTTTTTCCCCCGTGTGTGTTCGCTGATGTCTTCGGAGGTCTGTTAACCGACTGAAGCTCTTCACACATTCAGTGCAATGGTATGGTTTTTCCCCTGTGTGTGTTCGCTGATGTGTTTGGAGATGTGATAACCGACTGAAGCTCTTCACACATTCAGTGCAATGGTATGGTTTTTCCCCTGTTTGTATTCGCTGATGCTCTTTTATGGTTTCTATTTGGCTAAAGTTCTTGACATATTCAGTGGAATTGCACAATTTTTTTCCTGACCGTGTTTCCTGAAGGGTCAGCATAGTTAATAAACTACTTGCGTTATTTTCACATTCCCTGTATTCGTGTTATATTTTGGACGCTTGATTTCCGATTTATCAATAAAATACAAGACTCACTAAATACCTGCCACATTCATAATATCAGGAAGGCTTCCTTGTGGGTGATTGCATCTTTAGATTGGATAATGGCTTCGCCTGCTTGCGGGTAAAGCTTAATCTTCCTTCCAGTAGGTGCAAATTGGGAGAATACTCTGTACTTCAGAGAGCAGAACTCCGCTTTCCTTTAGCCTTCAGTTGTTAGACTCCACTTCGTTGTGCTTTTCCCTGGTGCCTGTGGTTTGGCTAGAAAGAGTTAACAATACACCTAGAGCACTGAATGGTGGTCTGTTGCCAGTTTAGATAGCGAAGCACGGCTCTAGCCATATCATGATGGTGAAGCGACTCGTAATGTGTACAGCTACTTCAAAGAGTGTCGCGGGTCAAAGCACAGGTCAGAAAAGAAAGTAAATCAGTTTGTTTCAAACATGGACAAAAAGCCAAGTTTTCAACCTTTTTTAAACATTATCATGTTGCTAACAGCTCAAAGCTGAAGAGGGAGTTTGCTCCAAGCTATGGATCCCAAATAGACAAGAGACCTTCCTCCAACTCTCATACCGGCCTCATGATCAAAGCTGGTGTTGGACGCTTGTTTATACAGCAGGTGGTTTGTCAGTTTTGTTGCCTTAATTTTGTAGAGGTCGTTTCTTTATCTTGGGGTGTCGAGGTGCAGATCTCAGACTCGAACACTCACTGAATTGCCTTTGACTGCGTCTTCCAGAATCTGTCATCTGCCTCTGATTGCACTGATGTTTTTGGAGCTCCTTATTTTTGATACTTTTTGCAGGTTTGATGGGTTATCTTCATTATTCATAATCAATCCATGCATTTAAGGCTTATTTTCTGTTGGATGTAAAGAAATGCAAGATTACTAAATGCAAATGTAATAGAATGTGAATACACAATATTTAACCAGCTGTAACATCTCTTCTCTTCAATATTTGAAATTTAGTGAGGAACATTTTAGCATACATGGATATTTCATTAAAACTGTGATTGAACATGTCACATCTTATTTACTTCTGAAAAGGCAGTGATTTACCATTATTCACAGAGTAACTTACTAAAGAAAGGGCAGCCACAGAGCACTCATGCTACAGGTAGAGTTTTAGGTAGATGTACATGGACAAGATTTCATTTAAACAGAACAGATTGTGGATAAAGAGAGGAATCAGGAAGCGCTGCCGTTAATTTAGTTTCAGGAAGTATCTACCAAAGGTAGCTCTTCAGGAAGTGTATAACAAAGGTAACTCTTCAGGAAGTGTATAACAAAGGTAACTCTTCACGAAGTATACATGACAAAGGTAACTCTTTAGAAAGTATATATGACAAAGGTAACTCCAGACACCTTTTTCACAATGCTTTCCTGTTCACACTGGATCAGCTCAAATGCCAACTCCCGCCTTTACCTTGCAGCTCATTAAGGGCCTTACTACGAGTGCGACGGCCCTCATGATCGCCGTACGCACGGTGGCGATCCAACTGCCACCATCCTGGCGGTCTGACCGCCGTATTATGAGTGTGGTGGTGGGACCGCCATGAGTCCGCCACCCCGCCAGGATCAAGGATCCCGCTGTCTGCAAACACCCTGAATATGTTGGCAGTGCCGATGCCGACATAGCCGAGCATATTACGGTCTGCATATTCACCGCCCTTTTCATGGCGGCGATCCCACCATGAAAAGGATAAAGGACATGCAGGTAAGGGGGCCTTCAGAGGGCCCTGCCGATTCTGCTCCTGGGGTTGCATGCGGGGGGCACATGTTGCGCTACCCCATGGAATTGCACCCTTGTTCCTGCACAGTGTGGCATGCATGACATGGTGCAGGAACGTGCTGCAGGCACTCTTAAGGTGGTGGTATGCTGTTTAGGCTCTCTAATGAGCCTAATACAGCCGCTGTGAGATTGCTGCTGCACCGCCCACCCACCCTGGATTTAGGTCATATTCAGGCGGCGGGCTCACAATGGGCTTGGCAGCCTGCCTGGTACCTTCGCAGTGGTAGTACGATTGGAAGACCGCCACACTCGTAATAAAGCCCTAAGTCACCTTCAACACATTTCCACATAGTTCAAGCATTTCTAGATCATTCTAACCTGGAAGACTGGAGCATTATCCTGAGTTGAGGTGGATTTTCTATCAGCGTATTATATATCCATCTCCCGCGAACTATTGACTGATTCTGCCCTGAAAGACAACTTAAAAAGTATGTCTTTAGTTGTTCCTAAAGTAGGTAAAGTTATGATCCTGTTGTATTTCAATCAGCAGCTCCTTCCAGGGTTTATTATAATGGCCCGTTTTTACATTGCGCACACAGATATGGCAAACAAACATTAAATCATGTCATTTATTATTCAACTATATCAGTCATTTATTCCTCATAGAGAATCCATCACAACCAATAATTTAACTGAAATATAACCCAATCCGACAGATGTGTGCATATTAATAATTGTTTTTGTTTTTGAACATTTTCAAGATATTTGACTTATTAGAACATTGGAATGCTGGGAGCTCCAGTGAAAACAATGGAGTGCTCCGGGCTTATAATGGCTGGTGTAAGCCTGGAGCTCCAACATTCCAATGTTTCTTTGTTCACAGCTCTGTCTGTGAACAAAGGCTTCAGGGACTCTGATGGGATTCCAATCCCCTCATGCTCCCATAAGGCTTTGTTCTTTTTTGTTAAAAAATTCTGTCCTCTAGAGGCAGAATGTTCTAATAGCCTTATAGCCCTTCGTAGCTGGGCTATACTGGCTATTAAAGTCCCTCTCCCTTGTTAAAGGCCCTCGCCTTCGGCTCGAGGCCTTTAACACTGGAGAGGGCCTTTAATAGGTGGTATAGTCCTCTACGGCAGGCTATAAGGCTATATTATTATCTGTTTGAAGGCCAGGATGCTACTCTGTGACTCAACAGGGCTTTAGTAGAGCTGGAGGAGCTGTCTGCTGTCCACAGGTGAAGTCTCATTTCTCCCATCCTACATTTCTTTTATCCAGGTTTACCTCATTCCATGTCCTTCAGCTCCCGACTCCCCTCAGTTTACTCACTCTACAGAGGTTATTGTTGGGTGAGGCAAGGGACACACTTGAAGCATGCACACAGCAGACGTCAGATAATAGTCATAGCCTGATAGTCAAGAAGCCATGGTTGGTAGTATGATGATCACATGCTTCGTTTCAGAAGCTCATCTGGCAGGTACAAACAGAGGAGGCGCACAGGTAGGTGCTTATGAGGTATTAACAGAGGAGGTACACAGGTAGGTGCTTATGAGGTATAAAGAGAGGAGGTGCACAGGTAGGTGCTTAAGAGGTATAAACAGAGGAGGTGCATAGGTAGGTGCTTATGAGATACACACAGAAGAGGAGCACAGGTAGGTGCTTATGAGGCAAAGACAGAGCAGGATCACAGGAGGGTGTTTGTGGAGTATAAACAGAGGAGGTGCACAGGTAGGTGCTTAGGAAGTACAGACAGAGGCGGTGCATAGGTCGGTGCCCATGAGGTATAAACAGAGGTGCACGGGTAGATGCTCATGAGGTATAAACAGGAGATGCAGTGGTAGGTGTCTATGAGGTATAAACAGAGGAGGTGCTCAGGTAGGTGCTCATGAGGTATAAATAGAGGAGATGCAGAGGTAGGTGTCTATGAGGTATAAACAGAGACGGTGCACAGGTAGATGCTTATGAGGTACAAACAGAGGAGGTG
This sequence comes from Lissotriton helveticus, assembly GCF_964261635.1. Classification (NCBI taxonomy): domain Eukaryota; kingdom Metazoa; phylum Chordata; class Amphibia; order Caudata; family Salamandridae; genus Lissotriton; species Lissotriton helveticus. Next base: position 179,379 of record NW_027611720.1, read on the forward strand.
CACAGGTAGGTGCTTATGGGGTATAAACATGGGAGGTGCACAGGTAGGTGCTTATGAGGTACAAACAAAAGAGGTGCACAGGTAGGTGCTTACGAGGTATTAACAGAGGAGGTGCTCATAAGGTATAAACAGAGGAGGTGCACAGGTAGATGCTCATGAGGTATAAACAGGAGATGTAGTGGTAGGTGCCTATGAGGTATAAACAGAGGAGGTGCACAGGTTGGGGCTTATGATGTACAGAGGAGGCCCACAGGTAGGTGGGTGCACCCCTCTGCATCTGCTCCCATCTGTACTAGGGGGTGTATTGGTGCCCACTGGATCCTATTCCTGCGGCCTCACATGGACACTTGCTGCGTGGGTGTCACCACATTGAGCCTTTAGTTGAGGGGAGCAGAGCCTCAGGAAACATACCACCTGGAGGCCGTCTGCCTCGAGAGGGAGATCCAGGTGAGGGTTCACGAATCAGTTCATAAGAAGACAAAAGCATCCTATGAAACACTCTCGGGTGTTCCAACAAGAGACTGAAGGGTTCATTTGCTATTGGTCCTCTCTCTCCAACACAGATCCCTTTTCAGTGACTCGGGGTCTATATCTGCTTCTAGGCCCTCTTCCTATAATGCTGGTTCTCGCTCCTTCTACAACACTTGTTGCAGACATGGGGCCTGATTTAGAGGTTATCAGACAGGTTATTGCCTCAAACATGACAGATCCTGATCGCTTTATTACAATTGCCACAGGATAGAATGCACTTTTAATAGGGTGGACGGGACATCTGCCACATTTATGATGGAATAAACCACCCGCCTAAATATAAATCGGGCCCTTGGCGGACATGTTGTCCAGTGTCCTCTCAGTGTTGGAAAGCATCCATTTTATTAATGGCACAGTATTATCTCACCACTGCTGTGACTTGCAGTCATAAGGCCATTATGAATGGTCTAAGATGTGTGCCAGAATGCCTGTGAATAGTTAAGCAAGAATGTTTAGGAGGGAGATGGGTCTGTATGATGAGCAGGACTAGGGGGTTTTCCAGGGCCTGTGAATAACCATCATTATTGTTTCTCTCTTGGTGTCAGTGGGCTTGTCTGTGTCACCTGAAGAGTTGTTTACAGCTTATATTATTTATGCACAAAGAGTTGGAGTTCTGAGGACTCACAGCTCTTTCAACAATTTTTGAAAACAAAACTTCGCAGATGATCGCTGCCAGGTGTACATGTTTTGCATGTGTAGAATCACACACTAGTAAATGCAGTGCACGCATGCTTCACCTTGTCAGTTTGTAAAAGACTGCTTACTTGTGAGTAAGTAAGCATTCACAGACTCCAATGTGACACTTTCTGACACTTAGCGAGTTTCACTTCAATAAAATGCTAGAGTAACTCTCCGTACAGAGTAGGAAGAGAACTGGACCACCCTCTAAACGTGGTGGCGAGTAGTGCTATACGGTACGTTGCACCATTTATGCGAGCATAACTGGGGAAATGGTACAATACACTGGGAAAATGCAATGTGATGAAAATGTGACAGGAAATTCCCACTACATGTGATTTTGCACATTTTTGGGGGGCCATCTGTGTCCTCCTGTTTATATAGGCTCAGGGTTTAGTTTCTAGGCAAGAGATAGTGCAGGATTAGACTAATTATAATGTCATACATTCCAACAAATGCCTTTACCACATATGCCTTTACCACGTAACAACTCTACCACGCAAATCTTTACCATACATATGCCTTGACCACGCTTAACGAAAGATTTACAAAATTGGCCCTGCCGGTAAAGGGTGGGTGCCCTTGAGCCCAGCCAGGGCACCCACATCATCATCGTTGGGGGCCGGGGGGGGGGGGTCCCAAAGTCCCCGTGATGCTAGCGGGAGACAGCATTGTTCCTACCCATAGGGAGCAGCTTACAATCCTGCGCTCTACGGGCAGGAGCATTTTTTTCATGTGTTTCTCTGCCCACTTCATAAGCTGTGCATTGTGGGGAGTGTAAGTTATAGTTAGCCCACGTAACTATAACTGCTCAGTGTCTACGGTTTTGTGTGTGTAAAATCTGAACCTAAGTAAACGTCCCTTTAACCTTTGTTTTTTTCCATGTTTTTCTAAGGTTTTTGATGCTGTTTCCTACCTATAACGTCCCTGTAAACTTTGTTTTTTTTCAGTGAAAATATCTCTTTCTATATATATATATATCCTATCCGTGCTCTGCCATAAGCACATGCAGACCCGGATGCAAAGTGCAACAATTACCTGGGGGCTCCCATGCAGCTCAGCATGTAGAGGGGGCCCAGGGGCTGAAGCGGGGCTGTCGGCTGACCATGGAGGAGAGCGCTGCAAGGTGCTGCCGCAAGACGTCATGCTGCTGAATCTTTTTCTTTTTAATTACTTGAAAACTAATCAATGGATTTGCACCAAATTATAAAAAGAGATCTTTCTGGACCAAGCTCTAGCTTGCTGCCAAATTTGGGGTAATTCTGTTCAGCGGTCCAGCCTGTAGTCATGTCTCAAACCCCTATGGGAAATTGCATGGGGAAAAGGCATTTTGGGACAACCCTTTCTCTCGACCTCTACTGATTAATGACCCTAAAGGTTTCCAGACAGTAGCTGAATTAGATGGTTAACTAGCTTTAAAACTTATGTAGATTCGTCAAATGGAGCCAAAGTTATTAGCAAAGCAAAAAAGTCCAAACTATAACTACCTACTGGTGACAGCTAGTGTTTATATATATATATATATATATATATATATTTCGCTCCAACAATCCCTCCCCGTAATCCACGGGAACCAGGAGGCAGCACTCCAAAGGTAGGTACACAAATCAATTGATTTGTGTACCTACCTTTGGAGTGCTGCCTCCTGGTTCCCGTGGATTACGGGGAGGGATTGTTGGAGCGAAATATTGTGTCGGGTGCACCCCCGACTGGCAGGCACCCGCCTCTGAGTGCAACAGGCTGGTGCGAGTGGAGCGGTCATATATATATATATATATATATATATTCACTGAAAAAACCATAGGTGTGACACCAGTTATAGTTAGCTGGAAATGTTACTCGCATAAAACCAATGAAATTCCCACGTTATAGTTAGCTGGACTCACTATAACTTGCGCGTGCAATGCACTGCTGATGACGTCACATATTACATCACTCATGACATGGTCAGTGACATCACTCATGACATCACTGATGACACCATCCAGTGAATGTGTGTCTTTCTGAAATATAAATGTGTTATTTATGTATATGTAAAAGTTGATGGAATAATAAATGTTTAAATAAGTGTCTAAATGGATGTTTTTTTTTAATTGATTGGTTAACTGGCTTATTCAGTGTATCTTAGTGAATACATATATTTGTGAGTAATGTTTAAATATTTAAATATATGCATTAGTGTTTCACTTTGTGTATAAGTGGCTGCATGGGTTGGTGAGTAGCTACATGTGTATGTATATGGGTTATTAGATGTTTTTTTTAGTATCAGTATGAGTGTTTGTATGGTTTGGTGGGGGTATTACTTAGCACATAGATGCATGAGTGACTGACTCTCTTTTTATGTGTTTTGAAGACAGCATATGTGCAGGACTGTATGGGTGGATGAGTGTGTATATGTGTGTGTTAGTGAGTGAATGACTGTCTCACTAGTGTCTTTATCAGTAACTACATATGATTTAATCTAATATATGTGAATATTGATGTATATAAGTGAGTATATGTGAGAGTGAGGGATTGTAAGAGTTCCTGTTTAAATAAGTATGTGTTTCTATAAGTGATTGTTTAAGAGAGTAAGTATGTGTAAGTTTCCTTAGAAGTAAGGTGGTAGTGTGTGTATAGCTGTATATGCAAATAAATGGATGTTTAATAGTTTATTTGCATGTGTGAGTATGTGTGAAAGTATCTTTTGGATGACTGTCGGTGTGTAACAGGATGTATAGGTGTATCACTACATATGATGAGTGAGTATATGTATGAGTGACTATATAGAACTGTTGGTCAATGAGTGGATGTGTATATAGATGGTGGAATTATTGAATTGGTTGTTGTAACTGGTATGGGTATCTCCATTTTTTTGAAAATGTTAGTTTCTATTTTTGAATATGTGTTTCCAGGGTTACATTACAGTGAAAGGAGGTCTGTCACTCTGTCACAAGGATGGTGTCATGAGTGATGTCATGAGTGATGTCATTGACCATGTCATGAGTGATGTAATATGTGACGTCATCAGCAGTGCATTGCACGCGCAAGTTATAGTGAGTCCAACTAACTATAACGTGGGAATTTCATTGGTTTTATGCGAGTAAAATTTCCAGCTAACTATAACTGGTGTCAAACCTATGGTTTTTTCAGTGAATTTAATAGGTTTTTTAAATGCTAATTCCTAACTATAACTGGTGTGAAACCTATGGTTTTTTCAGTGAATTTCATAGGTTTTTTAAATGCTAATTCCTAACTATAACTGATGTGAAACCTATGTTTTTTTCAGTGAATTTCATAGCTTTTGTAAATGCTAATTCCTAACCATATATAAGGCCTCAAACATAAGTTTTTTTCAGTGAATTTCATATGTTTTTAATAGCTAATATCTATAGCTATGATATATAATATTTTTTATAATAAATCCTATATTGTATATTTATATAAAACTCTTTTTTAATGTAAATTTTCCCTTTTCAAATTTTTTTTGCCTTGGTGCGCTGCCGGGGCGCGTACCGATGCGCTCACCGGTAAGCGCAGCGTTACGCGTCCCGTTGCGCGTACCGGTGAGCTTCCCGTTAGCGCTATTGCCGCGAACGAAAACAACATCGTGACGTATTGCGTAGCCGCGTGATGCGTCTTATGACGCACGGCGTAAGCGCACCCGGAAGCGCCCGAGCGCATTCGATCGCGCAACGTAAGCGCCGCCGAGCGCGCGCCCCGGGGCGCGCCCCCCCGGAGCGCACCGGGGCGCGTAGCGTAAGCGCGTCGGGTCATGTGACCTGAAAATAACACTTTTCATTGGTTCAGAACAGTTTTGTTTTCCAAATGATGAAAGCCCCCACCTTTTTTCCTCATTCTCACTTTGTTCTTTGAGTGAGGAAGACCTGCTTTTTGCTTACAGATATGGCTACAGTACTATCAGCAGCTGGAGCATCTGCCCCACCACCACCACCACCACCACAACAAGGACCACCAGAACATCACATTGGTGGTCAAGAAGAGGAGGAGGAGGAGGAGGAAGAAGAGGAGGAAGAGAGAAGGCAGTTCCTGCCTGAAGACACAACCCCATACAAACCTAGGGAGCACTTCATATGGGAGTTTTATAAAATCCCAAGGGGTTCCAAAAAAGTAAACGCTGCAAAGGTGACTTGTCTCATCTGTGGTGCTGTGCTATCCAGGGGGAACCCTGCAAAAAAATATTCCTTTGGGCATCATACAATGATTCGGCACATGCAGCGTTTGCACCCAAATAACTATTCTGCAGCAGAGGTGAGAGAACTCTGCAGAAACCTACCCCAATCATCTTCCCGAACCTCAACAACCAAAGAACCCACTCCATCGGGTCCAGAGGCAAGTCAGATGATTCCAAATATACAAACAAAGTTTGGGGGATACAAAATTGCTTGTATATATTGTAACAAAACAATTAATTATGGTGAGCAAAGCATTACCCTCAATGTTGCTGGTGATAACCACAAATGCCCCAAGAAACCTTAATTTTTCCTGATTTTTTTTTGCTTCAGTTGAGCCGTTTTCAATTCCTTGTTTTTTGTTTCTCCCCATAAAAAACACAAAAAAAATAAAACTGTTCAGAAAAGCCAAAAAAAGTAAAAAATGTTAAAAAAACCAAAAAAAATATAAAACAACAAAAAGAATAAAAAAAACTGTTCTTTTTAGAACTACCTCTAATTTATTTAAAAAAAAACATTTTTAAAAAACTCTGTCATTCTTTTTTCTCCACGGTACGCGTAACGGTACGCTCCGGCACGCACCAAAAAAAAAGAAAAAAAAAAGAATAAAGGAGTGAGCATGAGGGAAAGGGACAGAGAGAGTGATGTTAAGAGAAAGAGAGCTAGAGGGGGCAACACAAAGGGACTGTGTATTAGATAGTAAAACAGTGAGGGAGGATTAGAAAAGAGCAGTGACTAAGTAAAGAGGGGTGAAAGAGGGTGGATAAAAGTGAATAAGGGTAAGACATGGGGAGTGACAGAGAGAAAGGAGAGAGTAAAGGAAGGAGTGACTGAAAGGGATTAAGTGAAGCAGCAAAGAAAGGTAAGTGAAGGAGTGTGGGTGAGTTGTAGGGAGTGAGCATGACGAAAGAGTATTGACAGAATGAGGGGACAGAGACAGCGACGGTAAGAGAGACAGACTGAGGGAACGGAAGTGAGGAACTGTGAGGACAGACGGACTGAGAGAAGGAGTGACAGGAGTGAAGTAAATGATTAAGGGAAAGGGAATGAGTGAGGGAGCAAAGGAAGGGAACAGAGGGTAAGGGAAGTAAAGCAGGGGGACTGAAAGAAGTTGAATGTGGATGGGGAGTTAGGGAAAGGGGAGTAAACATGGAGGATAAGAATAAGTGAGGGAAGCAGAGTAAGGAAAAAGGAGTGAGGTAGGGTGAGAGAATAATAGTGAGGTTAAAGCAAAGGGTGATGACAAACGTAATTTTTTTTGTCACACTTACCATATAATTAATGTAACTTTAATTACATTTTTTACTTCACTTTGTATCTATGAAAGAGAGAAGAAAAAATAAGTTATAATTAGTAAAATCTATATTTTAAAATAAAAGATACAAATGAAGAGGTTAAAAATCATAACAGTGTATTAAGAAATAAAGTACGAGTAAAAGACACAGAAAGGGAAATAAAGTAATGTAGAAGGACAAAAAGACGGTAAAAGAAATAGAAGGAGAGCAAATTACTAAGAGTAAGGCATATAGATTCACTGACAGAGAGGAAGATAAGAAGAGAGAAATGAACTGAAGGTAAGAAATATACTAAAAGAATGTGAGTTAGCAAAACTAAATCAGGAAACTGAACTGAAGTAAAAAGACAATGACTGAGAAGGAAAGGAGTCTAATTAAGGATGCATTTAGAAGAATGAGGAATGGAAGATAACTGAGAGTAAGTGAAGGAGAGTCATAGAGTGAAGGGATGAAGGGAGAGAGGATAATATAGAAGGATTGAGGGAAAAGGAGTGAGGAAGTTAGTACACCGAGAGACTAAGGGAAGGACTGAGTGAAGTGGAATACAATAAGTGAGGAAAGGAAAATGAGTAAGGGAGTAAAAGAAGGAAAGAGAGGGTAAGAGGAGTAAAGCAATGGAACAGAGAGAATGTGATTCGGTGATGAAAGTAAAGAGAAGGACACTGAATAATAGGAAATGAGAAGTAGCAATGGAACCGGAGTAAAAAAAAAAGGAGATGAAGAACTATGAGAGAGGAGCAGTGAATTTGTATTAAGAGAAATGATAGAAGCTAGATAAACATAAGTGAGCATAACACAAGGAGAGTCAGGGACTGAGGACATAGAGGTAGTGAAGGAAAAAGAAAGAGAAGAGGACAAAAGAAAAGAGCATAGAAAGATAAGTCAGGGAGAGTGGGTGAGTTATAGTGACAGACTACGACAAAAGAGCTGAATGAGTAAAGAGGAATTACTAAAACAGGAAAGAAGGAAAACACGGAAAAGGGAAATAAAACAGAGAGACTGAAAGTTGAAAACTGATGCAAGGGAGAGAGGGGATGCAGACAGTTGAAATGGGAATAAGGGGTTGTGAAAGAAGTGGAGTAAAGGAACAGGGGTGAAACAGAGTGAGAGAAAGACATTATAAGTGAGTAAAAAGAGCTGAAAGAGGGTGCAAAAAGGAAAGTGAGTGTGAGACAATGGGAATACAATTTAAATTACACAATACAAACTATAGAATAACTTGTACAACATGTTACATAGTTTATTTTTGCTGTTCTCAGAATGTATTGAATTTCACTTAAAACAGTGAGTTCAAACTACTCATCATATGACAGCGGGAAAAAAAACATAATCAAAAAGATGGTGGTTTTTAAAAAACCCATATAAACTTAAAAATCACAAATGTACACTAATCTTTGATTCACTTACTTTTCCTTTAGGCCAAATAGTACATCATGAAGGTCCTTTTCGTTGGAAAGTACTCTGCTGTTCACTAAAAAATCAATTTCATCGACTTTCTAGAAGAAAAGCTCCAAGAACATCTGAAATGTTTCAATATTTTCATATACTCCTTTTTTTCAGTCATGACTCTTTGCTCATTCCTTCACTTTTCCTTAAGGCCAAATAGTGTCAGATGTATCAGTATATTTTCAAATTACTTAAAACAAACTCTGAAATTACCGTTTTCCCGACGTTCTGAAAGAAAGGCTTATACAACATTTTCACAATATTTAAATATTCATAATTCCATCTCTGGCTCACTCATGTTCAACATTTCGTATGATACTAATATCACTTACTATGAGATCCACTTACAGTACCTATATGACAACTCAATTTTTTATATTATCTTGATCAATTTTACTCAGAATATAATTTTAAACAATAAACTAACTTTTATTAACTGCTCCTGTCTTCATAGGCCAATTACCTTTACTTTAATTTTGGTTCTAAAAACACTAGGTATGAGTTTTTTAAGTCAAAAGGCAAACGTTGTTTGAAAGTCAAATGAGTATCATTACACAACTTCCACCCTTTTTGACATTTGAAATAGCATGTGTAATGCCCTGATCTTGTCGATGGACCGTCATGATAAATATTAGCTACAGTTGCAAAGGTTCTTCCTGAAATTGATAACTGAGAAGCCACAAAATTTTTAATAGAATTTGTCAATTTCGTTCCATCAGGTCTACATCGTTGGAACATTAAAATGACATAGTGACCATAACTTTGTAGAAATAATGTGGACAGCATTGCAGACTTACATTGGGTACATACCATATTGTGATCAGCTGCTTTAACTAGATTATTGAAAGACACCGATTTGCAGTCTGGTAAAGTCAAAAATATAAATCTTTCAGTGTCTATTCTAGTACTACTTGATAAACTACAATTGTCACAGTCATGCTGCCATTGATAATAAAGGCCAAATAGATTTTCTACATCTACACCTTCATCTTCTAATACACCAAACATATACATAAAAAATTCGTGACAATCCTGCTGAATATTCTGTGAAAATTGATTTTGACCAAAACATATTTCTAAAAGATTTCGAATTTCTGAAACACTTTCTATTTTGCTCTATCACTGTTACATTTCTCAAACACAGACTTCAATAAACAGCAGAATGTTTGATCTCGATTTTCAACAATCTGTTCTTGTAGATTTTGAAGACAAAAAACAATATTAACCACTACATTAGCATAGCAGTCGACACCAGAACTGTTTTCAAATTGAAATCCAACAACATCTTCAACAGAATCCTTTTTCTTTCTGCTTACAATTACAGTTTCATCTACTTCTTGTCTTTTTGCTAGTACCTCACTGCAATTATTCTCATTTCTTCTTGTTCGGCCTACCACACATTTTTCAAACAGAGGATATTGAGGCAAATGTGGAGCATACTCTCTTCTTAACCTATTGTATTCTTTAACACAATCTAGATCTGCACAAATCTTTGTCTCATCACACTCAACCAAGTACAATCCAGATAAAGTTCTGACTCGTGATAATGCCACATATGCCATACCCTTTTTAAACACAGAACTTCCAATGTTCACCAAAGCACTATCTACACTTAAACCTTGAGATTTATTAATTGTCACCGCATATGCCAAACAAACAGGAAACTGTTTTCGACGAACATATAAGTCTTTTACAAGCAAAAATCTAGCAGAACAACGACTGATTTGTTGTACTTCCTCAATGCCATCAAATTTAATTTTAAAAAATTCAATTCCATCTCTATTTCTGTAATTCACAAAATCAACAACATGACCCATTGCTCCATTTACCAGACCTCTTTCAACATTTAAATTCCTTCTCATAATGATACGGCAATTTAAACACACATTCAGAGTCTTTTCAAAACCAGCAGTTTTAGATATACTCTTCTCTAATTAATCCAATTTTGATTTCAAATTTTCAGACAAAATAATTGTTGCTCCCATATGCTCTATTTTATCTATAGCTTCCAGTTTCACAATCTCTTCATTTTCTAACTTTAACATTTTGTTGTTGAACATGGAACATTCTTTCACAGTTGGCATCAAACATATCCCAGATATGTTGTCAGTAATTTTCTTAAAAATATCCTCTGGAAGAATGTTTTCATCTGGATACAAGTTTGAAATTAATCATGCATGTAAAGCATCCTTCCCATGCTCACTTAGTTTTCTGATTCTTACATCTTGCAGAATATTTTTATAATCTTCATCCTTTGCCTGTCGCATATTTTGAAGCAGTTCTGCATATTTGAAGTTTAACCATATATTAACGTTTCCAATGCTTCCTAGGCACTTCCTGGTATCTTCATGCGTGAGCATTTTAAACACAGGTTGTCCTTTCACTGGAGTCAACTGCAGTAGATCTCTTAAAACAATAATTTATTTTGCTCCAAATAACACATCATAGTCTGTCCTAAGAATTTCTTGCATTCTCAAATGCACAAAAGCAAGCATTAGATTTGAGACCATGCTTACTTCATCAATGATAAGAAGTTTCATTTTCTTCAGGATTCTCGAAACTTCAGAACACGCATCTCCAGATAACTTGTGGTATTGCAATTTATTATCATGCTCAACTGGCAGCATCAGTAAACGATGTAAAGTAACCCCTTTAATGTTATGTGCTGCCAGCCCAGTTGGAGCGGTTACAACACAAGACAGCGGTGATTCAGTCCTTTTCTGCAAATAAGTTACAATTGCTTTAATCAGAAAACTTTTTCCAGTTCCCGCTTCTCCACTCATGTACAGTTGGACAGGCTTAAATGATGTACATGAGCAATCTTTTTTCTCATGACTGAATCCATGTTCAATCTGTTCTGTGACTTCGTCATATATCTGTTTCAGCTCAATGTTTAGTTGTTTCACCAAATCTTCTAGGTTAATTACATCCTCTTCAGCTTGTTCCATAGCTCTTTCCACCTCATCCATGGCAGTGGCAGCCTCATTTTGAATAATTGGTCCTCCTAGTGGATCCTGACTCAATGAAGTAGAACTCTGACTGTTTTGAGAACTGTCTCTAGCAATCTCTGCAGCAATTGTTGCTTCTTGCTCTATTTCTTCGTTCAACATTTGCAGATAATTTGGAAAAACAGGACATTCTATGGTATCCTTGGTTGCATTAAAAGAATCTTCGTAATAGAGAAAATCTCCAAGTAGTTCCTCTTCTGTTCGCCATGGTTTAAAGAGTTGCAAAGAGCCAAATAGTAAAATTCCCTTTTGTCTGGATTTTCGCAACTCAATTTTCGATGATTAACCAAATGACCTTTTCTCTGTTTCACTAGACATCCTTCACATCCAATGACAGCATATATTCCATTATTGATATCTTCTCTGATGTTCCTCTTATAAATATAGCTTTGCAGAACTTCATAGAGACAAGCGTTCTCAAGGTGAGGACTTCTATTTGGATAGTATGTATCCAACATGTTTGTCTTCAAAATATCTGTACTTTCTGGTTCTTTCTCCGCCAAATACTCTATTTCTTGTACAGATTTCAAAACTCGGTTTCGTGTTGCAGCAAGACCTAGACTCACCCAAATGATTGTTCTAGATTTGGCATATAGACTTGCTGATGACAATCGATCAGAACATTCAAATGCTCCAATTTCTCGATGTGACAACATCTTCAGACTGTAACTGTATAATTTCTTGCTTAGACTCTTTTCATGTGAAATATCCTCCCACATTTCCTTCAGTTCTGTCTTTTCTTTTTTTGTGATGTAAGACGTCACATATCGAGCCACAGCAATAGAGTTGTCAGCAACGAATTGAATATCCATGTTAGCATTCCACATGGACAAAATCACTGGGTTGTTGTCGTTGATGTACTTGGATTCTTCGTTTCTTTTTAAATTGTATGTATTTTTTGGTGATTTCCTCGTCACAGTATGTCACAGAGAAGACATCAAATTATTTACTCTTCCTTTAGAAATCACTGGTCGTGGAAAGCCGAAACGACATTTTGTGTAGAACTTTTCCTTGTTTTTGAATTTTCAACGACAATACTTCCCACAACGATGGGATTGAAAGCGTAAAACTTGTTGCCTTAAACTGTTTTCCTCGGTAGTTTTCGGAACAGCACATGTTGAATACTCTTCAATGAAACTCATCACTGTTTCATCCGAATCTGTTCCAAATTTGGGTGCATCTTTAATCCACAACAACATATGTATGTGAGGAGCACCTCTCGCTTGATACTCCTTTCTCCAAAAGAAATCCAAAACCTCTCCAAGGTGAGGATTTTTTTTGTTGGTAATAAAAGACATCATAGCTTCAAATCTATGATTAAAATATCTGCATACATTCACTGGATCCAAAGAACACAGTTCTCCAGGTGTTTTGAATTCTATATTTTGTATATTTGCATTTGCCTCGCGTATAAATTGAAGTCGTCCCATGCATACTCGGCACAGCTAAGAGTGAGGAACCATGTAGGAGTTCCTAAGTTTCTTGGCATACATTTCAATTCCCCATGACGACGGTACCAATATTCGTTTGTACCACGCTGACATGCCATGAGATTGATTAGATGAGATTCCAAAATATTATCTTGCAGATTCACTTTCTCCATAAAGTCCCTCGCCGAAACATTTTGCAGATGTGCTCCACTTTTCAGTATATGATTTACTGCATAAGAAAGCCCAGACAAGTCACTTTCATACAGTAGATGAAACAAATATGGAATGCATACACGAAACCTTGGATCTTCAGCATATAATCTTAACCTCTTCCATGCTCATGACAAGGTCAGCTCGTCATGCAGTACACTGGAGCTGTGCTTATGACGAGCTGACCTTGTCATGAACAATGGGTTTTCAATATGCTCAGCACCCAGCGGGAAATGCCTTAGCATTGGAGGTGTTAAAGTCCGGTATTCAGATGCAGGAATTTGAAGTGGTCGATCGTCATATCGTCCACCTCGACCTGTTGGAAATAGCTGTGGAAAAGAACGAGCCTCCAAACTTTCTTCCCATACACTAATGGGACTTCCTTTTGCTGCTTTCATTTGAAACAATTCAATTGCATTCCCCATTACTTCTTTGGAATGCAAAGGATGAACAGTATAATGTTCATATATTTCTTCATTTCCAGATACATCAACCTTTTCAATTTGGCCGGCTGAACAATCACTGTCTTCTTCTGCAGCTATTTCCTCTGCTCCAACACATACATGTTTGTAGTACTCATTGTTTTTGACTAAATACAACGTTGCCTTTTTGACTTTCCTAACATCCACTAAATCTTGCCAAATGTTCTTACTCTTTGTCGGAACCCCATTAACTAGAATAACTAAAGGTTCCTCTTCCACTTTTTCTACACCAATCGAATAAATATTTTTCTTGAAATCTAGAGGCAAATAAACAACTCTTCCCTTTAATCCTCTCTGTAAATCTGAAGGAGGCAATTTCCCTATCTTAGGCTCCATGCGAACAATAGCCTGAAAAGGATGGACACATTGAATCAAAATAGATTCATATGTATTTAAATCCATCAATTCAGCAGGAATGTCTACCAACTCAAGATTATTATGAACAGCTCTAGCAGGCATTCTGTTTTCATTTAATTTATTATAACAATATTTACAAATACGCTGATCAGAACTCAAATCAAAAGAATTCTCCACCCACAAATAAGTTGCAAAATTCTTCCATTCACTATTATTTTCCATTTCACTTTTTGCATATAAATCAACTAACCTAGTCTGAATCTTATAATGAGTCCGTCGACAACAAACACAAGTAAAATTAGGCCTTTCACTTGATTTCACCTTAAACTTGGAAATTTCCTGGTCAAATTTTTCTGTACTTGAAATCTGTACATTGTCTTCCACATTACCTTGAATTGCTGTGTCAATTTCTACACTGTCCTCTTTTTCACAAAAATAACAAATCTCAATTTCTTCACAAATCTTCTTCACATCTAATTCAGTTCCATGCAAAAGAGCACTATTTAACTGTTTAAGCTTAAGTGCTGGACTTTTTGCATAATACAACCTTCTCACTAATTTCCTCATTTTGTTATGATGCACTGCTAACATCCTAAAATGATGAAAAACACTCCGACATACTTTTCTTGAAAGACAAGCCAGTGAATGTCCATGCAAACCTGTGTTTTCTCTCACTCTACAAGGATCTAAGTCTTGCAACATCTTCATTTTCTGTTTTAGACTTTTCTTACTATATGTACGTAAGAAATTACGAAGCACATCGATTGAATCCTGTCGCACACTACAAATACTACTACACTTCCAAGGGTACACTGGACCCATAGTACGTCTCCCTAAAACTTCATCAACTAACACCTCTTCTGCATCTCTAGACACAAGTTTCTCTTTTTCAATCGGACAACCATCTTTCACCTCATATGCTCGACCACTGGTGTCAACTGCATGCACCAAATCATTCTCCTGGAAGTAACTCTCCTCCTTAAAAAATGGCTCACAACTTGAACTATGGATCCATTCTCCAGAAAAAACTTTACAAAAATTAGTTCGATTAATTACTCTTTTGCATCTACTGTTTGATTTGAAAACATCAACTGTCTTGTTAAGTGTCCTAATTCTATTAATTACTAAAATAAATAATTATTTCTTAACTTCAAAAGCTTGATCAACAATCTTCTCTACATTTTTCTTTTTCTTGTAAAAAGCAGCTCTTTGTTTACCTTTCTTAACGTTTTTTAACAAATTTAAAACTACCCTATTGCGAAACATTCGTTTACGAATGTCCCTAAATTGATTTTGCCTTCTATTCCTATACATATTATTGTCTCCTGCTGCAGTAGTAACATTTTTGGGGGGCCTCTCCTTCCTCTTCAAATTTGCTCTCTCCTTCTGTAAATTCACATGTATATTATAATTTTTTTTAATCTACATATGTTCCGAAAAAAAGACTTAGTTGTCTTACCAGGAGCTTTTTTCGCGTTTTTTGAAGTATTTGTTGTAGGAGACTGCTTTAATTCCGTTGCTGTTTTTGGTTTTTTCCGCTTAGCATCTTTCCTTCTTCTCCGCCTTGAGGGCATATTTCCTTACTATTGAAATCTTGATTTCAATCTGTGGTAAACAAAAAAAACAAAAAACACATTATAGACCACTATTACCAAACAACAAAGCAGTGACAATAAGTAAACAATATAAACCCTATAATGCTTATACATATGACCTTATCTCTGTTTTTTAAATGTTATTCGAAAAAAATATTTCGGGCACATGAATTGGTTTTCCATTATTGACAAGGATTAGATAGCATCTGCATGATTAAAAAATATATTAGCACATTTCACAATGCTATCACCTGTGTTTCCTCAGATTAGTAAGCAGATTGTAAACATGAGGTAAGGTCTGTCCTGGGGAGCATAGGTGGTGAGGTCGGTGTCTAAGAGTGCACTGGACTGCACTTCATGAAGCCTATCCCCCACTGCACTCTTAGACACAGCCCTCACCTCCTTTCCACCCCTGGACAGACCTCTCTTCCACTACACTCTTCAACACAGGCATCACCTCCTATGCACCCCTGGACAATCCTCACCTCATCTGCAACCCTGAATAAACCTAAACTCATCTGCACCATTAGACAGGCCTCAGTTCATCTACACCCCTGGACACGCCTCATCTCATCTGCACCCTGTTACCATCAATTATACTCAATGTATTGAGGCCTGTCCAAGGGGCACAGATTAGATAATGCTTGTCTAAGGGTCAGAGGAGGTAAGTCCTCTCCATTGCACTCATGGACACAGGCCTCAACTCCTTTGCACCCCTGGACATGCCTCACCTCATCTGCACAATCCACTTCCTAATTTGAGGAAACACAGGTAACATACATTTCCTCTCTCTTGCAAACATTCCTACCAAGCACTACCAAAAAAATGACACAAACCAACAGCAAAGAAGCTCAGTGTTCTTCCTAATCTGAGGTATCACAGGTGACATGATTGTGAAAGGTTCAAATATTTTTATGTAATCATGCACACATTATTTATTCCTTCTCAAAAATGTAAAAGCCATTGATTTGCCCCAAAATCGTTTGTTTAATAACATTTTAGAAACCGAGCACAGGTCCTATGCACAAGCATTCAATTTCACTACTGAAACCTCACTATTTCACAAAATACAAATCCTCTATCTTGCAAATGTAGATACCAAGCATTATCAAAAAACATGACAGAAACCAACAAGAAAGAATTTCAATCTGCTTCCTAATCTGAGGTAACACAGGTGACATCATTGTGAAAGGTTCAAAAATATTTATTTAATCATGCAAACACTATTTATTCCTTCTCAAAAATATAAAAACCATTGATTTACCCCAAAATCGTTTTTTAAATAACATTTTAGAAACAGAGCGCAGGTCCTATGTACAAGCATTCAACTTCACTACTGAAACCCATTGATTTGCCCTAAAATCGTTTTTTAAATAACATTTTAGAAACAGAGCGCAGGTCCTATGTACAAGCATTCAATTTCACTACTGAGACCCATTGATTTGCCCTAAAATGGTTTTTTAAATAACATTTTAGAAACAGAGCGCAGGTCATATGTACAAGCATTCAATTTCACTACTGAAACCTCACTATTTCACAAAATACAAATCCTCTATCTTGCAAATATTGATACCAAGCATTATGTAAAAACATGACACAAACCAACAGCAAAGAAGCTCAATGTGCTTCCTAATCTGAGATAACAAAGGTGACATGATTGTGAAAGGTTCAAATATTTTTATTTAATCATGCACACACTATTCCTTCTCAAAAATGTAAAACCCATTGATTTGCCCTAAAATCGTTTTTTAAATAACATTTTAGAAACAGAACGCAGGTCCTATGTACAAGCATTCCATTTCAGTACTGAAAACTCACTATTCTACAAAATAGATTTCCTCTCTCTCCCAAACATTCCTACCAAGCATTACCAAATAAATGACACAAACCAACAGCAAAGAAGCTCAGTCTGCTTCCTAATCTGAGGTAACGCAGGTGACATGATTGTGAAAGGTTCATATATTTTTATGTAATCATGCACACACTATTTATTCCTTCTCAAAAATGTAAAAGCCATTGATTTGCCCCAAAATCGTTTTTTGAATAACATTTTAGAAACAGAGCGCATGTCCTATGTACAAGCATTCCATTTCAGTACTGAAAACTCACTATTTTACAAAATACATTTCCTCTCTATTGCAAATATTGATACCATGCATTTTCAAAAAGCATCACACAAACCAACAGCAAAGAAGCTCAATGTGCTTCTTAATCTGAACTCTCTATCTATATTGAATGAATCATAACTCACCTTTACAAATGCTTTGGGAGATTGAGAACAGTGTCAGATACACACACCAATATTTCTTTAGCAGAGCAAAAGGTATGTACTCCAGGCACTACAGCCATTATTGGCACAGAAAACCTCTAATTCTACACACATATCCCTCATGTTAACCAATTAAAACTCTTCCCTCTCTATTTTCAAACCAACACCCTCCCCCCCGCCCCCAACCCTTTCTACCTGTTACCATAGCAACTCCCTCCTCACTGAGCTCTCAGGGTTAAAAGTTTATTCTACAATGTTGCAAATTAACTCAGCAAGGATGTTTGACCTTTCAATACACCAGCTTATCAGGTGCAATCTTTCTTTTAATTACTTTTTCTTAACCATTCAAATTACTTCTTTCACAGAACAGAACATGCACCCTAACTTTCAGTTTTCAACTATCTGAATCCACCAATCATTGCTTGTGATTCAAGAGCACTGAAACTCCACAGTTTTTTTTTGCAAACTCCTACTGTTCCAACTGCCATTTCATTCCTACACTTCATCTGACTGCACCAGAACCTCCTCTCACCATGTACTCTGTCTGGATTATTGGACATAGCTATATTCACTGGGCTCAAAGGTATGCAGCTATCAGAAATTTTCACAACCTTGATTTACCAAATGTGCACATAAAGTGGATTGGCCAAAGAGGATTGAGATGTCATCAATTGATTGGTGAAAACCTTTTACCATCTGCCACACCCTGACCTCATAATTCTGCACAGTGGTGGAAATGACCTAGGCACTTTGACTGGGGTAGGTCTGGAGATGCTTTTAAAGGACACCTGGTATATTACAATATATGCCAAAGACAGAAATGGAAGTGGTCCAACCAATTTTGTCCACAATTTGAGAAAGTACGGAAACATGTGAATAAATCTGTTTCTGCTTACATGAGAGACTATGGAATGGGTTCAATATACAACAATAACTTGCGTTACAACATGCAAGATATCTACAGAGGAGATGGTGTGCACTTCTCAGATGAGGGGAATAGAATATTCCTCCTGAATTTAAGACTGTGCATTGGAACCTACTTGTAGGTACCTAAATCAGCCCCAGAACCCAAAAGCTCTTTTCAGGGCTTCCCTACATCTGATCACTCAAAATTTTTTTTTTTTACTCTAACTTTTTTCACTGTTTTTCACCAAAGTACGCTCCCCAGTACGCTCCCCGGTGCGCGTACCCGGCGCCCCTCCCGCGAAAAATAATATCTTTTTTTTGGCCTATATGGGCCTCCTAAGCCCACCTCAGAAAACCTAGGGGGTCAGGGGGTGCCTACCGTGCCCCCTTATACCCATTCCCAACGTTGTTTGTCCTCCATCTTGTGTCTCAAACACAAGATGGAGGACTCCCGTTGCGCTGCCGGTACGCGTACCGGGGCGCGCACCGGGAAGCGCTCCCAAAATTTTTTAAAAGGTACTTTACATAAAAACCACTGGAGACACTTTCACCAAATATAGAATAGGACCTACTACATACCAGTCCCTACCATTTTCCCAAATTTGGTGGAATTCCATTGAGCCATTTGAGCTGTAGCACTGTCTAAATATTCTGAGGTAAATTACATGACAAAAACACATATGAAGTTTTAGAATTTACAACCAATTAAAATGTTACTTTCATTTTCTACTTTTTTTTCCCTGACATTTGATTGGTTATGTAAAACAACTACCTGAGGTACATCTTTAAAGAATTTTCTCCATTTATCTTCATCACCTTTTAATAAGGTATGTTGTTAATTTGTAAGGGGCACTTTAAGTTAATTTGTAAAACCTTTTTCTGATAGTTATTTACTGTCCCTCTGTTATAGTTATAGATTGAGATAGGCTTCTCTGTTATAGTTATAGATTGAGTTATGCTTCTCTGGTATAATTATGAAATTACTTAGGTTTCTTCACATACACGTTATTGATATTTCTACTTCCTGCCTGATGCCATACACTGCCCAAAGATAACTTCACTGTTAAAAACTCAGAAGTACCTGTCTAAACTTAAACCCAACACTGCCCTAACTCTACTGATATATTTATTTTTAATGCAATTTACAGCAAGAAAATGGAAGGAGAAGCAAATAAAATTAATATTTCTTTCGAAATTCTTCAGGAGAACAATCCTGAGGAAGACTTTGACTTAATGGATCAGTCTCTGGACGAAGAGTCAGTTAATTGTGTGGAAGAAATGGAATCATGGACTGAAAATGAGGACATTCCTGACGATATAATGTTGGAAGTTCTTTTAAATTTTGAAAAATCACAGCAATACATTTTTATTCAATAATTAAAAATTGTTCGAGACATTATTCATTTTTATATGTAATTCATGAAATAGTACCAAAATGATTATAATATAAAGTGAGACTTATAGTATACTGTGCAACTTTTTGGTGTTACATAGTAATTTTGCTCATAGTTACTTCCTTTCTCCCACTATATTATCTCCAATGTGTATTTGACATCTCTTTTTCATCTTCTGCCTCCATGTTGTTTCTGCTTTCCTGACAGACTATGGTATAGATTCCATATACCACAATAACTTCTGTAACAACATGCAAATTATCTACAGAGAAGACGGTGTACAATGAATTTAAGACTCTATATTGGTACCTACATGCTGGTACTTAAATCACCCACACAACACAACAACTCTATTCAAAGCTACCCTACCTCTAAGCACTTTCAATTATTATTTTACTGTTTCACTGGGTTTTCCCCTTGGTACGCTCCCCGGTGCATGTACCGGGCGCTCCCCCCGCGAAATATATATATATATATATATATATATAAACGCTCCAATTGCGCCGAAAAACGGGGCTCAGGCGGTGGGTGCCGCTGCACGGTCGGCGCACCGTGAAATATCGATGCTCCAACAACCCCTCTCCCAGCCGAGAGAGAGGTAGAAAAGCAGCACTCGCGGGGTGGGTTTCAGAGTTTCTTTATTTTTTTAATGCAGACGCGTTTCGGGCAAAGCCCTTTGTCAATGTAATTACAAAACGCTAACAGGAAGACATTATATGCAGCGCGTTACTGCTGATGGAAACTGAAAATGGACTACCCGACTCAAAACTGCGGGCGCCATATTGGAATGTGCAATGTAACATTGTTACAATGATCAAAGGGCAACAGATTACCTTTTCTCAGTATCATTCATTTGGTTATTAAGCTGTGGATCAGCATGCATTCAACGT
Source organism: Lissotriton helveticus (assembly GCF_964261635.1). NCBI lineage: Eukaryota > Metazoa > Chordata > Amphibia > Caudata > Salamandridae > Lissotriton > Lissotriton helveticus. The sequence continues at coordinate 200,042 of NW_027611720.1, forward strand.
TCAATTAATAATTATTGTGACAAAAAATATATATATGAGCTAAAACAGGTACATTTTAGATATGCTAAAATTTGCATGTAGATTCCATCCGTCTTTATCCTCTTATTTACTGTACATGATTACTCATTTTGTCATAGAAAATAAATATAAATGCCCACTCGATCAAACATTCCAACTCTTGGAGGAATGGCACGTACATACCGCGGAATTTTGCAAAGGGAGCTTGACATTACTTGTCAAATTCGCGTGGAGTGATAGGGAGAAGGCCATTAATGAGATCAAACTACTCGAGGATGAATTGGAAAAATCACCCGAAAACACAAAACATCAAGAAATGATGGTAGAAATGAAGAAACGGTTGATTAGGTACGAAACGAAAATCAGATTGCGAAAGGAAGAAAAATTCGACAGGGACGAACGGGATTATGCAATGGGGAGAGTACTTACTTTCGCCAAGAAATTTGATGGCCCAAGGAAAGATCTATTCAAACAAAAGCAGAACTCTGCACAGCCGCCCGAGAGAATCGAAACCTCAGAATCCGAAGTCACTGGATCCGATGAGGAAGGAGTGGCTGGACCATCCAGGCCAACCAAAACTCCTTTTCACGAGGAATTCGACGTAATCCGCCATGCTTGGCTCAGGGGGGGGAAAGTAAAGCCCCCGGAACCAGACGCAGAAAAACAAGGAGGGGCGGCCGGAAGAGGACGCGGAAGAGGCAGAGGCAACAATCTGGCTCGCGGGAAAGCGAAGAAGGGGGGAACCCGCTAGACACCTCTGAATCCTTAACTATTGTGAACCTTAGTCCCAAACAACTGACTAAGGATGAAGAAACTGTATTACAACTGGGCTTCTCGTTCTGTCCGCAAAAAGATCTGGAATTTACTCAAACTAGGATCGATCTCTTTAGATTTACCAGGAAACTAAAGTTGCATAAATATTACAAAACTAAACCAACGACACATGAAAGACGACAAAATAGAATTTTGGAGACTGATACCATCCAATTGGGTGATCTGGAAACTTTAGAAATCTTGGAAGAGATAAGATCGGAAACAACAGTGAGTAATTCTGATAAATCGAGTTTGACTCAAAGGAGTAGGAAGGTGGGCATTGATCAGGAAGCCCCACAGAGTCCTTTCAAACCTACTTCGCATTTCCTACCACAAATGGCCCAAGATGCGATCGATATCTTCTCAGAGACTGTGATAAAAGATCTGATTAAACTACGCATGTCCAAAAAGAACACAAAAGAGAACGTCACAAACCCATTAACAATGGGACAAAGGAAAGCCCTAAAAAGTCTTCAGGATGACACCTCCGTGATCTACAAGCCTTCCGACAAAGGAGGAAATGTAGTTATAATGACTAAGGACATGTATGTAGGGGAAGCGAAACGACAACTTTCGAACCAAGAACATTATGAACTCACTACTATGAGGAAATATCAGGAGAGCATCCAAGAATATGACAAGCTTATACAAAAATGGCACAATAAAGATATGTTAAGCACTGAGGAACATCTCTTTTTACGATCAAACCATCCTGTAATCCCTACTTTTTACCATCTGCCCAAAGTTCATAAGGATCTCAAAACACCGCCTGGCCGCCCAATAGTTTCATCAATGGGCAGCCTTACAGAGAATCTTTCGGTGTTCATTGACCATTTCCTGTTTCAGTCAGTGCTCCAATTGTCTTCATACATTAGGGATACAAAGGAATTTATTGTACAACTACAAGATCTAGTGTGGGATCCCATGTATGTTTTGATTGTGATGGATATCACGAGCTTATACACGTGTATTGATCATGCGCAAGGCTTGAAAGCAGTGGAATATTTTATGAAAAAGAGACCACTAAAATATGCGGGACATAGTACCATGTTGCTAGAGTTAACAGAATTCTGCCTGTTGAACAACATTTTTCTCTTTCAGGGTGAACTCTTTAAGCAGATCTCTGGGACCGCCATGGGAACCTGCTTCGCCCCCAGCTATGCGAATTTATTCGTAGGCTGGTGGGAGGAGCAGGTGGCCTGGTCAGAGGGAAACACTACTTGGACCAATAATGTGGTCAAGTGGCACAGATACATCGATGACCTCTTCCTGGTGTGGAGGGGGTCGGAACAGAGTGCCAGAGAGTATATCTCTCATTTAAACAACAATGTCAATCTGAAATTCACAGGCGAGGTTAGCTCAGTGGCAGTGAGCTACCTCGACCTTCGTGTAACTATTATTGATAACCAGGTAACAACATCCCTATACCGCAAGCCTACTGCTGGCAACAGCGTCTTACACGCTGAAAGCGCACACCCGACGAACCTGAAACGAAGTATTCCTTACGGGGAGCTCTTGCGTCTTAAACGGAATTGCTCACGTGAGGAGGACTTCCAGGAAGCAGCAAAAGACAGTCTGTCCAGGTTCAAACAAAGAGGTTACAACCAGGCTCTCTTGACCGAAACTCTCAAAAGAGTGTCCGGGATAGACAGAGCCGAACTGCTGAAAGACAAAATAAACCCCAACAAAACAGATGAGGGCAAATTCCGTTTAATAACATCCTATAGCAACAATACCAATCAACTCAAAGGAATCTTACGCCACAGCTGGCATATCTTAAAGACTGACCCCATAATTGGGGTAGATATCCCCAACAACCCACTTGTAACCTTCAGAAAAACGAAGTCCATCAAGGACTTACTGGTACACAGCCACCTAGAGACTCCCGTTGCTAGGACGAACACTCTGGCTGAAATGAAAGGATTCTATCCTTGTGGCAAATGCAAGGCCTGTGCTTACAGCAAAAGGGTCTTGGGCTACGAAATCCCTGGGGTCACAAGGAAGAAAAACATTGGGTCCTTCATCACGTGTCAGACACCGTATGTGGTGTATTGTCTAGTATGCCCCTGCAACCTTAAGTATATAGGGAGCACCATAAAAAGCGTGAAGTTAAGAATCCTAGAACATATGAGGGCGATAGCCAACAAGGATCTGACTTCTCCTGTTGCCAAACACTTTGCCATTAAACATCGCAGCAACAGAGATTTGTTACAATACTTTGGGGTGGACCAAGTTCCAGAGAGTGAAAGGGGTGGGAACAGACTTTTAAAGCTAAGACGTTTGGAGTCTCGTTTTATTATTGACCTACAGACCAAAATTCCAAACGGTTTAAATAGTGGCGAGGAATTAGCCATCCATCTGGGTAAATAAACTGCATCAGTCTACAGCTTGCTGTCCCACTCTAATCTGATGGAATCTGTGTTGACCTGGGGGGTTCCCCATGTCATTATTAGCGGTTTCTAGCAATAGGAGCCGCCTAAGCCGATCCACGGCAAGATAATAATGGAATGTTTGATCGAGTGGGCATTTATATTTATTTTCTATGACAAAATGAGTAATCATGTACAGTAAATAAGAGGATAAAGACGGATGGAATCTACATGCAAATTTTAGCATATCTAAAATGTACCTGTTTTAGCTCATATATATATTTTTTGTCACAATAATTATTAATTGAACGTTGAATGCATGCTGATCCACAGCTTAATAACCAAATGAATGATACTGAGAAAAGGTAATCTGTTGCCCTTTGATCATTGTAACAATGTTACATTGCACATTCCAATATGGCGCCCGCAGTTTTGAGTCGGGTAGTCCATTTTCAGTTTCCATCAGCAGTAACGCGCTGCATATAATGTCTTCCTGTTAGCGTTTTGTAATTACATTGACAAAGGGCTTTGCCCGAAACGCGTCTGCATTAAAAAAATAAAGAAACTCTGAAACCCACCCCGCGAGTGCTGCTTTTCTACCTCTCTCTCGGCTGGGAGAGGGGTTGTTGGAGCATCGATATATATATATATATATATATATAGCGAGAGAGAGAGAGAGAGAGAGAGAAAGTGAGAGAGTAAGAAAGTGGAGAAGGAATTGAAGGAAACTAGTAATGGTGTGCTTTTCTGTTACATCGATTTCCACTCATGCTTGAAGAGAGAGAGGGAGTAAGAAAGGCATAAAACGGAGTACGGCAGAAAGGAAGAAGTAGAGTGGAAGAGCCAGATGGTCAGGCAGTCTCTTCTCTGTTCCATTCCCCTTTTCCCTGGCTGTGTTCACATGGCTACTAGTACACTCTTCAGTTGGTGGCTGTGGGAAAACCAGTGGTGGACTGTGGAAAATCTCATAGTTCTGCTCCGAATTTGGAAAATCTCATAGTTCTGCTCCTGGGAGTGTTGGCACTGTGAGTAACCACGACCCTTAACAGAGTGAAGTGCCCACGTCAATACTCACCTGAGCAGAATGGCTACAAGGTTCAATTAAAAAAAATTAGGAAATATTCTTAAGGAGATTCAACAAGAGTTGATAGGAGTCAGGGAGAAAAATATGGTAATCAAATTTTAAATGAAGGCCCACATTTCTTAACTCAGTGCTCATTGTACTTCATGTGTCGACCCACTGTCTTCCCAGATGCACAATCGTGTAGAGCTTCCATCTTGTCGTATCTCAATGGAGACGCAGCTTCGTGGTCAATGCCCCTGGTCACCCAAGACTCCCCAATTTTATATAACTTCGAGGAATTCAAGAAAGTGTTTTTGTGAATTTTTGATAGTCGGATAATGAATTACTGGCGTTGAGGCAAGGGAAATCGAGAGTGTGTCACTTACCTGGCCCAATTTAACAAACTTGTTGTAGAAACTGAATGGCTGGAGGCCGAAAGGGCAGCCTTGTTCTATTGGGGTTTGAAAGATGACTTAAAGGATGCTGTGTCACAGATCCCAAATCGCCCTACAGAAGTTTCAGCTTTGATTGATCTCGTTTTTGAGATAGACTATCGACAAACGGAAAGAAGGGGTGAAAGACAATGCAAATTTCGGCCCAGTGTACCACGCTTTGACCGGGTCAGCACAGAGGTTGTTAAATCTGGTGATAAAGAACATGGAGTCGAACCTATGCAAATTGGAAATATTAGAGGCCCCCATTCCAAAGAAGAGAAAGCAAAGCATTGACAGAATAATCTATGGCTTTATTGTGGTATCAGTGAACATTTTGTAAAGAAATGTCCCAAGAAGCCAAAAACCTTCAAGAAGGAAAACTCTCTGCACCACTAGTAGAAGGAGCTGGGCTGGTGGTTGCTAACAAGGATACAACTCTAATTTCTCATCAGGTGGCCAATATTCTACAATCTTCCGCTCCACACCTTATTCTGACGAGGACCCTAAGATTTCAAGACAGAGTTCTTTCAGGAGTGGCAGTGATGCTGGACTCCGGTGCAACGTGGAACTTTTGTGACCTCAAATATGCCTCGAAAATTGGTCTGAGGCATTACCTAAAGAGAGAAGTGAGGCAGTTAGGGCTGTTGAGGGTACAAATGTATCTTCCGGCCCAATAACCAGTCACACAGAAGGTGTGGAACTTGTCTCTGTTGAAGGTCAGAAGGAAGAGATTCAATTTAACTTGATCGATGCTCCGCAGTTTGGAATCATCCTGGGTTTGCCTTGGTTAACTGAACACAACCAAGTTATTGGTTGGAGAATTGCTTCGGAGAAAAGCAGAAAGAGCAAGATGGAAATCTAGCAGCTTTATTATGCAAGCAAAAGATGATTCTGTTTGAGGTGCAAACTGAGTCTTCCGGTAGAATAGCAATAGTTTGCTGAAGTTTTCAGTGAATTGGAATCAAAGAAGTTGCCCCCACATCATTGGTATGACTGCAAAATTTGATTTGGAACCTGGATCTAACCTTCCTTGTAGCCGAATGCATGCGCTTACTGAAGCTGAAAACCGTCATCCTAAGAAACACTTAGAAAACGGGTTCATACGACCTTCACAGTCCCCCGTTTCTTCACCGTTATTTTTCATTCCAAAATGTGACGGAGATATGAGAATGTGTATAGATTATCGTGCCTTGAACAAGATTACAAGAATCGTTAGCCTCTTCCCCATATTTCACTTCTTCTAGATCAGGGGTACTCAAAGTATGGCCCGCGGGCCAGTAGTGGCCCGGCAAGCCTTCAGTGGCGGCCCGCGGAGCTTGAGACACATCGCACCTGTGTTTTTTTTTTTTTTACTTCAGCAAACACCTTGGGGAGCAGCAGTGCGTAATCAGAGAGCCTGCTCTGTGGGGGCCCCGGGCGATTCCAGCCACAGTCGAGAGTGGAGCTGCAGGGCCGCTAAGAGGTGAACAAAGCCTCATTAACAAACACATGGTCGTTTAAAGACCTGTGAAGTACTGAGGTGCCCGGGAGGCTGTGCCAGCCAGGCTGACACACAGGGGAGAGGGGGTGGGAGGGGGGAGGACAGCAGGAACTGAGAGCCGGGTGAGGTGGGAGGGCAGAGCAGGGAGTGAGAGCCCGGGTGAGGGAGGTGGAGGGCAGAGCAGGGAGTGAGAGTCCGGGTGAGGGAGGTGGAGGGCAGAGCAGGGAGTGAGAGCCCGGGTGAGGGAGGTGGAGGGCAGAGCAGGGAGTGAGAGCCCGGGTGAGGGAGGTGGAGGGCAGCAGGGAGTGAGAGCCCGGGTGAGGGAGGTGGAGGGCAGAGCAGGGAGTGAGAGCCCTGTGAGGTAGGAGGGCAGAGCAGGGAGTGAGAGCCCGGGTGAGGGAGGGAGACAGACAAAGGGAGGGAGACAGACAGAGGGAGGGAGACAGACAGAGGGAGGGAGACAGAGGGAGGGAGACAGACAGAGGGAGACAGACAGAGGGAGGAAGACAGAAAAACAGAGTGAGACAGAAAGACAGAGTGAGACAGACAGAGAGAGGGAGGGAGGGAGACAGAGTGAGGGATGGAGACAGACAGAGGGTAGACGGAGGGAGGGAGACAGAGGGAGATGGACAGTGGGACACAGATAGAGGGAGACAGATGGAGGGAGACAGAGAGAGGGAAGGAAACAGAGGGAGGGAGACAGAGAGAGAAAGAGAGGTAAGACAGAGAGAGACGGAGGGAGAGAGACAGAGGGAGACAGAGAGAGAGGGAAGGAGGGAGCAAGAGAGAGATAGAAGGAGAGAGACAGAGAGAGGGAGGGAGAGATAGGGAGAGAGAGAGAGCGAAAGAGAGATGTGTGTGTATGCTGGTCTGTTGGCTCAGTGAATGAACGAGTCAGCTGCAGGGGCCTGTGTTCAACTTCATGGTTACAGTTTCACAGTTTTTTTCTCTCTAGCCCCTTAATAATAATAATAATAATCCACATTTGTAAAGCGCACAATCACCCGTTCGGGTCTCTAGGCGCTGGGGGCCGTCGGGAAGATTAAGCAAGCTATTGCCCAGAGTCACATGGTGCTGCGCTAACCTGCCGTCGGCGCTGGGGATCGAACCGTGATCCCCAGATTCCAGCGTCAGTCGCCCTGGCCGCGGCGCCACACCTCTCCCTTCCCCCTCCCCCACTGACTACGCCTCCACCGGTGTGGCCCTCGGCCACAAACCACACTGTAAATTTGGCCCCCGAGAGAAAGTTTGTGAGTACCCATGTTCTAGATCAACTAAAAGATGAAAAAATCTTCAGGAAGTTAGATTTACATGGGGAGTGCCATTTAATTTGAGTGAGAAGTGGAGAGGAATGGAAAACAGCATTCAGAACAAAGTATGGATTATATGAGTACCAAGTGATGCCCTACAGTTTGAGCAACGCTCCTGCAGCCTTCCAGTACTTCATTAATGATGTCCTGAAGGAGTTCATTGATCAATGCACGATTGTTTACATTGACAACATTTTGATTTATTCCTCATCAGAAGAAGATCAGCAACAGGTCAAAAGAGTCTTGAATTGCCTGAAGGAAAGCAAGCTTTACATAAAACTTGAAAAATGCGCTTTTGGTGTGATACCTGTGGATTTCTTGGGATTTGTAATTGCTCCAGAAGGTCTTACCATGGATGTTAAAAACATTGAGGCGGTCTTAAATTGGCCTCCTCCAACCTCTGTGAAAGAAATACAGAGCTTCATCGGGTTTGCAAATTTCTATCGCAGATTCATTCAAGATTTTTCCCTGAAGGTACCACCAATTACTAAATTGCTACGGAAAGGAGTACCTTTTTAATCGTCTGCTGAGGCAGAAGATGCTTTCCAGTTCTTGAAGAAGAGTTTTACCACTGCACCAATTCTGCTGCATGCGCATCCTATTCAACCGTTTTACCTGGAGACTGATGCTTCTAAACAGGCCAACGGAGAGGTACTTTCAGAGAGACACAAAGAGACCGAACAGTTGCATCCGGTGGCATATTACTCTAGAAAATTGCAACCAGTGGAAATAACGTATACTATTTCAGATTAAGAACTCCTCGCTATCAAAGATGCGTTCCAAGAATGGCGACATTACCTTGTCAGAGCAAAACATGTGGTGACGGTAATCACCGATCACCGGAATCTTCAGTTTCTGAAGTCTGCCAGAACGCTCACACCATGCCAACTTAGGTGGTCCCTGTATTTCGCCAATTATGACTTTGTAATAACTTATCGGCCAGGAAGAAATAATGGAAAGGTAGATGCCATTTCTCGCATTGACACGGATGGAAGAAAGAGTCCCATTAGTGATGAAAAGAGAATTCCTGAAACTAAGATCGTTGGAGCCACTAGTGAGAAAATTCTTGTAGACAAGGTCAAAGAAGCCTTACCTTCTGAAGGAATACGCAGCTGGGCAGAGAAGGATTCAACTCAAGAAATTGTCAATGGATTACCGTTTCATTCCAAGGCCTTGTACTTACCAATCAATCAAAGAACTTCAACAACAAGCATTGATTGACTGTCATGACAGTCCATTGGCTGGTCACCCTGGAATCCATTGAACGGAGGAGTTGTTAAGGAGACAGTTTTGGTGGCCTGGGTTGTCCAAAGATGTTCTAGTTTATGTGGAAGGCTGTGAGATTTGTCCAATGGGGAAGACAAATAAGCTGGCTTCTCGGGGTTTATTGAGACCTTTGCCTACCCCTCCATTTTCCTGGCACACTGTGACTATGGATTTGATTGTTAAATTGCCTTCTAGTCAGGGATTCAGTTCAGTATTACTCATGGAAGACTCGTTCTCAAAAATTGCGCATTTTGTTGCCCTGAAAGAGAAGTCATCTGCAAAACATATAGCCACACAATTCAATTAACGTGTTGGAAGATACATGGTATTCCAAAGGTTTTGATCACAGATCGTGGATCTCAATTTCTATCCCATTTTTGGAAGCTTTACACAAGGGGTTTGGGAATTGAGACACGTTACCCAACGAGTTTTCATCCACAAACAGATGGTCAAACTGAAAGGGCCAATCAAGAGTTAGAAAAGTATCTCAGACTGTTTCTTCTGGATCAAGAGGGAGAGTGGCTTGATCTTCTTTGGACTGCAGAGTTTGCACATAATAATGCTAAGAATGCCTCTACTGGTTTTCCCCCTTTCTACTTGAATTATGGAAGGCATCCGAATTCTGAGGTTTCCTCTCAAGAAGTGTCGGTGCCTGCAGCACAAAACTTTGTACAGCATCTTAGCAAGGTACACGAGTCTGCCACCAAGAACTTTATGAAAGCTAAGGAACGCTACAAGCAAAGTGCAGATGAAAAAGAAGACCTGAACCAGATTTAAGTACAGGGGACAGGGTATGGTTAAGCACAAGAAACCTAAAGCTTAAAGGAAATAGAAAGTTTCAACCCCGATTTATAGGTCCATTTCCTGTGGAGCAAGTAGTGAATCCAGTGACTTTCAAACTAAAACTACCACCACAGCTAAAAATACACCCAGTGTTTCATGTTTCTCTTCTTAAAAAGGTTTCACCCCCAGTGCTTAATTTGTCCCAGTGCTTTCCGGTGCTTAGCACCGGCACTTATTTATGAGGGCCGGATCTACACACGTCTCTACGTCATATGACATTGAGCCTATGCTTACCTCACTTAGTTACTGACTCCGTTCAGACAGTGTTAATTTATTCTGCCGAGTGATGAATCCCGGTAAAGAGTGTTGCGGCTGCAGTCAGAGCTAAGATTCATATGATCTGAATCAACGCAGACTTGTCCTGACTCCTATCATAAATATTTACTGCCAATATACATATCGCATGCGCATTGTGAATCTGCCTCTGCCCTCACTTCAGTGTTGCCGGGAGGATAGGAGGACACTGATTGGCCTAGATTTGGTTTGACGGGGGAGGCAGCAGCGTGAGCAGGCAGCGCGCGCAGATTTCTTTTTAGGATGCCACGCCCCAGCACACGAGTCAACAGTTGAACACGCTGAGGGCATGCAGCAGCACCAGCACCTGCAGACCAGGCCTATCAGTTAATAAAAAAGGAAGTGCGCCGGCCACCCACCACCAGTAACTGTAAGTAATGAGTAGCCATGCGTGGCGTTGTGGCGGTTACGTGGTAGCGCGCCAAAATCTGAAGATTCCATGATGCCCAGGGCCCTGGCCTACTGTACACATTACATCACGATAGGGCCGCCGGGGTTAAGTGAAAGGCCCTGCCCGTGAAGTATCGTCTCATAAACACTTGGCGCTCTGTTTGCAAATATATCAGCTAGAATGTAGTTGGAGAGCATTAAAGCTAGAATGTCGGCGGTGGGCTCTGGGTGTCCGTCTCAGGAAGACACATGAGGGGTGGGGGCTCTCACTCTGGGAGTGTGAGCAGTGATTTTATAGCAGGGCACAGGGGGCGATGAATCAAGCAATATGGCTATTTGTGGCCCCAGACCACAATGGTCTCTTCTGAGCCAGTTCCGATTACAGCCGCTCCGAGCACCGAGCAGAGGCCTAATGGAGCAGGGGGGCTCCGGCCTTGGGTACTTCTAATCTGCCCGACAGAGTTTGTCGGAATTAAATGGCTGGCAGGGCCGGGGCGGGCTGGCAGCAAGACAGTGGGTAGAAGGGGTTGGGCAGGCAGAGGTCTGTTTTTTAGAGAGGAAGTGGCGATGAAGCATGGATGTCATGTCCCCTCGTGTAAGAAGGTAAAATTGCCCCTCCCCTCATTTGATAGTTAAAACCAGTCGTAATTGGATTTTAATGTGCCACTCGCTCCCATAGACCCGTGGCACTGTTGTACGTTTGATAGGCAAGCCCTTGGGTGGGGAGAAAAATACCAACTGTAGTGACGAGTGTGCATTCACACCAGGGATGCCTACATGCACTAATTAAGTCAGTGAAAGACAACAAATAGGAGATTATGTTTCCAGGTGGGTGTCAGTCCAGAGCAGTGAAGCAGGAGCCCGCTAAATTATTACTCTTACTTAATTGACAATGATTAAAAAAATACACGCTCTAGAATACAATGATTTAATTCTAGTGATTCTTCAGTGGCGCGCGCAACACACTGCCTGACATTTCGTTCCGATTTTATTTTAATCGTGGTTAAATACTTAAATGTAAACGGGAGTGCACACCTGTAATTAGCGTAGGGTCGGACTCGAAGAGGTGTTCTAAGTGCGTGCAAGAATAACAAGAACGTTTGGTGGTGTGTGAGCAGTACAGCTCCAAATTATCACTGCACAGTGCACACACTCTATACGTATTGCACTCGGGAGAGTGAGATTAGAATGAGCTTTGGTGGTGACCGGAGGAATACTGCGAGAGTGCGAGCATGGAAAAACGAAAGTATTTAGTGGTGTATTAATCAAACACCACCAAATGGTTATGTTTTTCTCGGACGCACTCATCTTGGAAGAGGTGTCAGTTCACACAGGAAGACACATATAGCCTGAGGCCTGCCCTGAGTTAATTACTATTGTAAAGTAAACTCCCATGTGAGTGTTTTTCCCTGTACATTGGGGGATCTTATTTGTTTCGCTTCCTTGGGTCCGCCAGCATGGTGTTGCAACCCTTTGGCTGATGGGCCTCCACGTTGGCCAATGGGCCTAGTAGTAGTTGGTGAAAATAAAATCATTGTGATTGACAGATGAATGCAGGGAAGGAGATAGAAGACAAGGGAGTCAATGACAGGCTAGAGAGAGAAAAGAGACCCTTGCTGTACTGATGCTTGAGTAGCACTTATGCCTAAAAATCAAGTGTTCCTAAGTACTGACAGGGAACTTGGGGAAAAGAGGACATGAACTGAAAGCAGTAAGTACAATATAGGAGGAGGGAAGAGGCAGGATACTCTCATGTTGGGGAACGCCGACTCAAAGACCTGTAAGGACGCGTTGCGAGGGGGCTCGCAGCTTACCTGCTCACCTGCTTCACCGGACACACTGGGCATCTTGGCACAGCTGGGCTCCTGACGCTGTGGTCTCCCCCGACGGCGAGCTGCTGACATCGCTCGGCCGCGGAGAGGGGTCGAGACTACAGCTCCCAGCCTGCCCTGGGAGATCACCGCCCACTTCCTGGTTGGCGCGAACGGAGGCGCATAAAATCAGACAGCCCCCACAGAGGAGCGGGAACGCCGACTCAAAGACCTGTAAGGACGCGCTGCGAGGGGGCTCGCAGCTTACCTGCTCACCTGCTTCACCGGACACACTGGGCATCTTGGCACAGCTGGGCTCCTGACGCTGTGGTCTCCCCCGACGGCGAGCTGCTGACATCGCTCGGCCGCGGAGAGGGGTCGAGACTACAGCTCCCAGCCTGCCCTGGGAGATCACCGCCCACTTCCTGGTTGGCGCGAACGGAGGCGCATAAAATCAGACAGCCCCCTCCGCCTCGCGGATCCGGGCGGAGCCCGGGCAGAGGGCGGGCCGTCTGTGGCCGTCCGGGGACGACGAGGGACGGGACGGGCCACCTCCCTTGGCTCCAACGTTCCCCGATAACACACTCAGGCACTGCATCATTTGTTTGTATAGGGAAGCTGATCAGGGTATTGAAGCCCCCTGAAAGCCTTTAGTTAAACCCACTGACCTCACGCAAGAGGAGTGACAGAAACCCACGCAGCACAGAAAAGTTGCGATAAGGCTGGAATCTACGAGGGAATTATGTCTACCCATCCCAATACTCGCTCGGCTGGGAACAAATTAAACAAAAGACCCACCCCCAAACTAACACGGGGGGAAACAACAAAGGAAGGCGCCCTCGTAAAGGGGAATAAGCCAACAGCAATAGACCTAATGCTAAAGAAAGTGACAGGTGAAATCAAACGTATGGAGCGGAGTTTATCCTCCTCGCCCAACCTTAATGCTATCATTCAAACACCTCCCAGAGACGTCTTAATAGTAGATAGCCCAAACACTCAGGGTAGGGTATCCCAAACAATCAACGACATAGAGGACGTCCCCTGTGCACAAACCTCAGGCCCAGAAACCTCTGAGCTCAACGATACGACCCCTCAGAAAAAAAGGAAGAGACTAGGGAGAAATAAGGGACATCAGAGACAGAGGAAAGTGTTAGCAAGAGATATCTCTCCAATACGTACACAAGAGCATATAATAGCAGTAAATAATCCCCAAGTAGAATCTATACCACCAGGGTGGATCGACACAGTAGTTACAGATTTGAAAAAACAGCTAGAATCTTTCATTGCGGCATAATTAAAGCCTATAATAAGTAAGGTGGATAAATTAATGTATGAGCTCTCCAAACAATCCAAAGTACTAGAGCACATACTCGTAAAAACTCTGCCCGACCCACCCCAACTAATTGAGGAAGTCACAAACGATAAGGCAAATTCAAAAAGAGCGCAAAAGAACAACTGTGTAAGTCACTCTCAGCAAGAAATAGTCCAGATCCACGAGGCCCCCAAAATTGTTCAAAACCCTAAAGGGGGAACCATTGACAACTTTAGAGGGAGAAATAATCAAGGCGCAAATAACATCCAAAGAGAGAAACCCACTCCACAACCATTAATGCAATGGAGACAGGATGATTGCACCCAGAGGGAAGGGAATTATAATCATAGTTACAAAGACCCTGACCCCTTTTATAACACCAACGCCCCACACATAGATTTACCCCCCGAGGAGTGTCCTTTTGTAGTCATTTTTGCAGGGGTACCGGAAATAAGGTCAAACGAGAGAGAAACCCAATACCAACTGCTCACCAAAATCTCCAAGTGGCTGAATATTCACAGACCCTTAAATAACGGGGAGAGATAGCAAGCGTAAGAAGGGCAAACTGGATCGGGGGGAGAAATAAAGACATTAGAGGAGATTGCATAGTTGCAAACTTTACGGACACTAGTCTGGTGGAGTATATCCTGAAGAACCCCAATAGGAACCAAACCAGCACTATCTGTGCACTCCCACTTGGGTATTTTTACCCTAGGTTCAGGAACAACAATCGTGGGGGTGAAGAGGGAGGGTGGAGGTGGGTTAGATCACAGCACCCATATAGACCCAGAGCAGCAAACCGCCCTGAACAGCCCTACCCCCCCCCCCGAGATTACGCACAATGGACAAATAGATTTGCCCCAATCCAATCACTAGAAGATAATGATTGACTCACACCCACAGAAAATAATAGTGTAGTAAGTCGGGCCATTAGTAGTTGCCCCGGTACAGAAACACGGGGTGAATGTAGGAGGGTGGAGAGCACCCAAACTGGGAGATTGGACGTACCTTGGAGGCAGGAGGGTCATAAAATATCTAAAATAGATTTACTAATAGTAGGGGAGGATAGATTGCTCGACCCACACACAGTAAAACCCAAGGTTAGGATGGAGGGTCTGACCATCCTATCTTGGAACATTGCAGGGCTGGAAGCTAAATTCAAAAGCAAGGAATGGCTAGAATTTATAAAGCGCTTTCACGTTATAGCACTCCAAGAAACGTGGGCAATGAATTCAGGGCCATGTCAATTGGAAGGCTATAAGTGTTTCTTTAGACCCGCCCAAGGAACAAACTCGGGGAGAGCAAAAGGAGGCCTAACAGTATATGCAAGCTTAGATCTGAAAGGTTCCTGGTCATACCTAGATTGTCCGTCAGACAACATACAAATAGTTAGACTTCTTCACAAGGGGGAGAGTCTACTGTTTGTAAATTTTTATAACTCTGGTCCAGTGGAAGGGAACTTCCCAATACTAGCAGAGCTGGAAAACAGATTAAATGAGGAACTTGAGCAAAGGACGACGGGGCCAGAACCAACTGTTTTGTTGATGGGGGATTTTAATTGTCACCTATGCCCCAAATTACTCCCCCCGACTCCTGACTGGTCAGCTTGCCCATTAGAAAAGGGCCCCCATTTTTCTCATTGCAAAGAGGGAATAACTCTGATGAAATTATTAGATAATTTCGCCCTCACTTATGTCATGGACCTAGCAGCCATTAAAGTAGGCGAACCCCCAACACCGACATTTAAGGGCAAAGGGGGGGGGGTCCATAATAGATTACATTATGATCTCTGCTTGCGCTAGGGATCAGATCTTAAACACCAGGACTGAGTGGAGTCCCTTTAGTGATCACAACCCCATTATAATCGAAATTAAAGGGAACGATTTAACCAGAAAAGAACCAGGGTTGATCCACCAATCAGAAATTAAACCAACAGATCAAGGGAGACGCCTAAGGTGGTCAGTGATTAACCCCCAGGAGTTTTATGCCAAATTAGTAGATGAAGGGAAAGCCCACATAGAGACCTGTTTAGATTACACAACAGAGGATAGAGGAGTAGTAGAGGCGTTTGAAAACTTGACTAATATCATCGAGAGACTCCTGACAACCAAGAAGCCCGCAAAGCAGTTATCCACGCCAAGATGGTTTGACTCTATCTGTTCCAAAGCGTTAAGAGACCTAAAACTCAGCCTAAAAAAAACACCAAGGGACAAGGTTGAAATTACTCGCTGCATACAAAATTATAAATCCCAGGTAAAGATTAGGAAAAGAACTCTTCAAAAAGAAGTCTGGGCAGACCTAAGGGAGGCTGGTGAGAACAAAGACTATGCCCAGTTCTGGAAAATTATCAACAGACCATGTTTCCATGATTCTAGTACCCCAGTCATCAGTTCTAACATCTTGCCAGAACACTGGATTGCTCATTTTAGATCCCTGTATAATCAACAGGAGACAGACACTGGTGATGGAATATGGAGGGGACCAAGGGCAGACAAACTTGAACTATCTTTGGAGGAAGTACTCAAAGCAATCTTAGGTCTAACACGAAATAAAGCCCCGGGCCCGGATGGGACCCCCCCAGATCTTTTCCTTAGTAATACTGAGTTATGGGCCCCAATGGTAACAAGAGTATTGAATGCAGCAATCAAAACAGGACTGCCGAGATCATGGTCCACTGCGGTGATTGTCCCGATTTACAAGAAAGGCTGTAGGGACAATCCGCAGTGTTATAGACCAATCTCGCTCATTGACGTCACCGCCAAGGTACTGGGGAGGGCACTGCTCAATCGACTATTAGATTGGACTGACACCAATAACATCCTGGTGGATACCCAGTATGGGTTCAGAACGGGCAGGTCAACCACCGACCAATGTCTCAACCTATACTTGCTCACCGCTAAGTACACCAAGGCGTCTGATGGTACCATTTACATGGGGTTTATGGACTTAGCAGCCGCTTTCGACAATGTAAACAGAGCCAAACTTTGGATACTCATGTCCAACTTGGGGATCGATTCGGACCTCATTAACATCTTGAGGGAGCTTCACTGGAACACCACTGCCAAGGTCCGCTACAGTGCGGGGGGGGGAGAGTACTGATCCCTTCCCGTGCTCGGGCGGGGTGAGGCAGGGGTGTATCCTGGCGCCATTCCTGTTCTCCCTCTATATAAATGGCCTGGAGAGCGATCTGATAGCACTGGGAACGGATTGCCCAAAGGTGGGCACGCGTCATCTGCCAGTACTTTTGTACGCCGATGACGCGGTCCTTTTAGCACGAACGGCTGTTGGTTTGCAACTCTTAATTAAGGGTTTCTCGGATTTCATGAGGAAATTGGACCTCTCTGTCAATATGACAAAATCATTTATTATGATAGTAGGGAAGAAACCTCAGAAGAAGTTCGTATTTAAACTGGGGGATCATGTCTTGGACACTGTTAAAACATTCCCATATTTGGGCCTTTTATTCGATGAGAAGTTGAACTTTGCTCCTCTGATAGAAGAGAGGACGAGGAGACTAGTCTCAGCGAATGGGGCAATACTGAACTTTGCACTTCGAATGGGTCGCTGGTCACCAGAGCAGGTGATGACTCTGTATAGATCAGTTAGTATCTCAAAGACCATCTACGGAGCTGAAGTGTGGGGTTTTAGAGATGCACAGCTAATTCAAAGAGAGGAAGATACATTTTTTTAAAAACTGTTAAAACTTCCGCCAAGCATCACCGCAGCAATCACTCATGAGGAGCTGGGAACCACTTATATAGCTGACATTATCAGATTGAGACCCATACTGGCCTGGCTTAAAATCTGGACAAACCCCAGTGCAGAACTATCCAGACAGATCATCCAGGACTGCTTATTGAAAGAGAAATGCCTCCAAATCCCATGGCTGAAATATATTAAAGACACTTTGGGAGAAATAGATGAACAAATGCTATTCTTGGACCCCTCTGGGGTGGACATATACTCCAAACACTTGGTACAAAGTCAATTGTTGGATAAATTTAATGGCAGGAGGAGGGAGCTTGACTCTACCAAATCCTCGGCAGTGGCCCATTCGTTTGTATCTAATCAAGTTGGCATGGAACCGTACCTCTTTTTAATGTACAGTCAGCACGAGAGGTTTTTAATGACTCGTTTTAGACTCAATTTGTTGCACCCTATATTAGCTTACCCAGCGGGGTCTACCCAAACAATTGAGCAGAAGGGTGCCTGCGGCTGCGACAATAGGTCTTCGCAGGACACCCTTCATTTTGTTTTATTGTGTTCTTTTTATAAAACACCGCGTCAAAGATTTTTAGTGGGTGTCTTGAAGGACTCAAATATTATCCATGCCAAATCTGCCTTACTGTTTTTGCAAAGAGCCACTGAAACGCGCACTTTATTTGCTGTCATAAGTTTTCTTAAAATTGTTTTTAAATTGAGAAATACAAGGGGATGTTGAAATGGGGGGGACCTGGAGGTGCTTGAAATGTTACCTGGGGTCTTACATCACACCTGTTCTCTGGTTTAGCTATTCACAAAAAAAAAAAAAACTTCTTTTTAATTGGACGTCTTTTTGTACTCATGTCATGTTGTTCAGAATGTTTCTTTTTTTTTTTAATGAATGAAGATTATGTATTATGGTTATTATGTATTTTCATGATGGCTTTTTACCTTCGAAACAAATAAATGAACTGAACTGAACTACTCTCATGTTGGTTGCTTGTCTAGCACTTATGCTAAAGCATGGGCTGTTTCAAGGCGCTGAAGTAAAGCCTAAGTGGAAAAGAGAGCCCATGAGAGCGAAAGCAGGAATAAAGTACAAAGAGTATTTAATTTACACACAAAATGTATACTTTTGAGCAGACAAGGCTGACTTGCAGTGGGTTAGTAGAAAACGCTGTTTGTTGAAGGCAGCATCTTAATTTATCATTCCTAGCTACCAATATATGATCGATTATTGAAAATGTCAGTAAATTTCAGTGCATTTAATATGCAATCTCAGTCTAGAGAATGTAACCACGGGACAGAGAGGACAACAGAATTATGCCCCAACTGCATAAAAAGTATACATTTTGCTCAGGTTCATTCTAGGCTTGGCAACGTGTTCCTCTGTAAATTCCCTAACACTATGGCAATAATTTCTTAATATTTTTGTTTATTTTACATTTTCCTATAGCGCTGCTTTTTATAGAGCCATTGAACTTTCTACCACACCATTTCACTGTAATCTTTTACTTTATTAAGGACTGGCACTGGCCACCATGTAGAGTCAATATAAACAAGGGTTTATGTGTATATGGCTTGTGACTGAAAAGGGCTAGAGAGCACAGAAACAGAGAACTAATTAAGGCAGGTGCGACAAACTTTGAACCTCTTACTTTCAATGGTTCTGGTCAAGATACAAATACGAAGTATGTGCCAAAGGGAGATTTTACTGTTTGTTAACTATAGAAATTGCCCCTGAAGTGCCCCTGAGATCTACATTTTTCCACATTGTCAGACGTTTTCATGTCTTCTGGAACATAACTTTCTGCCACTGCGCTGGTAAGAGAGAGGATAGCTCTCTCTCCTACGAATACTTTGTTCCAGCTCCACTGGCTTGGGTGCCTTTGTGTGACATTTCCATGCTTCCTGGTCTGAGTACGACATTTCCTTGCTACCTGGGATTCCAACTGACTTATAGCAGTGCCATTTGAGGATTTGGGTGGAACCAATAGAGTAAGTGGGTGGAGCCAGCGGAGGACGTGGATGGAGCCATGGGAAAGTAGGTGTGGCCTCTGACAAACATTTGAGCACCTGCACTTCATATTTTACAAATTAAGCACTGTTCACCCCATTTGAAAGAATTGAGATACAGAGAACCTATTTTAGTGAAAGGACGAGAAGAATTTTAAGTTAAAAGAATCCTAGTTTCAAAGTCCATTCGAGGGAAAATCTTCTATCTTGTAGACTGGAAGGGTTTTGGCCCAGAGGATAGGTCGTGTGTGGAACAATCAGATGTTCATGCTCCCCGATTAACCAACATTTTTCACTTGCAGAATCCTCACAAACCTCAGCCCGGAGGCTTAACCTTGCAAAGGGGTACTGTCAAGGTGCAGGAAAAAGAAATCAAAGCTCTTCTTTATCCCGCAGTATCTGCCATTAAATGGGCATTGCAAAGATTACCCGCTCGCAAATGGTCGCGAGTGATTATACTGCGGAACTGGGTATTCTCCCCTGTGCTACCAACAGGGAGGACCGCGGTAGAAGTTGTCAGTCTAGTCCTGCGCTCCTGGACACGGGTGCAAGGTCTAGACAAGCTGTGAAGAGCGCCGGTTGATTTTAGAACCACGCACTTCACCAACTTATTTTCAGAGATTAGTCACGTTCTTTCTGTAGGCTAGTTAGATAGAAAAAGTGAAGCTTTGTGCCAGGCGTAGGCTAGAGAGAAATACCAATTTAAAGTAAACAGGAAAAAAAATATATAAAGAGAAGAATTAATACTTACCCATTGAATACTTCAGTTCCTGATTTCTTCGTCGTTTGGTTGACGGTGGAAGCTCCAGAAGGTTCCTAAGGGAGAAGCAAGAAGAATTCAGAAGATAAAAAAGTAAGGCAGAGAGTGAACGAACAAATGAGTGAAAAAGAATAAATGAACTCACAAGAGTTAAAGGGTGCTAAAAAGTTGTTTATAATGCAGTTTACCAAAGAATAGAATACTTATATTGTAGAATAGAAGAGGAGCCAAAGCCATAGGCACTTGGGGAAGGAAATAGAGAGAGAGTAAGAAAGTGGTGAAGGAAATTAGTAATGGTGTGCTTTTCTGTTACAGCGATTTCCACTCATGTTTAAAGATAGATAGGGAATAAGAAAGGCATAAAACGGAGTACGGCAGAAAGGAAGAAGTAGAGTGGAAGAGCCAGAAGGTCAGATAGTCTCTTCTCTGTCCCATTCCCCTTCCCCCCGGCTGGGTTCGCTTACTACTCCACCTACATCCATTGCCTTGCTTTTACTACTGCCAGAGGCCCAAACATTAAAGATAATCCCTTTGGATAATGGGAACACTGGACAGTTTTAAACTTCACTTTCACATCAGTATCACTGCACACTCAGTAAATATACCTGCTCTGCTGTAATACAGACCTTGTAGCACAGCAGGGACACACTTGGTGTCACCAGGTGGGCCCGATGATGAAGCATGCCACCAACTAGGTTGGTGGATGGGGGCTTCATAAAAAGAAAGAAGCCTTTTCTTTTTATCACTAACAACATACAGTTTTGAGTCTCATATCACGTCTTGACAGACTAGTTCTCATTGATTTAACATGCCTTTGTCATGAGCCA
This sequence comes from Lissotriton helveticus, assembly GCF_964261635.1. Lineage (NCBI taxonomy): Eukaryota > Metazoa > Chordata > Amphibia > Caudata > Salamandridae > Lissotriton > Lissotriton helveticus. The sequence continues at coordinate 220,750 of NW_027611720.1, forward strand.
TATGGGGCTCAATGGTAACTCCGGATATTTTTCAAAAACTCGGATTACAAGCTCTTACAATAAAATACATTGCCTGGAAAAGAGCATCTCTGGGCGGTGAGAGAAGCGGCTGAGGCGGTCCACACTCCTCATACACAGAGGACACGCTAGGCCTCAACTCCGATCCCTACCGAGCAGGTTTCATCCCAGCAGGGGACAGGTCTCCACTTCTCTGCATCTCCCTGGATAGCCCTCAACCACTCTGCATCCCCCTAGACAGGCTTCACCTCCTCTGCACCCCTCCCGGATCGGGCTCACCTCCTCTGCACCCCCAGCCCAGGCACCACCTCCTCTGCAACCCCTGTGCACGCCTGACCTCCTCTGCACCCCAGGACAGGCCTTGCTTCCTCTGCACCCCTCAAGACGGGCCTCAACTCCTCTGCACCCTGAGGCAGGCCGTACCTCCTCTGCACCCCCTGCACAGGCCTCACCTCCTCTGCAATCCCAGCCCAGGAACCTGCTCCTCTTCATCCCTGGACAGGCCTCACCTACTCTTAACCCCCTAGACAGGATATGCCTCACCTCCTCTTTATTATTATTATTATTATTATTTATTAAATTTATATTGCGCACAGCTACCCGTAATGGGTTTCCCGGCGCCAGGGACACCAGCACTGCACCTCCTGTGCAAGCATGACATCCTATGCACCACTGGACAGGCCTCGCCTCCTCTGCTACCCCTGGAAAGCATTCTCTTCTGCACCCCTCAGGACAGGTCTCCCCTCCTCTGTACCCCTGGACAGGCCTTGCCTCTTCTTCATCCCCCTGGACAGGCCTCAACCACTCTGCATCCCCCTGGAGAGGCTTCACCTCCTCTGCACCACTCCCAGATATGCCTCACCTCCACTGCACCCCAGCCCAGGACAGGCACCACTGGACAGGCCTCACCTCCTCTGTACCCCCGGACAGGCATCACCTGCTGGTAACCCCCTGGTCTGGACATGCCTCACCTCCTCTGAACCCTGGACAGGCCTCACCTGCTCTGTACCCCCATGGACAAGACATGCCTCACCTCCTCTGCACCCCCTGGATAGGTCTCGCCTCCTCTGCTCCCCCTGAACAGGCATCTCCTCTGCACCCCTCATGACCCGCCTCACCTCCTCTTCTCCCCCTGGACAGGTCTCACCTGCTCTCCTCCCCATGGACAGGACTCACCTCCTCTGCACCCCTAGGACAGGCCTCGCCTCCTTCGCAACCACTCCAACCCTGAAAAGGCCACGCTTCACCTCCCTTGCACCCTTTGGACAAGCCTCAAATCCTCTCTACCCCCACCCCCCGACAAGCCTCACCTCCTCTGCACCCCTGAGAAAATCAACTCCCCAGCACACGTATTTAAGTAAGATGTGGTTTCCCTCTAAGTTAAAAAAAGTACAGTAAATGAGTCACAGAATATACACAATTATTTCTTTCTTTTGTCTTGTTCGCGTTTTATTCTGGTGTTCTCGGCCACAATCAACATTTGTTTTGTTGCTACAGGGTGTGATCTCGCGACTTTCTCAAGGCAGTGTAAAAAATAAAGGTACTGAACCATGGTCTAAATAGAAGTCACATCCTTCTCAGTCATTGGTATTATTTTTTGTAAAATTAAATACGGCCACAGTGCATATAAACTAAGGGGGTTAGGTATACAAACAATAGTAACCTAACCTTGTTGAGAAGATACATGTAAAGAAAGCATTCTAAGATACAGTATACGATGGAGAGAGCGAATCCAGATAAAACTCCAATGGCAAAATGACCTCCTTATAGCCCTTGTGCACAAAATCCTTCGTACTTTCAAGTGTGAAAACCCGTGTCTGTGGTTGGGTCCGAGTGATGGCAATCATGTCGTGTGCTCTACTCTAGGGGTCATAAGTCCCAAACCTTAGAGCCCCAGGTGCATCAAGCATGAAGGTGAGAAATAAACACCTCTACCGTCCCAGTATAACTTTCTGTAAATAAAGAAGGGGTATTTTTAAAGGTCTGAAAATCCATCTCTGTAAAGTCCCAGAGTGATTGATATTTCAAGGAAACCTACTTTCAATGTGGTGTTAATTCCGACCCACACAGGGTTCCGTTAAGTATCAACGATGAGTCCAAAGGATGGGTCCTCCGATTCATGTGTTCTTGTTTTCTTCCAAGAGTCAGGCAATATCTCTAAATCAAATACCATAGTCATGGTCTAGTGTGCTAAGCGTCCGAATAAACCACATGTCTGATAGTGCTCTTAATCCCCAAGTTAGCTATCAAAGCACTGCTTCAAAGCACTCTGTTATCAGGGGATCCCCTCTCAGCCGAGACCCGGCTCTATTGGGAACTCCTTCTCTCGGTTGCTTCAATACGAGGCACAGTAACAGCTCCATAAAGTGTGAGGTGAACCAGGGTTCAATGTAAAGCCGTGTTTCCCCGAGCCCGGCCACACACGGCTGAAGTCTCTCAAGGCCTCACTCTTGATGCAAACGCTGACAGTGACCTGCGCCTGCTGTGTATAAGGAAGGGTCCTTGGGTCTATGGTCAGCCTGGATCTCCCCTCGAGACCCACAGGGAGGCGTTCATTCTGGTATTAAACATTCATCCAAACATTCATCCTCATGTCTCCCTCGTGCTCCCTACGGGTCCTTGGAGCGCGATGACCCGGAAGCTCTCAAAGGACATGAACCCTGTGATCTCGGTCTCACCTTTCTACCGTCGCAGAGTCCAGCAGAGGACCCGAACATCAGCAGAGGAGCCGGTGTGTCCAAACCCGCAGCCCGAGCGCGGTGTGCGGCATCAGCAGAGGAACCGGCCGTCGTTTTGGGTGACTTCCGGTATCCCGACAGAGCAATAAACGAAGGACTACGGTCGTGGAAACGGGCGACATCTTGGAATGGGGAATCTGTCAAATGCTCGTGTTCTGTGCACGTCACAGTTGCGCATGTGCAGAGCGAAGACACTACTTTCTATCGCCGATTTAGGACCTTGCACGGGGTACAGACTGAACTGCCCTGAACAGATGACGCTCCGTCTCACTGCGGCTGCGCAGAGGAAAGACACTACCCCCATCCCATAGACGAGCCGAACCGAGGAGCTTTGCACTTAAATACATCTCCGCGGGTGCTGTGGCAGCTGTTGTCTCTCATTCATTGTGTCCCCGCGCGGACCTGTGCTGGTGCTGAGCTGTCGCCCTTTACTGTGCTGTGAACGAAAGAAAGAAATATTTCTTACAAACTATCTGTCCTCCGCGCATGCGCAGTTGTTCATCCATCAGGCCCTCTTTAATCCGCGTTCCCCGGCGGGAGGCAGTATCTGTCCTCAGCGCATGCGCAGTTAATCCAATGTCTCTTTCATCTGCACTGTGGGAAGCGGTGTCTATCACCAGCGCATGCGCAGTTATCCATGAACCCATTTAACCGCGCGCTCATGGTTCAGTCCCGGCCTCTGGCTCAGCAGGGAGCACAGCACCCAAACCACCCCAGGTGAGGTCAGACCCCAGCAGGGAGCACAGCACCCAAACCACCCCAAGTGAGGCCCGACCCACAGCAGGGCCCTCAGCACCCAAACCACCCCAGGTGATACAAAGACTGTCTGCTGCTGGGAGGGTCTCGAGCCTGCTCTCCGGGGTTCATTTGTTGTTGTTGTTGCATTGATCGATGTGTCAGCAATGCTCATTGGCCCTCACTGCTGGAGTTGGGTCACTCAGGCCTCAGCAAACGGTGACATTTGTTTCACCTGAAAAGTCTGTGATGAGAAGATCGACTTGAATCCCGTTTGTGGCTTTCCACAGAGTAAAGGGGGGCCGCCCCGCCAATCGAAAGTGAAAGAACGCACTCCCAGGCAGCACCGACTGCGCCTCATTGTACCTGGGCTGGGCCTGCACAGCATCAACTGATGAGGCTAAAACTCCCCCAAATATGTCTCAACCTCACTAGGGCCTCAGTAACCAGGCAGCGGTCAGCCAATGCCCATCAGGTAAACAAGCATTGGCAACGCACTCCCAGGCAGCACCGACTGCGCCTCATTGCACCTGGGCGTGCACAGCATCATCTGATGAGGCTAAAACTCTCCCAAATATGTCTCAACCTCACTAGGGCCTCAGTAACCAGGCAGCGGTCAGCCAATGCCCATCAGGTAAACAAGCATTGGCATCGCCAGTAGCTCTCGCCTCTGGGACCTTATAAGCGTTTAGTTATCCAGCACAATATCCTTGGTGCAACAACATCAACTGTTGCATGGCTAAACACGTATAACATCCCAAAGGCGCGACCTATTGGCCATGCCAATGCTTGTTTTCATTGGTTCCTGTTTGAGCCTTTTAGAGATGCAAGCTTCTGTTTCGTCCTCGTGTCTAACTACTCCCGCATTTTGTTGATCTAGGTCATGGATACTCACAAACATTTTCTCGGGGGCCGCAAAGTTTGGTCTGTGGTGTGACCGAGGGCCGCCCTGATGCCAGAGGGGGTGTAAAGTCTGGGATGGGGAAACAAAGCATGTATATCTAGTGGCTGCCTTTAAGAATGAAGGTGTTCCTAAAGTTAAAGGCCTTGTTACTTCATTTTCCTAACTGCAATTAACCTTTAAATAAGTGTTTGCTGTATACGTACGTTTCTTGTTCATGTTAGTTCTGAGTCGAGTAAACGGCAGCCCAGTGCTGCTGCTGCCCGGGGGTCCGCATGTAAAGACCTGAAGGGCCTTATGCGGCCCCCGGGCCGTACTTTGAGTATCACGGATCTAGATCCTCCCGGCGACCACCCCAGCTACATGTGTATTTTCATGTTCTTCAAAAAGGCATCGCAGTTGAGCAGACAGGCTTGTCAAGTCTTCAAGGAAGTGTGAGTGTGACGAGGCTGGTGTATTTATTCACCACTTAACTAATCAGTCTCCTGTCCCTCCGTCCTTACGAAAGCCACAATTTGTGACACATTTGCTATTTTAAGGATTGTAATAACATCACTTTTGTATATTTAAGTCCATACAGATACTGAACACAGCTAACCGCAAGTACAAAAATGAAAAGTACAGGGGGCACGAGCCCTAAACAAAACAAAAAATAGGTTTCAAAGGGGCAGGGTTTGTTAATTAGCATAGGCAGTGTGCAGTAATGTCACAGAGAGGGACATTGCAAATCTATAATGCCTCTCTTTAATGGTAATGAACCGGCATTCACGTAATATAAGCACGCACATGAGCAGCGTATACCCTCATGTACATGAATAAAGAAGTCTTAAATGTATTTTGGTACAACAATGTGGGAGAGTTTTAATGAAACGTGGTGGAACATGTTAACATTGACTTTCATTGGGCAGGGCAAGTTTTCAGTGGGAGAAAGCTAAAATATTGTAATGCATGATATAGAATGAATATAGTGCTCTCTGAATCTGACTTGCATATCTATGTACTTTTTTTTACTGCATTGCACAGATATTCAATGCAGTAATCTATTATTATTTTCCTTTTGCATGATAGCTGTGCATTACAGTTAGCTTATAGATGCCACTTCTTCAGCTATTCACTAATGGAGAGCATTTTTATTTTGGTGCCCGTAAATATTCTATATCTCAGTGCGACCCTGATAGTTGGCAGCCCACTAGCGATTCATTTGATGTTTACTAAATACCAGGCAGTTGGGGTAAACCTGCTACTTGCTACCAAATGGGTGTTTGGACACACAACAAACTGGAACAAGCATTTGCAATGCAATTGGTCTCACATTTACGCAAGTTTGAGCTATTGGCATTGTAAATGACAATGCCTTTTATTTATGTTTTGGGTTTCAAAACATAAATAAAATGCTTTGTCATTTACAATCCCAATAGCTTAAACTCGTGTAAATGCGCTACCTGTTGCATTGCAAATGCTTGTTATCTTCAGTCTCATGGTCTTTTTAGTAACATTAGAAAACTTACATTTGAAGCTTTTGTGTGGGCTCTTATGGCCTAGGGCGCCGTACACACAACAATACATTTCTAATTTGTTGTCAACAAAGTTTGACTTTGAATGATTCTGCCCAGGTTTAACCAAAAGCTGTCAGTTACTGAAACATTTTGCATAGTGTATTTTCCTGTCAACAAATAAACATGTGTGTGGCATAAATGCCTTAGTGCCCGCTTACTTCCTTGAAGTACTATTTTCCTTACAGTAAAGTCCCCAATTTAATTATATTCAAATGGCATTAGATTTATGGAATTCCCCCTTCGCACCCCACAACATGGATTACCTAGATACCTGTGTGTGTGGTTTGATTGCCACAGTTGTCCTTGAGGACTCCGGGTCAATGGTGAAGATGGACATATACTGTTTGAAGAAGTTATGTCCAGTGGTCCTTTTGGCAGCGGCTATAAACCACTCGCGCCTCTTTGTCCCATGCTCCACTGGCATCCCACTGATTTTTCATGGAAGATTAAATCTGCCCCAGTAAGTGTATCCCGCCCCTGGGATCTATTCAAAGCCAATGGCCTGTTCCATTAAACCACGCGAGCTACCGGGGCAGAACCCACAGATGGCCGCCGCGGTGCGTGCATCTGCGGCGTGGCGGCCGTGCTCTCAGGGCTTCTACGCGCTTGGTTTCTTGGCCTCCAGGTGTAATATTACTGTAGCACCAAGGCCGCAGGCCACGGCTCTCATTCAGTCCATTTTTTTCGTAAATGTATTGTTTGGGTGAGGGGTTAAGTTCCTCTTAATTTCCAACAGGAAGAGGACTTTTCTGCAGATGCGCCACTGAAAAATCTTTCAACGTTATTCATTGCATAGGAAATTAAGGTGGTGGACATGGTGGTGGTGGATGCGGTGGTGGTGGACATGGTGGTGGTGGTGGATGTGGTGGTGGACATAGTGGTGGTGGTAGACTTGGTGGTGGTGGACGTGGTGGTGGTGGATATGCTGGTGGTGGGGGTGGTGGTGGACATTGTGGTGGACATGGTGGTGGTGGATGTGGTGGTGATTGACGAGGTGGTGATGGACGTGGTGGTGTTGGACACAGTGGTGGTGGACGCGGTGGTGGGCGTGGTGGTGGTGGCATGGTGGTGGTGGATGTGGGGGTGGACGTGGTGGTGGACGTGGTGGTGGACATGGTGGGTGTGGTGGTGATGGACGTGGTGGTGGTAGATGTGGTGGTGGCCTCATGGTGAACATGGTGGTGGTGGTGGACATGGTGGTGGTGGACGTGGTGGTGGTGGATGTGGTGGTGGTGGATGTGGTTGTTGTGGACGTGGTGGTGGTGGATGTTATGGTGGTGGACGTGATGGTGGTGGATGTAGTGGTGGACGTGGTGGTGGACATGGTGTTGTTAGTGGTTGTGGTGGTGAATGTGGTGGACATGGTGGTGGTGGACATGGTGGTGGTGGACGTGGTGGTGGTAGATGTGGTGGTGGTGGACACGGTGGTGGTGGACGTGGTGGTGATGGACGTGGTGGTGGTGGACGTGATGGTGGTGGACATGGTGGTGGACGTGGTAGTGGTGGACGTGGTAGTGGTGGATGTGGTGGTGGACGTGGTGGTGGTAGTGGATGTGGTGGTAGTGGATGTGATGAAGGACTTTGTGGTGGTGGATGTGGTGGTGGTGGTAGTGGTGGTGGACGTGGTGGTGGTGGGTGTGGTGCTGGTTGACGTGGTGGTGGAGGTGGGTGTCGTGGTGGTGGTGGTGGTGGACATGGTGGTGGTGAACGTGGTGGATGTGGTGGTGGTGCACAAGGTGGTGGTGGTGGTGGTGGTGGTGGATGTGGTGGTGGTGATGGACGTGGTGGTGGATGCGGTGGTGGTGGACATGGTGGTGGTGGTGGTGAAAGGGGTGGTGGATGGGGTGTTGGTGGATGTGGTGGTGGAGGACATGGTGGTGGACGTGGTGATGGTGGTGGACGTGGTGGTGGTGGTGGTGGACATGGTGATGGTGGTGGACGTGGTGGTTGGGGTGGAGTTGGTGGTGGTGGATGTGGTGGTGGTGGACGTGGTGGTGATGGACGCAGTGGTGTTGAACGCGGTGGTGGTGGATGCGGTGGTGGATGTGGGGGTGGACGTGGTGGTGGACGTAGATGTGGTCGTGGTGGATGTGGTGGAGGCCATGGTGGTGGTGATGGACATGGTGGTGGTGGACATGGTGTTATTGGTGGATGTGGTGGACATTGTGGTGGTGGATGTGGTGGTGGTGGACATGGTGGGGGTGGTGGTGAACAAGGAGCCTCGTATACCACACATATAATAATACAGAACAGAGCACCCTTTCGAGTGGATGACAGTGTAGGCCACATAACTTTCAAGTCAGTAACACCCCCATGCATGCACTCATCCTGCACACACTTTCCTTAAAGCGACTTCCTAGCTGGTGACCCGCATGCATACACTCACCCTGCAAACACTTTCCTTAAAAGCGACTTCCTAGCTGGTGACCCCCATGCATACCTTCACCCTGCACACACTTTTCTTGCAATAACTTCCTAGTCGGTGACCCCCCATGCACGCACTTACCTTGCACACACTTTCCTTGCGGTGACTTCCTAGCTGGTATTCACCATGCACGCTCTCACCCTGCACGCACTCTCCCTGCAGGGGCTAGTGGCTACCTAGCTGGTGATCCCCTTTGCACACACTTTTGTTGCAGTGACTTCCTAATCGGCTGTGGTGACTTCCTAACTGGTGATCCCCATACACGCACTCCCCCTGCACACACTTTGTTGTAGTGACTTTCTGCAAGAAGCCTCTCTATGCACAATCTCACTGACACATTCTCTCTGATATAACGTCTGCACAATGGTTCCCGGTGCACAAGTTTCTCTGAAGACACGCGCCTTGCACGCACTTTCCATGAGGGGTGTCACAGCGATATATATACCGCCAGCGCGTTTTCAGGCCATCGGTGACGTATCACGCACTGCTGGCAGACAGTTGTTCTCAGACACTTCCTGCACTCACAGTCCCCTCACAATCACGCTGCACACACCTTCAACGAGCAGGCCTTCATCGCTGCACACAGCCCTCCAGCAGACAGTCATTACACACACTGGTTCACCCTCTCCTTGCTTCCTCACCACCTGCAGGGATGCAACCTTCACTCGGTGATTCCATACACTCACTATCACCCTTGCACACATCCACTCTCCCCACAGTGACTTCTTGCAGTGTGCGCCCTATTCACACCTCAACCACACGCGTGCACACACAGTCCCGGTAGACAGGGACTTCCCCTCCCATACAAAATCACTCCTTTCAAGATCTCACTATGACAGCTCACTACCAGACGCGCACCTCTGATCACTCCCCGAGTTACACCTTCAACCAGTGACGCTCTGATCGGCCTCACTCCGTGGGGCATCCAATCTCACACCAGAGGGCGCCCGTTTACACACTTATCACACTATCTGCTCCATCCTTTTGTTGTTGTTAGCCACTGCCATGGCACTCACTGTGGTAGTGCCCCCAGCCTCCCCTCTTCAATGCCCTCGATGAAGTCTGCAGCGACCCCCTCTCGTGCACAGCTCCCAGGTACACGTCAGTGTCCTTCTCCCACCAGCAATGTCCCCTCTCCCCCCTTGCAGGGCATCCCTTGCCCCTGCAGCCCATGTCCCCGAACCCTGTGTTACCCTTCTAACCCCCGAATTACTGCTTGTCTACTACAGTGCCCTTTCGCTCCCTCTTCAGCACATCTGTTACCCCCACCAGGCCCTCTCTCGCTCAAGCAGTGCAGCTTTCACACCACCTGGAGTTCTTTCTCACCTCTAGCAGAGCCCCTCTCACCCTTAGTAGCGCCACTCTCATCCCCAGCAGCACCCCTCACAGCGTCCTCTCACCACCCCACAGCGTCCCTCACATCCTCGCAGCACCCATCACACCCTCGCAGCGCCCATCACACCCTCGCACCGCCCATCACACCCTCGCAGCACCCATTACATCCTTGCAGCGCCGCTCTCACACCAGCTACAGTTCTCTCACCTCTCGCAGCCCCCTCTCACCCTTAGCAGCCCCCCTCAAGCTTTGAAGCCATCGCTGTTGCATATTTATCTTATGCAACTAACAACCATTGACAAAGCCAATAGTCCTGGCTTGAGGTAGATGTAATGTTACTTGTTGTATATGGATGGAATGGCGAAGCAGCAAAATACCAGTGGGGCGACACACTATGCCGAGTATGGATTTTCAGTTTGGGTTTTTAAGCCATATCCTTCATTACATCGACCACGTCCCTCTGGGAGCCATCACAAGGTTTTTCATTCCACTTAAAGTCATTTCTCCGGTATAGTGACTTCCTGCTGAACTGGGAGAACAAGTTCACTCAGACTTGGCAGTCAGCTCCAGAGAGACTAATCCATGCCCGGGCCCCTCATCCATTGGCACCTTGTGATTCTTACAGCGTTACTGTTTATATCTCATTCCCCTTATTGGATTTTGTCATTTTAGTGTCATTTTATTCAATACATTTTACCTTTTTTTTTCTATTTTGGTTTGGGTTTTTTATTGTTTTGCATTTTGATTTTTACTTTTTTGGTTTCTGCATAAATATTTGACATATTACCTTAAGTTAAGCCTGCCTGCTCCGTGCTTAGGTACCAGGGGGTTGATCCTAGGTAAATTGAATGGCTTTGAAAGTTCATTCTGACGGTTGTGATTGTTCCTCATCTACCGTAAATAATAATTCAGTTTCTTACAGAAACTATCTGAAATTATCTGCAAAACAGGCAGGTGATAACCTACCAGGCTTGAAGCACCCTGTGGACAAACTGGAATATGGGAACAGTATTGTGTGGCAATAGAACCTCTAAAAAAATTCAGCTTGGAGATGAACCAAGAACCACGCTTGAAAGTCACAACTTTTTAAAACAAGGTAGTCAGGAAAGTGTGGCGAATATATTGCAGCTCTTTGCATTTTGGCAGCCCCAAGCAAATTTGAGAACAGAGTGGATGTATGTAGCAGAGGCGAGTCTGTTCACCCAATGTGAGTGGTGAGATCCGCTTTGCTGGTCTGCCTGAAGTTATGATGCTGCTGACAGTGGCCTGTCTGCTAATAGCGATGGCGTGACTGGAGGATCTATGAAGCCAAATAAGAGAAAGTTATCTTCCGACACCACAGTCTTCGTGACTGAGACCAGTAATACTGAAGACTCTGAGACTCACAGCAGTAATTTCTCCTTTCAGAGCGTTATTGCTGCAGATGGAGTGAAGTCCAGAAGTAAGCACATTACTAAGGTAACAACAAAGTTTAATATTGTTCATTTGTATTAACAGTTTCTCTTTTGCAGCTTTTGGAAATGCATTTTCTAGTTTTGTTGCTTTTTGGTTAGTTTTTTATTGTAGGCTGTTATCTTCGGTTTAAAGGGAAAGATGTTGTAGTGTGTGACTGTGGCGTGGGATCAAGAAGAGACCTAAGACCAGTTCGGGGTAGGTAAGGTTTTATTTTGGAAAATGTCTTTTTATGTCAGGTTGTCAAGATGTCTCTCTGAAAAGCCCCGCGGTCCGTGATGGCGTCTGGTTATGGTCTTGTTTCCAGATGGTTAAGAAGCAGGCTTCAGGGGATTTTCCGTTCTTCCTAACTCCTCGTTGGACTCCGCCAGGGAAAAGAAAAAGGTACAGATTTTCAGAATATGTACTCTATCTGGACTCTCCCACAGGGAACCGGGCAAGTGCAGGGGACACCCGTGCTAAGGTGCTAAACACTTTATTAAACGTGCAAAGGTGCAGAGGCGTGATTACTGGTGAGAAGGGGTATATTTACACGGTGAGGACAAAGAAAGGTTGGGCATATTTTGTGGCAGACACGCGGCTACGGTTTACAAGAACCCCGTCTTCCACGGATCCGTAGGCCTGCTGGCTTACTCCTGTCGTCCTCGGGTTTGCCTCCAAAAGCTCCGTTCTCTGCTCCTCTGTGCCGCTCTCCCACTCTCGATCCTCGGTCGGTGGCATCACACGCCAGGACATCTTCTTCCGCGTTTTTACCCACTAGGAATCCCGCGTCGTCATCAGGGGCCGGAGCTGCATACTCGTGTGTCTTCCAGTTAAAGGGGCCGTCATCCAATTCGTCGGCTAGTTCCCAGGAACAGGCTTCTCCCCTGTTCCAGTCATGCTGATAATGAAGTAGAGAGGGGGAGGACGTCAGTTCACTACGCCACCACTCAACATTATCCGGTTCTTTTCCTCCCGTCCCCTGCCCAGTGTTACATTCCTCCCCCCCTGGTTTCTGCCGATTGGGAAGAATGAATTGTCTGGATAGGAAATCAGCGTTTCCATTCTCAGTGCCCTTTCGATGTTGTATTGAAAAAGAAAAAGGTTGTAGAAAAAGGAACCACCTGAGTACTCTAGGGTTATGGGCTTTGGTCCTGTTCATCCATTGTAGCGGGGCGTGATCTGTATAAAGTACAAAAGGCTTGCCTTCTAGGTAGTACTTTAATTTCTCCACCGCCCACCTTATCGCCAGGCATTCTCTTTCGATCGTGGGATATTTGCACTCCCTAGGATTTAGTGTCCGGCTAATGTAGAGGATCGGATGTTCTAATCCGTCCTCTCCTATTTGGGACAATACAGCTCCTAAGCCCATGTCCGAAGCATCCGTGGCTAAAGAGAAAGGTTTACCGAAGTTGGGAGGTATCAAAATTGGGCTTGTAGTGATGGCCACTGTAAGGATCTTAAAGGCTTGTTTAGCCTCCTCCGAAGTATTTAGAATGGAGGAGGGTTTAATATCCTTTCTTAAAAGGTCTGTGAGCGGAGCTGCTGTCACCGCAAAGTTGTCTATAAATCTCCTGTAATGGCCTACAAGGCCTATAAAGGCTTGTATCTCTCTCTTTGTTTTGGGGAATGGAGTATTCCTGATGGCTTTTACTTTTTCCTCTTGAGGGGCTATAACACCTTCCCCCAACATATACCCCAGGTATTTAAACCCGGAGTATGCCTGTCTAGATTTTTTTGGGTTAATGTGTAACCCTGCCTTGTGTAGGGCTTCCAGAATAGCTGTTAAGTGTGTTAAGTGGTCTGACCAGGTATTGCTGAAAATTACAATGTCGTCAAGATAGACGGAACAGAAGGAGGAATAGGGGTGTAGGATGGTATTCATCAACCTCTGGAAGGTCGCAGGTGCCCCATGCAGCCCAAAGGGCAAGACGTTGAACTCATATAGGCCCTCCTCTGTTGCAAAGGCAGTCTTTTGTTTATTTTCTTCCCTAAGGGGGTACCTGGCAGTACCCCTTAGTGAAGTCTAGCATGGTAATAAACTTGGCTTCGACTATCCTTTCTAATAAATCACCCACCCGGGGAATGGGATAGGCATCAAAGGAGGAGATGTTATTTAAAGCTCTAATGTCCATACAGAACCGGGTCGTCCCGTCCGATTTAGGAATCATTACAATAGGGGACGACCAGATACTTCTTGATGGACGGATAACTCCCAACTTGAGCATGTCTGTACTTCCCTTTTATATCCTGTCGTCATGCTGCCGGCACCCTGTAGGGTTTTTGTTTAACACATTTCCCTGGTTCTGTTTCTATTTTGTGCTCTATCAAATGTGTTCATCCTGGCAGGTCCGAAAACGTTGGAGAGAAGGGATGTAAGGTGTTTTGGAGCTCAGTTTTCTGGGCGTATGTAAGTTCTTCATTAACAGGCAGTTGTTCTAAGGTGGTCTGCTCTGACCCAGTAGGGATTCCGAATTGAGCTACCTTGGGTATCGGACCTATCCATTTTTTCAATAGCTTGATGTGAAAGGTCTGCCTCCTCGAAGGGGAGATCTGGACCCTGTAAGTGGTTCTCCCTATGGTGTCTACTATGAGATAGGGACCCAGCCATTCACTCCTGAATTTATTAGTGGAGAAGGGTAACAACACTAAAATCCAGTCTCCCTTTTCTAGGGTTCTCCATTTCTTGCCTTTGTCATAATATTTCTTTTGCCTGTTCTGGCTATTTTCTAAGGAAGAGTATGCCAAATCTCTCAGTTTGCTGAGCTAGTACTACAGCTGTTGAGTATACTCCAGTAGGGTTTTCTGTTTGTGGTGTTTCTCTTGTTCCCAAGTGCCCTTCGTTATTTCCAAGAGGGACCGAGGTTGTCGGCCGTACAGCAGTTCAAAGGCTGAGCAACCTAAACTACTTTGTACCTGGGCCCTCAGTACATATAGTGCTAACGGTAGGACTTGGTCCCAGTCTGTGTGTTCAATGGAGAGCATTTTTTTAGGGTTGTTTTCAAGGTCCTGTTGTACCTTTCTACCAACCCATCTATTTGGGGGTGGTAGGCTGAGGTTTTTATGTGAGACAAATCTAGCAATTTACAGACTTCCTTCATCAGTCTGGAGACGAACGGGGTCCCCTGGTCTGTTAAGATTTTCTTTGGAAATCCCACCCTCGAGAATAATTCTATCAGTTCAGTTCAACTTTATTTCGGCTAATATAGCCATAAAAGCAAGAGTACAGAGACAAGAAAAAAACATTTACAGACATAAAAAACATTTACAGACAATTATTTGCAGCGCCCTCATCAACAATTTATCACATACACAGATGGCAGTTGGTAAAAATGGGACTAGGTAACAATTAATTCAAAACGGGTAAATTCACAATACTACGTTAAAAATTGAAATAATTTAAGTAAAAAAGGTTTTCTCCACGATTAAAAAGCCAGACTAAAAACCACAATTTAAAACCTTTAAAACCACTAGAACCACACGTCTTGCAAGGGATGAACTCAGTGCATTCTGCATTGGCTAATACTGGGCGGCTATGTACGCCATTGTTACATTACAGCTTGTATCCAAGCCGTTTCCTGATGAGATACACATTAAACAGAAACCTACTTATGCAAAAGACAACCAGTTGTGAGGTATTAGACTTAATGATGCGCTCTGCCTCTTTGTATGATCTGACACCCATGTTTTTACAAAGGGTTCTAATCCAGCGGTACCTAGGTGATTTATATGCTGGACAAAAAAGCAGTAAATGGACATCATCTTCCTTTGCCTTTAATGAGCAAAGGGAACAGAGGCCATTATCGTTGTTACCTCCCCAATTGCATGTTTTAGCATTTATCTGTAATACCCCATATCTAAATTGCAAATATAAGGTTTTTGCTATTGGTGGTCCTATTTCATCTATAAATGGTTCGAATGCAGAATTATCTTTTATAATCATAAATTCCTGGGTCAATATGCCAGTAGATGGGATATGAAATAGCTCATCATTGACGTTGGACCAGTAAGTTGACTTAAGGAGCTTTTTACACACCGGTGTCATATTCTGGGGTTCGTCCCAAAAATCGGACAGCCCTAACCTGGTACACCAAAGGGAAACATGTTTTAGCCAGGCGATTTTCTTGTATTCATCAATCTGAATAATTTCTATCAGACCACTTTTATAGTTACACAACTCCGGGGTTGTCCACAATCTTATCCAGTACAGCAAAGGTCTAAGAGCTGCTTGATAATTTGTCCCTTTAAGATCCAAATCTAAAAGCATTGGAACTAAGGGAGTTCTAGTTGGTAGTTTAAGTAATCTACGCAAAAAATGGTTCTCTTCCTTTTCAAAATTGCGTTTACAATGATGTCCCCAAACCTCGGCACCATAAAGTGCCGCTGATTGGGCCTTTGCCTTAAATACTTCAAGTGCCGGTGTAATGGCTTTAGAATAACTAGCTCCGTGCACTTTTAGGATGGGCATCGAATTCTGCTTAAAAGATAGCGCACTCTTTGCTAGATGTCCCTTCCATGAGAGATTACTATCCAACATAATGCCTAAGTAATTAAAGCTCCCCACATATTCCAATTTTTGGTTAGTTAGAACCAAATTCTTTCTAAAGGACTTTTGCGGATTTATGGACATATATTTTGTTTTAGATGAGTTTATTTCTAACCCCTTCTTTACACAGTAACCATAAAATGAATTCACCAGGTTTTGAAGACCCCTCGGAGTCTGTGGATGAGGATTGTATCATCGGCAAAAAGTAATGCCGTAATCACCTCATCTCCTAGCTTCGGGGAGTCATGATCACAGTCCCTTAGGTAAACAGGTATATCATTAACATATAGTGAGAAGAGCGTGGGCGCCAGCACACAGCCTTGACGCACGCCACTACTCAAGTTCTTTAAGTAGCTCGCCGGGGACCCCCATATCTCTTAATGTGACCCACAGAAGATTCCGTGGAATGAGATCGAAGGCAGCCCTCAAGTCTATAAATGCCAAGTACAAACTGCCCTTTCTTATATTGATATACTTCCAGCAAATGCACGTGAACCTGAACACTTGGTCCACTGTACTAGTTTTTGGTCTAAACCCTGCTTGGAATTTAGACAATATCTGCGTCCCCTCCATCCATTCTGTGAGTCTATTTAAAATGTGCCTGGCAAAAACCTTCTGTAAAAGGTCAATTAAACTAATTGGGCGGTAATTGCCCGGATCATAACGATCCCTTTTTTTGAAAATCGTTACAATTTCTGCCCCTTTCCAACTGTCGGGGATTGGTGTTCCAGCCACTATAGAATTACATAGAAAATTAATGTATGGCCCCCATACTTCTACATCATGTTTAAGTAAATCTCCAGGAATCTTGTCCGGTCCTGGGGCTTTACCCACTTTGATTGCTTGTAGTCCCTGGGTAGTTTCCTCTCTACTAAAACATAGTGGTGTAATACTCAATTCTAGATTACTCTCTTTATTATGTAAGGGCGACCCCTGTTCATCATAGGAATAGAGTTTGGTGAAATGGTCGCACCAAGTTTGTTCGTCTAGATAAAGATCCTTGGATGATCTACCCTTTCTGTTGCCTTTGACTATTAAACTCCAAAAGGTACCCTGATCTCTCAATTTGGCTGCTGTTAGTAAGTCGTCCCATAGTGCATCATCCCATGCTTTTTTCGCCTGGGTCAAGATTTTATTATATGCATGTCTACTTTCTTTTATAGAATGGAAGTTTTTAGATTTGACAGTCTGGATCAGATGGTGCTTCGCTAAACGGCATTCTTTATTATACCAAGGGTTAGCCAACTGTAGATGGCCTTCGCTTGGGTTCTTGTCCCTTTTGCAATTTTTGCTCAGAAAGGGAATTAAAGCGTCAACCAATTTATAATGTAGATCTAGAACACCCTGGCTGCCTATTAGGGGCTCCTTACACGACCCAATAGTGTCGGAAAAGGTATTATAAATATTTAACATTGTCTCATCCTTAGCTAGGATATAAGGCCATCTCAGTGCACGTCTATTGTTAGTTATCTGCAACTCTCCAAGTGAACTATTTGTTGTAACCTATTCGTCCTGTTTAACTAAAAACGGTTGAGGATGTAGCCATAATTGGAGTGGAAGATGGTCACTCTCTGTCCTAACATCTATTTTGAGATCAATGAGTAAATACCATAGACTCAAGGAGACCAATATAAAGTCTATATGTGACTTACAGTTGCCTTTAAGAAATGTTGGGGCTGCTGGTCTATCGGACTGCAAGCGGCCATTACATGCCCTAAGATCATGACCTATTGTCAACTGCAAAATTTGGGTTACAGCTACAGTACATTTAACAGACCCAGTAGAATCCAGATTTGGAATATCATTAGCCATATCTTCAAGTAAGTTGTCAAAGCCCAACACAGGTTCATATTTGCAATTAAAATCCCCTCCTACTACTACTTGGGCATTTGGACCTAGAGAATCTAAGAGGGAATCTAGATGTTCTATAACCTTAGATTCTTTAATTACTGGGTACGGCCTATTGTAAATGTTTATTAAATATAGAATTTCTTTTTCCCTTGTCACCACTTTTAACCCCAGTAGATCAGGGGAATGGGTTATCAATGGGGTAATTTCTATTTCTAAATTTATTCTAACCCAGATCACCAGACCCCCTGACGCCCTCCCTCTTACTGAGGGAATTGCGTCACAATAGAAGGTTTTGTACCCAAGTCTGTGGGGGTTTCTAGAGCCCAGGTCTCTTGAAGGAGGATAATATCGTAGTCCTCAATGTAGGTACACCAAACTAGATCACGAAGATTCCTAGCTAGCCCTGCTATGTTCCATGATATTAGTCTTACTGATAAATTATCTTTGGGACCAGATAGGAATACATTCAGTAGTTCCTCTTGTGTGGATTTATCATCCAGTGAAACAGATGCGATATTTAGTACTTCCAGTGAGGTGTTTCTGGAAATTGGTCTCTCAGACACAGTCCTATCAATACGACATGTACTGGCCTCTCCTAAGGTACCAATATTATCACTAGCACAATTAAGAAACTTTTCCCTTGCTAAAGCCATTGGAATACAGCCTAATACAGACTTATCGTCATGATTCAATAAGGGCACTACTATCTGTGCATACTCGAGCTCTAAATTAATTGTATTCGGTTTATCTACTTGTGTAATTAAAGATGGTTCCAACCCAGAGCTCTCGGTCAATGCAAGTCAATCATTCTGATCCAACGCACTCAGTGCCTGATACCTGTTGTGCGTTGTGATCTCAAAGACTGGACTTTTGTCAAAGCTAAAAGGCCTAGATGGTGTGTTATATTGAGGGACCTTAGCTAGATGGCTATAAAAGTATTCCAAAGGGTGCACGCCCACACTATTCTCACTCTGCCTCAAAGATGCTGCTCTAAGAAGCACAGTCGCAACATGCTGTGGGTTCCTAAAATTAATGAAGGCACAATCACCCCTACAGGTTTTCCTGGCATTTCCGATCCACGGAACCCGTCTAGTTGTCAATATCTGGTCCGAGTAGTTTATCGGAAATCCACAATTCTTGTTCAGCCAGGAGACAGTTTTATGTTTAAGTGAATCGTGAGATTCCTGGCGGGAAATGGGCTCTATAGGGTCTAGAGGTGGGACATTGGAGAGTACGACCACATATGGTTCACCATCTGGTGGGAGATTAATTGGGCGGATTTTCTTTACTGGGATCGGTAGGCCCCCTATGGTTACTGGAGCCGTTTTGATCTGTGTACACTGGCCATCCAATTGGCTCATCTCCCTATGTTCGGCCGCACTTGCCTTTCCCACCTGTATCTTATGTGCAGCATTAGCTGGTTGAACATCCTTTACCCTCAATTTTGGGCTGTCAGCGTTGGATAGCTGGTTTAAAAGGCCACCTAATCTAGATACTTCAGCTGTCAAGACATCTATTTTTGCCACTAGAGGCTTGACAGTAGATTCTAATTTAGCCTCAAGCATCTTAGCAATAAGGTCCAAAAGATCAGAGTCCGTATTAGTGCCACTATTTGTAATCATAGTCATAGTCATAGTCTCTTTGTGGCCAACAGTACTCTTCTGCGCTATGTCGGGCATTTTCTTATGATGTGTTCCTCCCCGCTTAGTTGTTATTTTCCTACATTTCCTCACCGCTCTCTTAGGTGGTGAGCGTCGTATTGAAGCATCCATAGATTTATCTGGTGAATCCTCGTCTGTTATGTCCTGATCAACCACAAGCATATCAGGGGTTTCCACTATAGGGGCATCAATAGTGACATCAGTGGAAGAGAAGGGGGCTGGGTTTAGATCACTACAGTCATCAATGGGAGTATTTGGTATCCCAGGCATATTGTCCCGTCCCAGTGATTTCCTTCTGTCGTTGTTGATTTTACTCCCCATTTTGACTAGATAGTTATCCATAGTTCCTTTGGACTTTGCCATCAATAGCAACTAAGTACTGATCCCTGGAAGGCTTGTATCTTTTAGACCACGTCTAGGTATGACTATGTACACAAGGTCCAAAATCTATAACGTTACATGTACTTCCTTAATAGAGTTGAAAAACATGAACTGTAATACAATATGCCATATAATCGTAAAAGTCTTACTTTTCAGGGGGGTGGCCCTGCCCTGCCTCGTTCTGCCCAGACTGCCCAGACTGCCTAGACTGCCCAGACTGCCAAGACTGCCCCGCCCTTGTCCCGGGCTTCTCCCGGCACTCCCGGGCTTCTCCCGGCGCTCCCGCGTCGCGGGAAGGCTCTCGGTCTTTTCAGCACGTTGTGGGCGTGTCCTCGGTCGGCTTCCTGGAGCCGAGGATCCTGGGTATTGTGGTTCTCCCCCTGCTCGGCGGCCGCGCTGAGGTTTTGAAGGTTGCGGCGGCGAGGGGAACCCAAGAAGAAAGCTATGGGGCGAAGTGGCAGCAAGAGTTCCAGGTAGGTGCCCCCGTATCACTTGAAACGCTCCCCCTATCAATTTCTCGGCTATGTTCTTAGCATTGGGGATTCTTAAGGGAAAGGCCTCCGGAAACCTAGTTGTGTAGTCCACTAGGACCAGGGCATAGGAATGTCCTTTTGCAGTGAGCTGTTGGGGTAGCACTAGTTTCTTTTAGATCACGGACTGCGCCCTTATTTGTCGTTGATTGACCGTTACCCTTACATAGAACGATGGTCCCATCTCAGCGGTGTCCATTACGGCCTTAGGTATGTACCCCACCTCCATTGGTTCTTCAGGGGCCTTTCTTCTGGGACACAGTCTAGCGATATGGCCCCATTCGCCGCACTCGAAGCACTGGGGGCCTTTGAAAACTGGTTCCTTTCTTATGGGTTTCACTTTTGGCTGCTCTGGGCCGACTTTGAACTTCCTCTCGGGTTTTGGTACTGCGGACATCTTTGTAGTTTTTTCTTGGTCCCAAGGGAGAGACCTAGGCTGCGCTCGGGAACAATTGGTGGCCATCTCTACGGCTTGTTGGGCAGTGAAGCCAGAATGTTGCTTAAGCCAACGTTGGCTTCCGTATGGTAACGCTTCCAGAAACTGTTCCAAGTATATACTAGTCATTATCTCTTCTTTGGACCTGCTCTCGGGTTTCAGCCACTTATCGGCTGTCATATTTAACCAGAGATATAGAGTCTTGGGGTTTTCACCAGGAATTCCTTTTTCTTTCCTGAACCATACACGATAGGCCTCTGAATCTAATCCTAAGTGGTCCAGGATTATTTCTTGGATCTCTTGATATGGCGTATTCCCTCTGGCATTGGCCACCTGGTATGCAGCCTGAGCTTCCCAGGTTAACAATGGGGCCAGAAAGAAGGGCCATTTTTCTTCTGCCCAACCACAGGCCCGGGCTGCTCTTTCAAAGTTAGTCAGAAAGGCATCTGGATCCTCCCCTGCGTTGTATTTTTGTAATGATACTCCCGAGGGATGCGTCGGGGTGGCTCTTCGTTTCCCACCGGGTAAAGCACTGGGTTGTTGGACCGCCTTATTTAAGCCTTCAATTTGGGCTGTAATGGTGTTCTTGAAAACTTCCCTGTCTGCTTGAGCCGACGTCATTTGTCTTTCTACCGCCCATTCTAACTTTTCTTGTCCCTTTATAAGGTGTTGTATGATTTGGTCCATCTTCTGTTGTGGGATGGAAGGGGGATATCCCACTTCTGACACCAGTTGTGGCGTGGGATCAAGAAGAGACCTAAGACCAGTTCGGGGTAGGTAAGGTTTTATTTTGGAAAACGTCTTTTTATGTCGGGTTGTCAAGGTGTCTCTCTGAAAAGCTCTCGGGTCCGTGTTAGCGTCTGGTTATGGTCTTGTTTCCAGATGGTTAAGAAGCAGACTTCAGGGGATTTTCCGTTCTTCCTAACTCCTAGTTGGACTCCGCCAGGGAAAAGAAACAGGTACAGATCGTCAGGATATGTACTCTATCTGGACTCTCCCACAGGGAACCGGACAAGTGCAGGGGACACCCGTGCTAAGGTGCTAAACACTTTATTAAATGTGAGAGGGTGCAGAGGCGTGATTACTGGTGAGGAGGGGTATATTTACACGGTGAGGACAAAGAAAGGTTGGGCAGATATTCTGGCACACACGCGGCTAAGGTTTAGAAGAACCCCGTCTTCCTACCCAGCCCGCCAAACGCTGCCGTACATGTTGTAGCCACACTCCTCCCTCGGGAGTGTGGCACAGCGATTCATGGATCCAGTGGCCTCCTGGCTTACTCCTGTCGTCCTCTGGTTCGCCTCCAAAAGCTCCGTTCTCTGCTGCTCCGGGCCGCTCTCCCACTCTCGATCCTCGGTCGGTGACGTCACACGCCAGGACTTCTTCTTCTGAGTTTTTACCCACTACGAATCCCGCGCCGTCGTCAGAGGGCGGAGCTGCGTACTCGTGTGTCTTCCAGTTAAAGGGCCGTCATCCAATTCGTCGGCTAGTTCCCAGGAACAGGCTTCTCCCCTGTTCCAGTCATGCTGATAACGAGGCAGAGAGGGGGAGGACGTCAGTTCACTACGCCACCACTCAACATTATCCGGTTCTTTTCCTCCCGTCCCCTGCCCAGTGTTACAGTGACCTTAATGCTGCAATTTGCATTTCATTACCATCATTTGCTTACTCTGGAGAATCTCCAGGGTGTAGGAGGTTTGCTGTTCCATAGTTCTTTCTTCAGCTTCTGGGCAGTTATCACTCTGTGGTCCTGTTTCTCTGCTCTTCTTGTAGTAGCTCTTATCAGAGCTTCATCCATCTGCCAACGATAATAAGATGCCAGTCATCACCCAGCACACAACACAGACTATGTTGGGCTACGTCGGCGCAGTTAGAGCGAGGATAAAGTTCTCCGGACCCATCAGGCTGTGAATGTAACCTAAGGGCTTAAGATGAAATGAAGAGCTTACCTCCTTCCTGAGTGGCTCCAGACTGCTGTGTGCAGACCCGATAGCTGGCAGAACCCTGGAGTATGTATGTATAAATCAGATTATGTTGGAAGTAACCTGCAATATAGTGGCAGGCAGCACCCTGCCATAGAGTAGGGTTTCTCATAGTGTTTTAATTACTGACACACTAATGAAGATTGTCTTTTAACAGGCAGAAGAACAACACTGACCACACATTTTTCTGGGTTTGTCTTTAAAATGACGTACACATTAGGAATGGCATTTCGTTCTGCTGGAATAATAACACAAGTTATCTTGCACTCTATGTTGTTGCATGAATTGTAGGCTGCAATAAATTCCATGTTTCATTCAAACAAGCTTTCTACAGGGCACATACACGATTTGCTGCTGTAGGAAATAATGCTCCTGTGTACTGTGGCAGACTCAGAAATATTGAAAAACTTCATGATTTCTCTTTCAGTACTTCCTAGTAAAATCTTTCACTTTTTGACTCCTACATTTAGCAGAAACATAACTTAGTACCATTAAAATAGTTGTGATGGGGAACATCCATGTGGGGTTAGGACTGCCTCGACCAGAGAGCATGCTGAGTTGGAGGAGTATGGAGTTGACCGCATTGCCTGGTCCGGTGTGGAACCAAGCCAGCGATGCTTTGCTGCAGGCTCATTTGCCCTGATAGCTGGTCAACAGTTTGAGGAGGAGGAGGTGAAGAGCTGGCTAAGTGTGCCATGAGGCTGGCATTTCAGTACATCCCTGAGAAGTGAGCTTTGAGTCATGTAATGTTCCTCTTATACCACGTGCAATTCACCCTCTCCAAAGCCTCAAGAATTCCTGGGTGTGAAGGGCGGCTGATTCTGATTGGGTGCTTGATAGTTTTCCAGAAACACATGTTCTTGATTGTTCATGTTTGTCAGTAGTTAATGAAACACGCCCAGGCTTTTTATCTCTTCAGTTGACAGAAGCTGCAATAAAAGTTTCTTTCTCGTTACAAGAAAATAGGAACGTCTGACGAGCCTCTGTCTGTCAGAGAATGGAAGGGCTGGGGAACTGTCATTCATCTCACTGCTAAGCAGAGCAGTGTCATGCTTCACCCTCACTCAGGCCTCTGATTTTAACTAACATCGCTTAGAACACTGGGACTTTAGAACCCATCCTTTTAATGAGAAAAACAAAACTACAAGTCCCATAAGCAATAGTGGTGGAAGGTGTCACGCATGACCTGGGGCAACATCGATTCAGCACATCCAGTTCAATTTTTTAAGAATTTGACATAATATTGAATTTATAACCTTTGTTTTCATGGTCATGAGTCACCAGAATACTAAAAACGCGTCTTTTATTTTCAAGGTCAATTAAGTAATGGTCACCAGCTTGGAAGCTCTGTTAATTCTTCAGTACTTGTCATTGATCTCCACGTGTGGCTGGTTTGCGTCTGCCCCCTGCATCGTTCCCGATAACTCGCACAGGTAAGGTGCTTGTAGCAGCAACATGATAACCCCATACTCGTCTGTAAGAAGTGCGCTCCGAGGCAGGTATCCGATCATGTTTGTGAAACAAGGAAGGGGCAATATCTGCTATATACATTTGTTAAAATAAAACAGTCAAATCACAGTATACTGTTCCGGAGGTTCAGTCCCAGAGTCATTTGTAACTGAACGCAGACACCCTAGGAAGCATGTGCTTTTAAGACAAGTTGCGTTCACTCACCTGAAGGTGACATGCTTCATCATTGGGCTATACTCCTCACCAGGCCGACGCTACAATGCCTGGCGGGCACCACAAGAGGGCACTTTGTCGTAGATCTTTTATTAAGTACGCCGGATGAGCATAGCAGGACAGAGGATATTGTGTCATAAGATGTGAGATTGGTGAAAGTCTAAATATAAGATCAACTATCGACCAGTTGCCACAATATAGTTAATGTGATCTTCCTGGTCCATGTTGAGATTAAAAACAGTGGCAGAGAAATTGAGGAACTAATGGCCCCTATCACTGTGTCATAGTGTCGATCACCTTTGGACCTGCTGGTAAGCTGGGGTCTATACTTCAGGTCAACCTTTTTCATGCCTTGTGTAGTCATGGAGCAATCTGTTGGCATTTCACCAGGACCAAATATGGGATAATGGGTAATGTGACCTAATCTTCTCCACAGCGTGAGGAGCTCTGTAACTCAAAGCCCTGCACCGTGCATAGGTGATAAGGTGCCTATTAACATCTTACTACCACAGGTGAGCACTGCCTAACAGGGTGCACTAGATACGGTAACCCTCCTAAAATTCAGGACATATTGACTTATCCAATAGCGAGGACGCCGCATCAGAGAGGCAACTGGTTTGAAAAGCACATGCTACTTAGGGTGCCTGCGTTCAGTTAGAGATAATGTCTGTAGGACTGAACCTCCAGAACAGTATACTGTGAGTTGATTTATATGAAGAATGTGTATACTAGACTGTCATTTTCCTCGTCATCTCTTGTCCTATGTAAAATAAAACACAACACACCGGGAAGCCAACAAATCTATCATAAATGTAATGCAAAAATACCAAAAGGCCAAGCAAACTAACAAGTGACAATTGTCTTTGCAATGGACGAGAGCATCCACCCTAAAGCAAGTTGGGGTATATAATGCTAATGCTACACAATGTATTTTATACACTTTTCTCCTAATACAAGTCAATGAAACATGAACACGTGATAGAAACAGTTACTGAAACGACACTAATGAGTAGGAGGCAGGATCTTCTCTCAAGAGGAATGTGAGGAGTCCGTGAGGTGCAGATAAAAGATACACAGACAAGCTGCAGAAGTCACTGTTTCTGAAAATAACACTTGTTTGTCAATATTCAATTTACTACAAGATGCAGGAAAGTGTGCAGATGGACATCAGTAAATAAAATGGTTCTGGGCTCTAATAGATTCATGTAACTTTGCAGGCATATTAAGGCGAACAGTCACATCAAATTAATATAAGAATATTGTAATTTGGTAATGTAATATATCAATGTACGTTGTGGCATTCATGTGTAACCAATTATCGGTATTAAAGAAACCAGTATATCCTGTTATGCTTTCTCAATTCCTTCTTCCTAGAGGCCACCACTGCTGCTAGCCAGCTGTATTCAGCGGTGCCTCCTATGACCGGTAATCCTGCACTTAATCAATACCAAAGGTTGTCAATGCTTCTAGCCAACTCTGGTCACTGGTGCTACTCGCACCCCCACCATCCTTGGGCCTGTTATTCTTTTAGCCAGCTCCAGTCAGTAGTGGCCCCTTGGGCCTGTATGTAAGCCTACTAGCCAGCTCGTGTTAGTACTGGCCCCTGGGACCTGTTATAATTGTAGCCAACTTGAGTCATTATTAGCACCTTGGGACTAGTGATCATACTAACCAGCTTCAGTCAGTATTGGCTCCCTGAGACCTATTATCCTGCTAAGTAACTCCAGTCAGTAGTGACCCCTGTACCTTAAATCCTGCTAATATTCAAAACCAGAGGTCAACTCTACTGCCAACCAGTTCCAGTCAATATTGACATGCATTGTTACCCTGCCTGTAATGAATACCAGAGGCCAACGTTGTTGCTAGCCAGCTCCAGTCACCAGTGGCCCGTCACATATTATCCTCAATAGGATCAATGCCCAAGGCCTGTGCAGCTGCTAACCTCCTCTAGTCAGTAGTGACCTCCCAGACCTGTTATTCTGCATATAATCAGCAAGGCTTCGGTTCTAAAAACACTCATCCCACATCCTTATGGTATATTAGCAATGTAATTTATTTACATCACACGGTAGGTACCGCACTATATCACATGATCCCAAAAACAAAGAAAATCAAAATGTCCCTAACCGTTCAACACTTCACCTTGTCAAAAATGACCAAATCACACCAAGCACTATAGCCTGCCGTATCACATGGCACACTCAGCCACAACATGACCAGATACCACGGCAGGGATTCGGGGCCATTAATCCTATGTTTGAGGCCTGTGTGCTGTAGATGTAATTGCTTTGCATACTCCTGCCATCTTGTGTTGGGTCCGGATGTTTGCAAGTTGTTTTTCTTTGAAGAAGTCTTTCCAGTCACGAGGTAAGGTGACTCTTCATTTCGGTGATAGTGCACATGGACATTGACTCCATTGTTAGATAGTTTTTTACCCCCAGCGGTTTTGGATGTGTATTGCTGCGCTCCGAAACCGTTCTTCAGGTTCCCCTCGGTAGGCAGTCCACTTTACCCTTGACAGTATTGTTTCAGTATGCATTTCTTTGTTCTCTGCGTTTCAGATCAATCAACAAACTATCCATTTTCGATAGAAAACCTTGCGGGCAACCGTCGGGCTACGTAGGGCCAGCCTTCTACAAATGGAACGGACTCCATTCCATTTCTTTCCTTGGTACCACACCAAGTACCCTCACACCGACCTACATCAAGTTTGTAACTTATGCCTCTCTCCGGAGCACAAGGAGGAAGACTGCGACGCTTGTAAGTCGTTGTGGTCCAAGAGGACTCTACCCGATCATCAGGCTCGATGACGAGAGAGGCAGCGCCAAAGCATTCAACACACTCTGGATATCTTTGCAGAAGAATCTGACCAAGAAGAGATAGAAGCATCCTCCGTAGAAGAAGAGGCCCTCTCGATTCCAGAGTCTGATTCCGAGCTCGAAATCTATCTGGAGTCCCAAGATGTGCCTTCGGCACATGGTACAGTGAGTACCGAAGAACCCTTGCCCCCTAAAACCTCTTCTAAAACTCATAAGGCTACGGCACCACCTCTGCCTTCTGGTCAAAGTCGGCACCGAGACAATGTTTCCAACGCCACGTCCCTCGGCACCAAAACAAACCGTCAAGCCTTCCAGCTCCGGATCGAGTCAGAAGAAATTTCCTTCGGATCCGAAATCATCAGGCTCCAAGGACAAATCTGGTTTGGAGCCTAAACCCTCCGCCGCGAAACACAATCATGCTTCGGAGCCAAAACCCTCTGCTTCGAAACCCAATCTCGCTTCTGAGCCGAAACATTCTAAAGACTAGCCGACTACCGAGGACAATGTTCTTGAGCCTCCAGAACCAATTTTAGACGTCCTTAAGGCCAAATTGGATCCCATACAAAATACATTTGTAATGAATCCTGATACTGGACATAAATCCAGCGAAGCACAAGCATCCTGGAGAGGACCCTTCTGATAAGATTCCCTTAAAGAAGAAGGAGATGGCTACTAGCCATGTTTATCCTGCGCCACAACCCTCCCTACCTCCACCTTCTTTTCCACAGTTAATAATTTAAGAGCCCTTACACATAACACCTCAGGGATCTCCACATCCAGATCCAGATGTGGACAAGGTGATGATGATACTCATTTGCCTGCAGACCCATGGAATGATTACATCATTGACCTCCAGTAGGCAATGAGCCAGACCTCTACCCAGCAAAGCCATCACCACCAGATGATAATATGGCTTATGATCAGCTCATTGCTTGAGCAGCAGAATATCATGGGGGTACCATACATAAAGAGACATTAGAGGAGGACTTTTTATTTGAAACACTTGAGTCTACGCACAGGTCAAGTCAAACACTCCCTATGCTTGAAGGCATGATGAGGCATGCAGATGATCTCTTTAAAGATCCTGTCAGAGCATGTATTTTAACACAAAACTAAGGCACAGCAGTTAGTTGAAGAGGGGAGACTCATTTCTAAGTCCTCAATGAGATGTGCTTTAGACGCAGCAGACACCGCAGCTCGGGAGATCAATACCAGCATTCTCCTTAGAAGGCGTGCATGGCTTAGGATTCCAGCTCGGGAGATCAATACCAGCATTCTCCTTAGAAGGCGTGCATGGCTTAGGATCTCAGCTCAGGAGATCAATACTAGCATTCTCCACAGAAGGCGTGCATGGCTTAGGGTCTCAGCTCGGGAGATCAATTCCAGCATTCTCCTCAGAAGGCGTGCATGGCTTAGGCGGGTCTCAGCTAGGGAGATCAATACCAGCATTCTCCTCAGAAGGCGTGCATGGCTTAGGATTCCAGCTCGGGAGATCAATACCAGCATTCTCCTTAGAAGGCGTGCATGGCTTAGGATCTCAGCTCAGGAGATCAATACTAGCATTCTCCACAGAAGGCGTGCATGGCTTAGGGTCTCAGCTCGGGAGATCAATTCCAGCATTCTCCTCAGAAGGCGTGCATGGCTTAGGCGGGTCTCAGCTAGGGAGATCAATACCAGCATTCTCCACAGAAGGCATGCATGGCTTAGGATTCCAGCTCGGGAGATCAATACCAGCCTTCTCCTTAGAAGGCGTGCATGGCTTACGATCTCAGCTCAGGAGATCAATACTAGCATTTTCCACAGAAGGCGTGCATGGCTTAGGATCTCAGGGTTTCCTGAGGTTCAACAGCCCGTTTTGAACACTCCCTTTGACAAAGAACACCTGGTTGGTCCTGTAGTTGTCTCTAATAAAAGAGAGAGGGACCCCAAGGCCAAAGGGACGGGGTTCCGTGAACGACTATAAGTCAAAAAGGAGATTCCCTTTGGACGAATGAACATAGAACAGCTAATTCTTACGGACCAAACAAATAAAAATACATCAATACATAACACATGGACAAGCAGGAAGCAATGTGAACAGAATTAAAAACAAGTGAAAACACTCTAGTAAGATTAATCTAAACAATTTATTAATATACACTATATTTGTTAAAAAATGGGAAACAGACAGGACGGAAATCATATACAATCAATCAATAAAACATTCCAGTAAAAAAGGAGGTACAGGTTGAGGACTAAATTCACACAATGATACAGAATTTTCCTCTATTTCTTGACCATGTATTACTCCTTATGCATCGACGCGTTTCGGTGGTGAGAGAGAAGTTTTTACCACCTTCATCAGGACAGTTGAGATAGTTGTTTCCCAATAATTCTCGATAAAACCATTAGGATCGTAATAAGGGGTACTCAGCCTCCTTTTCACACAAAGAAGATATTCGTCCAGCGAAATATCCTCCCACTTTCAATGTTTAAAAAGTATCGTAGTCATTTAATATTATCAATCTTGACACGCGGTATACATAGCTCATATATAGAAATTATATTAGTGTTGGGTGAGCTCGGCAGAAGGCAGTCTCTGTATTTTTAAATTTTTGACTTCCTTTACGGGCAATGTAGGTTTGAAGATAATGTGAGATAGAAGCCTTCGATAGTTGGAACCCGCCGTAGTTCAAACGTCAAGAAATAGAGGAAAATTCTGTATCATTGTGTGAATTTAGTCCTCAACCTGTACCTCCTTTTTTACTGGAATGTTTTATTGATTGATTGTATATGATTTCCGTCCTGTCTGTTTCCCATTTTTTAACAAATATAGTATATATTAATAAATTGTTTAGATTAATACATTGCTTCCTGCTTGTCCATGTGTTATGTATTGATGTATTTTTATTTGTTTGGTCCGTAAGAATTAGCTGTTCTATGTTCATTCGTCCAAAGGGAATCTCCTTTTTGACTTATGGTCCTGTAGTTGACCAATCCTTAGAAAAGAATAAAAAGGACACTGAAGTAGCAAAATCCATTGGAGCACTCCAGTCCCCATCCAATAGAGGCTCCTTTCGCCGCTCGTTTTACACAGCAGGGTCCGAAACAACATCCTCAGACTAAAATGCTTCCTCTTGCAAAGGTAACATCAAATCCTTTTCCTCTAGAGGTTTCTACAGAGGAGGGTATAGAGGAAACAATTCCAAAGGCAGACCCCTGCCCAAGAAGCCCTCAGCACCCCCACCGACCTCAAGAACTACCGACCCATCTCCCTCCAAAGTCACAGAGAAGATCGTCCATACCCAGCTAACAAAATTCATCGAAGAAAACTCCCATCTCAACCCCTCCTAATCTGGATTCCGCAGCAACCACAGCACCAAGACCGCTCTCCTCGCTGCCATAGACAACATCCACACCCTCCTCGACCAAGGGCACACTGCAGCTCTGATCCTACTTGATTTCTCTGCGGCATTCCACCGTTCCCCACCGCACACTCACCGGCAGACTCCACGACGCCGGCATACAGGGAACCGCCCTTGACTGTATCCGCTCCTTCCTCACTGGCAGAACCCAAAGAATCAGACTGCCACCCTTCCTCTCCAAACCCACAGAAATCAACTGGGGAGTACCACAAGGATAGTCGCTCTGCCACACGCTCTTCAATATCTACATGGCCCTCCTCGCCACCATCGTCAAACAGCACAGACTCAGTATAGTATCCTACCCCCACGACACCCAGGTCATCCTCTCTCTCACCAAGGACACTACACAATCAGACAACAGTACATCTACTTCACCAGTTGGGGTTTACAATAATTGCACAAAAATCTCACCTGTTTCCGGCACAAGTGCAATCTTATCTGGGAGCTTCCATCAACACTCTCAAAGCTCTAGCCACTCCCAATATAGCCAGGATTCACAATATCCAGGCCACACTATTACAATTTCAACTCAACCAATCATTACCCGCCAAAGTCTTCATGCATCTGCTGGGAATGATTGCATCCTACGTTGCAATCGTACCTCATGCAAGGCTTCACATGCGTCCTCTGCAACAATGTCTAGCGAGTCAGTGGAATCAATCACAGTGGGCCAGATGTACGACGTGATTTTGCATGCGCAAACAGGTTTGCGAACCCGTTTGCACATGCAAAATCACTGTTGGCCGTGTACAATTCCAAAATAGCAAGTCGCAGTTTATTTACGACTCTCTATTTAAGAATTGCAAGTCGCAATTAGGAAGGGGCATTCCCTTCCTAATTGCGTCCGCAATGCTATGTGTGAATGTTTTGTGACCACAATTGCGGTCGCAAAACACTTGCAAATTACCACCCTCTTCAAGAGGGTGGTAATGCAGTCGCAATTTCGAAGGGGTCCCCAGGGTACTGTGGTAAATAAAATTTACCGGACTATTTTTCTATACATTAAATGACAATAAAGGATAGCTCAATAAAATGAGAGGCAGAGTC
This sequence comes from Lissotriton helveticus, assembly GCF_964261635.1. Classification (NCBI taxonomy): domain Eukaryota; kingdom Metazoa; phylum Chordata; class Amphibia; order Caudata; family Salamandridae; genus Lissotriton; species Lissotriton helveticus. Next base: position 252,229 of record NW_027611720.1, read on the forward strand.
CGTGGTATCTGAGTCATATGGGCTTTAATTAAGCAACTCGAGAAGCTGGACATCTAGTTCCATCACCACGAGGGTTCAGGAAGGGATATTCAACATATTATTAACATCACACATTATATATAGTAAAACAGTATAATTGCATTGAATACAGTAGGCGTGACAAGTGAAAAGAAGAAGATAAGAACATATGGGCGTAAAAGAAGGCGTGTAATAGGCGTACACGGAGGTGTGTGCTAGAAACGTCACAAAAAGTGTCATAAGTGGGTGGATGCATAGGAGGATTCTGCAGGGTCAGCAGAAACCTTTATTCTATATGCGCGCGCAACTGGCATGACGTGGTAAGGACGTGTAACTGGGGAGAGCTGGGGGACTTGAGTTTAGCTCTAGTAGAAGAGTCTTGATGTCTGGGATGTCAGAACGACCTGCACCTATAGCCTATCTGATATCTCATGTTTGGAGGATGTGTTGTCTGAAGTAAAAGGTCTCTCGGGCAGGGGCCATACATCACTGAATACTAGGGAGTGCATACGTGTCTTGGTACAATGCGCGGGGGCCATGGGCCTACCATAGTAACGGGTGCTGTAAATCGCTTGCAAGGAGACAGGAAGGCCGGGCCCTTTACTCTGCAGCCGGGAATATGTTTACCTATTTCACTAGACTGGAATGTGTTTTCGAGGAGGCTGAGCAGATAACTGTAGGCAAAATACTGTCTTGGCAGGCAGACCAGGCCGAGCCGGGCACCGCTTCGCTGGGCAGGAAGTAAGGCAGAGGTCAGGGATGCATACCTAAACGGCAGCTTTCAGAGACAGAAGAGACTTCGGAGCCTCAATTCAGGGCCTAGCTCGGCAGAGCCAGGAAAACGTGGCTTCGCTTTAAAAGTGCACCATGTAAAGACGTTGGCAGCATGGGTTTAGAAACCAAATTAATGTTGCTTTCTTGGAGGACTTGGTAGATAACATGTTAACGTTGGACGCAAATGCATTTGCGTCTTCATTTTCGGCCATGGAGGGAAAATGCATGGAGGTCATGCACATACATGGGACGTTGGGGTACACGATAGGGGACATACCTGGTCATATAAAATTCGATTTTCCTCATTCCCTCCTTGTCCCCTACGTTCCCTTCAGGATATATCTATGTTCATGAGACCATCTATCTGTTCATATAACATCATTTGCTCGTCCTTTCTCATTCGAGCACGGGATCGTGGGCGTGGACGGGGAATAGAAGCTGTGGCGCACAAGCCGCAAATCGCTGGCCCACATTGTAGACAAAGACAACAACTGAATACTATAAGGAGTATTATTCCTAGGAATGACAGTACTTTCCATCCCCAGGCGGATATCACACTCCAGAACCAACCGGACCAAGTCCAGGTGCCTGGATTCTGGTGCATCTGGTGAGCTATCTCATGAAGCCTTGTGATGGCTTTGTATACTGACGGTGCATTATTAGGAATGAAAATGCAACAACTAGATCCGATCACTCTACAGGCCCCGCCCCTATCGGCCAGGATGACGTCAAGGACAAGGCGATTTTGAAGAACAACAAGTCTCATAGCAGACTGCTCTTCGGTCAAGTTACCTAGGGCAAAAGTAGTCTCATTCACTACTGCTTCAAGGGTACGTGTCAATCTACGTATTATTTTACTGTTTTGGACAGGACCTATAAACCAAAAGTAACCTTTAATGTAATCCTTATACTGATCCCATGCCGATTCGGAATAATCAATAACAGGAGGAAGATCTCTCTTATGTCTTACATGCACAAGACGTGAATTTCGATGATAATCAGGTGGGGCTAGAAAAACAGGTGGCAGTAGGAATGCAATGTAACATGTTCCATCCCAATCTAAGGGCAGACGTACATAAGCTGTTGACCCACAAATAAAATAGGAATGGCGGGAAGCTTTGAAAGTAGACTTTCCTTTATCACTGAATTCGACCACAGTACTACAATCACTGTGTCCTAGGTGTACTGAACCATTCTTTCTAACGCATAATTCACCTTTCACTGGTAAAACTGTTATAGATGGCAAGTCCACATTAGTCTCGGACTGGACGTTCAGAATCATAAGATTAAGTGTAAAATTCCCTAATCCATACACTTCATTTTCTAGATCAGTTCCTGTCCTTTGGGGAAGACCTTCCTTGTCTGGGAAACATGCTCTATTCATAACTGTATTCAAGTCTCCCCATATCCAATTGCCTTGGGAAACTTTGGACTTGCTGTCTAATGATGACATTAAAGTAAAGCATGCTCCGCACGAACCATTGTGTGAAAACGGATAAGGAAAAAGAGGCAGAGCTCCCTTGTATTTCTGATAGGGAGGGAGTCGGCCACATACCCAGCAATTTGTGACATTGCTGGTCTGGTGAGAATGGTGTAACATACTGATAAAGGTGTTGTTGCGCAGTGCAAGTCGATAGGAGAGTTCGTGTGGGGGCAGGTCACTGAAAGTGTGCTCTACGGTATCATTGAAAAAAACATGTACGTGTGAACCATGAGGAGGAAAGAAAACATGTAAAGTCCAGCTTATACCAATAATCGTAAGACTCAGAAAAAACATAAAAAGTAACGTGATAATGCATCTGCTGTGCAGATTCTTACAGTATTTCATTTTCTTGACTTTCTGTCTATCTCTCTCACTATGTGGGTCTATCTCATACATGTCAGAAACCTGTCTAACCGCTTCACCCAGGGGGGACTTAAACAATTAAACGCTGTCTGACTTACTAGACCTCAACTTAGTTCTGTATTCCTGTTGCGGAGTTTTTTCTAACAGGGGGAGTTTAGAGTCTGTATCAGGGCAGTCTTTGAAAAAAGTCTTTGGACACAGTCCACGAAATCTCTTCACGTGGCTGGAGTGGAGCCACCCCTTCCTTCCTTCGATCTTCACAGCAGTCCGCGTGGTCATCAACACCAGTTTGGGTTCCTTCCACCTGGGCTCCAGAGGGCTTGAGCGATCGAAATTGCGCACGCAGACCAGATCGCCTGGAACGATTTCATGCGGTTTCACCTGGGTGTTGTCCGGGAAGGCAGCCGCGACCTGTGAACAACAAGAGTGTAGTGCAGACATCAAGAAAGCTAGGTAATCTGTCAGCATGTTACTGTCAACATCTGTGATTTTGCGGGGCATAGGCGTACCCCACATGTTTGGGGGACGACCGAAAATGATTTCATAGGGGGACAAACCAGTTCTAGAATGGGCTACCATACGCATGTAAAAGAGGGCAACCGGCAGGGCTAGCATCCAATCTACGCCTTTTTCTGCACAGACCTTCGCTAAACGTGTTTTCAGCGTCTGATTGTGTCTCTCTACAAGGCCAGCTGCCTCGGGATGTCGTACACAGTGGAATTTCCACTGGTATCCTAACAGGAGTGATACCTGTTTCATAAGCTCGGACGAGAATGGCTGTCCATTATCTGAATACACGACACGGGGCAAACCATATCGTGGGAAGAATTCACGAACCAACTGCTTGGCAGTGGTTACGGCAGTGTAATCTGGAACTGGATATGCTTCTGTCCATCTGGAAAGGGCACATACAACTACAAGGACGTACTTGAATCCGCGACATCTGTCCATCTGGATATAATCCATCTGGAGGACTTCAAAAGGGTGGTCAGGAGGATGAAATCCACCTTGTTCCACGGGAATGCCTTTGCCTGGATTGAACTGGCAACAGATCATACAGGTACGTACTTTCTGTTTCGCTGCTGCACGTAAATGCTTGTTGAACCATATATTCTGGATGCTGTCTAACATGGCTTTTTCTCCTAAGTGTGCTGGACTATGTGCTGTATTGATGATAACTTGAACCATAGAGTCGGGGAGAAACCATGTGGCCTTTCCCTTCGTCAACCATCCCTGATCTGTCTGGACCCCTCCTTGTTCAGACCATTTCTTGGTTTCGTCTGGAGTGGCATGTGTCTGTATGTCAATTACATCTTGTGTGGGATCCCTGACTGTCATGCAATGTGTCAGTGATGGTACATCTGTCTTTGTCGTGTCAGTTGGAATGTCTGTATGAGTCTGAGCTGTAAGCTTGGCTGTTCGATCTGCCAGGTCGTTACCCTGGGAAATAAAATCAGTGACTTTCGTATGTGCTTTGCACTTCATGATGGCTATGGCTGTAGGCAAGTGTATTGCTTCTAACAGAGCTTGAATGAGGGGACCATGCTGTATCTTGGCACCGTGGGAGGTCAGAAAACCTCTCTCTTGCCAGAGAACGCCGAAGTCGTGTACGACTCCGAATGCGTACTGTGAATCCGTGTATATGTTTACTTTCAGGTTCTTGGCTCGTACGCAGGCTTGGGTCAGAGCGATGAGCTCTGCTGCTTGAGCAGACAGTGTGTCAATACGATGTGTTTCTATGACTTCAGTTTCAGTAGTCACTGCATATGCGGCTACTAGCTCTCCTGTACTTGTTCTCATGCATGAACCATCCACGTAAAGTGTCAGGTCGGGGTCAGTCAATGCAATGTCAGTCAAGTCTTGTCTGGGCTTCGTTACGGTATTAATGACTTCCACACAGTCATGTGGTACGGGATCTGCTGTAACTGAGGGTAACAGTGTAGCTGGGTTCAGTATGTTGCAACGTCTAATTTCTATGTGTGGCTGAAACAATGTCAGTTCATATCCTGTCAGTCGTGCTATGGTTAAGTGTTGAGTCTGTGTTCTGTTTAAAAGAACTTCCACGGAGTGTGGAACCTGTACTGTCAGAGGATGTCCTAATACTATGGAATCGCTTTGTCTGATAGCTAGAGCTGTTGCTGCAACTGATTTCAAGCACGCAGGCAGAGCCTGGGCTACTGGATCCAATGTACTAGAAAAATAGGCACAGGGCTTGTGTTTTCCTGCTTGATCTTGTGTGAGGACAGACAATGCTGTACCGTCGCGTTCAGTGACAAAAAGTGTAAAAGGTTTGCTGTAACATGGTGTCGCTAAAACAGGTGCTTGACATAGGGCTTTCTTCAATTCGTCAAAAGCAAGTGTATGTTCCTGAGTCCAAGGGAGGACAGTCGAAGTTGCTGCCTCCTGTGTTGTCAACTGTATGAGTGGCTTGGCTAGATATGCATACTGGGGAATCCATTGTCTGCAGTAAGAAGTGAGGCCAAGGAAGGCCCGTACTTCCTTTTGTGTCTTGGGTTGTGGCAAATGTGCAATTAACTGGATGCGTTCAGGTGTCAGCTGTCTCCCCCTCTTGGACAGCAAGTGTCCTAAGTAAACCACTTGCTGGGCACAGAATTGGAGCTTCGAAGGGGATACTTTATGCCCCTTTTCGGCCAAAAAATACAAGACTGTCAGTGATGCACGTTCACAGTCACGTTCTGTACGGGCTGTGATTAACAGATCATCGACGTACTGGAGCAGGGCAGTGTCAGTTGGCATGTGAATACTGTCTAGTTGTCGTTTCAGTGCTTGACTGTAAATACTAGGACTTTCTGTGAACCCTTGAGGTGCACGTGCAAATTTGAAGCTACGGCCATTTAAACAGAATCCGAAAAGGTACTGGCTTTCCGGATGAATGGGGACACTAAAGAAGGCGTTCTTGAGGTCAATGACAGTAAAGAACGCTGCTTCGGAATCAATGGCAGTCAATAGGGAAGAAATGTCTGGGACTACCGGGTACTGGGGTATGATGCATTTATTTAATTCTCGAAGGTCGATCACCAGTCTGTAGACTGGAGGTGCATTTGGGTCAGTTCGTTTAAGAATCGGGATGATTGGAGAATTACATACATTGGAGTCAGTTTCTACAACCACTCCTTGAGCAATGAGCTCGTCAATAATTTTCAATAAGGCTGCTACAGCCTCAGGTGGCAACTTGTATTGTCGGATTCGGGGTAGTACAACTCCTTGCTTGAGAGTAACACGATATGACGTAATATGCATGCAACCTACATCAGTCGGACCTTGTGCCCATAAATGTTGTGGTACATTCTGCAATCGTGGATCAAAATCTCTTAACACATAATGACCTTTAAAATCACGTAAAAACAATCTCACTCCTTCAGGAGAACAACAAATCACTGCTCCCAGTGCTTTCAATGTTTTAATACCAAGCAAGTTTTCTGGACATGATTTCGTAAGTAACAAGTCTGTAGTACGGGATAACGGACCAACTTCTAGGGAAACTGGCTTTGACACTTCGTTAACAATAGGCTTTCCTGAAAATCCCAGGGAAACATTCTGTGAGCCTGAGAGGGGTGCCCCTGGAACCTCGTCATGACTGATGGTAGTTCTGCTCGCCCCTGTGTCAATCAAAAATTTTCTGTCTTTCCCTAATACCTGACTATGTACATAGGGACCCTCTTGATCTACAGGAACCTCGATAAGGGGCAAGCCAACCTCCCTCTCTAGGCTGTTTCATGAGTACTGCTGATAATCGGGATAATCTGACTGAGCATACTGATACATTTGCTGTGTGACATGTTGAGTGGCAGCTATGGGTTGGGGTTGGGGTACCGCTACTGTCTGTTGTGTGTTCTGAGGAGATCGCGTATTCTGTGGAATATTTTGCGGAACCTGATCTTGTCTAGGAGGACGCGGTCTTTCTTTCGTCCTTCCTGTAGCAATATTGTATTTCAAAACGGTACATTCATTTATATAGTGACCTGGCTGCTTACAATAGTTGCAATTCCCTTTAACGGGAGCTACAGAATGACTAGTCTGTGTAGTACCCCTCTTCTGACTGTCACCTGGAACGGACTGGGCAACTAGTACTTTCATTTTCGTATCTTTAATACGTCTCTGTTCATGTTCGTGTTCTTCTCTGATTCGATTCTGGTGATACTGTAACATTTGTAACATTTGGGAAGGAGTATTAGCTTGCCATGTACTCTCGACTTTCAGAACTCTATTTTTAACCTGTGGTAAGGAATTCTCTACTAATTTGGTTACGAAAAGATGTGGATAGGATTCACTACTTGTTTTCAGGCCGCTATTAATAATGAAACATTTCTCGAATCTGGAATAAAAATCACTAGTGTCTTCGTCTTGTTTCTGTTTGCAGGCTGAGATTGCATCCCAGTCTTCCTTTTTAGTTGCTAGTAATCTTGGCAAAACCTGTACTAATAACTCGGGCATTGCTTTGGCAAGGTCCCCGAGACCAGTACCAGGGACTCGTGTATTTTCTTCGTTTTCTAATGCTGCCCAATCAATCTTTTTCTCTCCCACCTCCCATTCTTTCTCTTTCAGTTTCTCGTAAATGCCAGCAGGCAACAGTACTTTTAACATTTTAAGTATATCGGGATACGTATACTCTCCCATGCGGGGCATGTCTTTTAATTCGCGGTGAAACCCTGCAGGGTCTTTATCATGGCACGGTACTAATTTTTTCATTTCCAATAATTCCATTTTCGTTATGGGGGTGTAAACAAATACTCGTTGAAGCGTACCCCCCGTTGTCTGAACAGGATGAACTTCTCGTAAAGGAGTCTGTCTGTCTATGTAAAATGTTTTCCTTACTGGGGGTGGAACGGGAACAAAATGTGGAGTCAGGAAAGTTCTGTACTTGTGTCTCTGTTCTAGAATGACATTAATTAAATCGGTACCTAGGCCTCTCCATCTTTTTAGGAGTAACTCTTCCAATACATTATGTAGGGGACCTGGATCAGAATGCTGACTTTCATACAGTGTAATGAGGTGTTGGATCATGTACATACCAGCTAGTCGCTGTTCGTCTGGGGAAAGATTAAAAAATGTTTGGGCTACTACGTCATCTTGATATACACTAGAATTGCCGGCCCATTGGACTGCTGACCGGGCTAGTTCTTGTTCACGCATAGTACTAAGTTCACTGTAACCTATTCGATGTTTCAATACCTTATCGGTAGCTTGGAATAGATGCTCAAGAGAACATTGTTCTGGTATGGGAGGAAGAAAACGTTTCTTGCATTCTGGGCGTATGGGTCTGTCAAAGGGGTTCGCCCTACCTACATATGCTATTCTGTCTGGATCCTCAGCTTCTATATCACTGTCTTCTGAGACATCACCATCCGCTTTCTCGGCTTCTCTTGCTTCTTTTTCCCTTGCGTGTATTTCTATAATTTCTTTACGGATCTTTCTGTACATAGATTCTATACAACCTTGTTTACTATGTTTACCATCGGCTATGTTGTCACTCCATTTTATCAGAGTTTTCATCTCGTTTTTATCTTTACCTGGCTGGTCTTGTTCCCTTATCAAACAATTTATCAAAAACTGTAAGATCATAGTTTGAATCTCCACTTTCCTGTGTGCCATGGCTTCGTGAATACTTTCTGGTTTTTCTCCTGTTCTAATAAAATGATATATGTTGTCTAGATGTTGCTTCATGTCTGGAAAAAGAGTCAAATAATTTGTAACACGTCGTATACTTCCACTTTGTGACGGTGTCTAAAAATACTGGAAGACTGAAGACACCTCCTTGGTGCCTGTTCAAACAGGCACCAAGAAGCATCTTGCCGGTCTGCATTGTAGAGGCTCCCGCCGGATCCTGAAGACTCTGTGACACAGGACACAGACTTCCAGACATCTCTGACGCTGCTCGACGTTCCCAGCAAAGCTGAGACCCGTGGCGGACACGAGATACGTGATACGGAACTCCTGGACATCCTGCATTTTGCAAGCTGGATCTACTTTCCGAGGTATTTGGAAGTTGTGCTTTGGGGTGCTTGAAGCCCCAGATCCGAGCCACATTTGCACCGACGCACAGGCCTCCACACTCTATGAGTGTCCCGTGGGCACCGCTCCTGCATTTCAGCTCAACGCGTCTTCGCGGTTCCTTGCCTTTTGGCTAGTGAGCCCCTGGAAGACTTTCTTTTAAAACTAACTCGCTTTCCTGGTTGCTCCAGGCTTGCTCCAGCTTCCCTACAAAGGATAAGCTCCTCAGACCTTGCTGGTCTGCTCCGAAGCCAATCTTCATCTCCTGCGTAGATTGCGTTTGCCAAGGCTTGTTGGGTCCAATCCAGATACCGACACCGCAGTCCACTAGATCCTTCGTGGGACAGCTCGAATCCAGCTCCTGGTCATTGTCGACGCCTCCTGGTCCTCGTGGCTGCAGAGACAAGCCTCACTTCTTCACCTGAAATCACCCGAAATCGCCTGGTTCCTTCCTGGTTCCTTCCTGGTCACTGGCTAGTGACCCAGACTCTGTCCCTTCTGCTTTCAGGTTCTTCAGATCTTCAATCCACTCTTGGATCAACCTGGACACTTTTCCTCTGGTCGCCTTCTGCACTTCTTCGCAGCTCTCCATTGGAATCGATGACGAAACCCGACACGAAAAGACACCTACGCACCCGGCTTCCCTGGGTGAGGTAACTCGAGTACTCTGGTGCTCCTGCGGGTATTGACTCTCCTAGTGTCCTAGTCTAAAAGGGCTCCATCGTAGTTCCCTCCCGTGTGCCCATAATCTGTAACTTTGTAACTTCTTCGTTTCCCATAGAAAGTCAATGGTAACCTGCGGCTGTGTTTAGTCACTGCACGTGTCTCCCGTGGTCCTCCTGCATCCTAACCGTTGGTTGTTTAGAGTAGCCCCAGCGATTCCACAGGCTATAGGCCTGCTTTCTATTCCAAAACTGGTTCTTATACACACGTTTCTTTTGATGACGTGATGGGCACTGTTGTCTGCAAAAGTACAGACTTTATTCTGCTTAAAGTATCAATTTGTATAGAAGAGACATTCAAATTAGGCCCCACACACACACACGGTCTGGTTCCTCGTGCGCATAGCCATGGCTGCAGCGCACAGAGACCCTACACTGCCGCACACAGAGGAAAAAAATTAGAGGGAACATTGAATAGGACGCTGGATTGCATGTGTAGATAGCTCTATGCTACCTTCATACATGGCCATGGCATTACTCCGCTTGACTCGTTACTGCGGTCTCTGTCGCAGTCTGGGCAGTTCTTTACAAATTTATAATGGTGCAGGCTCATCCCCGGCCACCAGTATACTGATTGTAATTCGGTCAGAGATTCCTTCATCTGTTTGTGCCTTGGACCTTCACCCATGTGTGCGTCTGCTATTAATAACTTTCTCCGATTCGTGTTTGGAATTACCCTATCCCCCACTCCAGGGATTCGAGCAAAATTACATAATTGAGTGGATAGTTCACAGGTAATGCTGCACAGTTGCCTTTTGAAGACGTTTTAACTGCCAGCATGGTTTCCCCGTCTATGTATTTTTCTGAACGCTTTTTTGTGGCTACGGAAGCCGGTTTACTTGCTTCCGCTATGGCTGTATTAGCCAATGAATTCCCTGCAACATGAACGCCATCACGTCAATGACTCAGAGTGTGTATCACGTGAGTCTTTTGTAGTTCTTTCTGTAAAAGAACTACTTGTTTCCAAAGCATCTTATGCTTGATTGTGGCACCTGTGTCATCCTTGTAATCATTTTGAACCCAGCTCTGCAAATCATTATTGTAGGAGTTGACGCAAAAAGGCGAATCGCACACGATTAGTGTCGAGGATTCACGTTCGGCATTTTCAAGAGCCATCTTTAAAGATCTGATTTCAGCTCGCTGAGCCGAACATTTTCTCAGTGATTCAGTTTTTGTTATTTTCGGTCTGAATTTACCGCAGAGCCAGCGACCTTTAATAATCGCGCAGGCTGCATCGTAGGATTTATCTTCTACATTGTAATGCTGTACAAATCTGTCTGTATAGATTATACAGGAGTACTGTTCTAGAGGGAGAATTTCGATTGGCAGAGGACATTCTTTTTCATATTTTAAATCATTCAGTTTTTTCATGTGCGGGGTGAAATAGTATTTCACGTCTTCTGCAGCAAGAGAATTTTCCCACTGTATCCATTTCGGATCCAGTGACACTGTAGGCAGGTTTACTGGGCTGAATAGTGCCTCGAAGGTGGATTCTGCTGTGAGAACAGTGATCCTTTTGCCTTGTGCTAGTGCTCGTTCTTTCGCTATAGCAGTTTGCACTGCCTTTACAGTATTTTCTGTGAGACTGAATGTTTTTTCTGCTTGTGTGTACAAATGTGATTTGTAAGCTATTGGTACCGTTTCTCCCTCATTAGAGGTCAGGTACGTGAATCAGCATCTTCCTGGGATGACTCGGATTACAAGGTTGCGTGTATTGTCACGTGTTTCTAATTTTGTTTCCGCTAACATGTCTGTTTGCAGTGATCTCAAAATTTCCGTGTGTTTTTGAGTCCAGTTGATTGGTTTAAAATCAGGTTTAATTAATTCGTAGAGAGGTTTAATCCTCTCTGCGTAGTTTAGAATGTAAGTTCTTCCGAAATTCAGGAAGCCTAGAATCGATTGTAAGTTCTTCAGCGTTTTTGGTGCTTGGAGTACAGCGCACTTCTCTAAGAAGTTGTCCGCTAGGCTTTTTCCTTCACTTGATAATTCGTATCCTAAGAATAAGACTGTTAGATGGGCAAATCTCGACTTTTTAAAGTTGAATTTGTAACCCTTTGCTGCGAACCCAAGTATTATGGTGTTCACCCTTTTCAAGTGAGTATCCAAGTCGTCGTCTGTGAGATAGATGTCATCGACATAAGATAATGCCTCATCATCATAGATTTGTAGTAACTCTGTTACTCTGGCTGAGAATAGTCCTGGGCTGTTCTTAAATCCCTGTGGGAGCCTACAGAAATTTTTCTGTGACCCCATTATTGAGAAAGCGGTCAAGTATCTGCTTTCTGGTGCAATGTTTTGGCAAAAGAACCCATTAGATATGTCTAATGTCGTTTTGTATTTTTTGCGAACTATGTTATTCATTAGTGCCGCACTGTGGGAATTTTGTACTGCAAATGTTTTGCAACATGAGTTAAGGTGTCTGTAGTCCAAGACTAGACAATATGAATCGTCTGGTTTGGAGACAGGAAACAAAGGATTGTTCATTTGAGAGGTGCATGTTTCAATTACCCCTTGGTATTCAAGTTGATTTAAAATCTCCCTGATCTGTTTTTTAGCTTCTTGCTTAATTGGGTACTGCCTTTGTGCAGTCGGTTGACTTTTTAACTGGATTTTGTGAGGAGGAGAGTCTTCATCCCATCCTACATGATTTTTGTATAATGCTGGTGCCTGGGCTACTGCCCATTTCCTTGCATATATATATTTAGTGTGATAATAGCATAATCATTTCTTCGCCATGAGGGCACTCCCTGACAAACTCTGGGGCCAATCTTTCTCGGCTAACAGGATATCATAGCCTTTTGAGAGGTTATCCCAAAATAGACCCCTTATTTTTCTAGTCTTATCTCCCTCTATACGCAGTGTTATTTCGTATATCTTATGAAGTTCGCTAACTCTGGTGTCTGCAGTTTCTACCTGAATGTATTCATTCGTGTCCACTGTCTCCAGATGACTCATCAGGATCTTGAGAGCTATGGTGATTTCTGCTGCACTGTCTAGCATTGTCTGTGCCCACTCTCCGTTTTTCAGCTGTGTCCTCAGTATTCTCGGCGTGTTCGATTACTCTAATACTGGCTACCTTCTTCCTTGGGAATTGTAATTTTATACTTTGAGCAGGTTCCTTGTCTTTGGACTTGGTGTGCTCTTCCCTTGGGTCTGACCGTCCTCTTCTTTCCGATTTCTGCGAAAAAGATCGAGAGGGATGTGTATCAATACTTTGATATCTATCAGGCTTTTTCAAGTTATCCCTATTTCTAAGGTTATATCTTTTCTCAGAGTGCTCCCTCTGGGGAGACTGGTGTTCTCGAGTCGGAGTTCTTTCCCTCCGTCGAGGAGACCTTCCTCTGGACTGGAAAACTTTTTCTTTGAGAGTGGACTGTTTATTTCCATCCCAGCTCTTTTTAGGAGTGTTTAGGTTATTTTTAATAAATAATTTTTCAGGATTTTCGAGTAGTTGGGGTTTTACTGGTTTCCCACCCAAACTATCTCTACCTAATTCTTCATAGCATTTTTCTATGATTCTGGCAAGCTCAATTGGTTGATCTGTTATATCTGTTTCTTTCAATTTCTGGCGGATCGCCACAGATGCTGCTTCTCCTTTTATATTGGCTAGTAATATAGCCGAGACCTGCTTGAAGTCTTTCAGTAATTTCATACCAAGAGTTAAAGCAGGTTCTGGACCGTATTCATTCTGAATTTGTTTTAGCACATCCGGTATTACCGCCATGGACGGAACACCATGTGTTTTTGTGTAAATGGAAGCAAAGACTGTACCCCAAGTGACACAGTCCTCCACATGTGGTGCGACCCCCATCGGAAGGCAGATAGTCAGAATTCTGTGTTTCTCAATAGGGGTTGTATTCGGAAATTCTGCCTCTATTTGAGTAATTTTCTGTGCTAACCAGAAAGGAATTTGTTCCCGTTTTGCGGGAGTTTTTCCAATACATGATTGTATGTTTTGTGGTGTAATTTTATTTTTGTTCCCCTGATGAGGGGTCAGCTGTGGAACATTAACAGCTGTTTGGACTGTTGCAGTCCGCATTACATATTGGACTAACTGTCTATGTATTTTAATCAGTAATTTTAGCTGTGCTAAAAGTTCTTCTCTTGACATTTTTTCAATGTCTGGATGTGGTGTGTAGCAGGCTAGAACCGGCCACGTTGCTCCTGGTCTACCTAGTGGACCGAGCCTGGTGATCATTATGTTTTAGGGCGCCTTTAAACCAGAGCAGATGCTCTTGGTATTTTAATGGGATTTCAATCTCCCCGAAAGGAGCGTACTTTTCCGGTGGTTCCTCTATTTTGTAATAGTGAAACTCGTGTGTTGTAGCGGTTGCCGCTGGAAAGTTTATCCAAGAATAGAATACCTCTGTCTGCCGATATTCGTGTGCCTCTATCACGAAAATGACTGTACCACCTTGTGATGTCAGTCCGTTTTCTATAAGTTTTGAGGTTATAGATTTTCTTATGTTTGCCGGGATGATAATCGCACCCGGTTCATTAATCCCTGTAACATCGGGACCCTGTTGATTCGCGCCTACTGCGACTTCATTGGTTCCGTTGTTATTGCCATTTTCTTGCATTGTATTAATGAAGGTTTGCAGAGCAGGTTTCCAAGGAAACAAAGATTAGGTGCACAATATCTTGGAACACTGTATCCTTCAACGTTGACTAAACCAGAAACTTTACATAGGAATCTCTTCCTACTAAGTTCCGGTGGATTTTAACCTTTCACCCACTCCAGACGTCTATTGGAGTATTTACAGGAGAAAGGGTCTGTGTGAAAAAGCACGACTGAGTTACTCTAACGTCTTGCGTTAGTTTTATCGCCTTACCAAGCGTTGGACGCCATGTAGTGCAGTTCCTATTTTCCCTATAGGCCCTGCGCATTGGAATAACATAAACAGCAGTGTAGACGTAGGACTGCGGTCTTCTAGGTCTCTACTGACTATGTTAGACTTAATTTAGGTTTGCGCCAGCTAGCTCAGAGGTCACTGGAAACTTTCTTGACTGAATAGGAAGTGATCAGCTTCCCTGGCTCAAACAAGAAGGGATTCAGCTTCCGACAACCGCATAAACATGACAACTTTGCTCCTCAGAATAAGAGTCAATCTCTAGAGTCGTGTGAAACAATAGACAGCTATTTCACTCAGTCAGTTGTGCAGATTTTACTTTCACCAGGATGCAGAGAATAGAGAGACAGGCGTTTTTCAATAAAATATATTATTTATTCAGCAGTCTTCCTTCTCATGCAAGAGAAATGAATTGCCACAATTGCAAAACCTGTTATTATGAAAAGTGCGTACAGTAAAAGGAGTATTACGAAATAATACTGTAAAAGCATTGATATGGTTTCTTAGCCATAAGATGGTTAAAATGAATAAAATATATACATTCATATATACATTAGCTAACAACCTCAACTGGTGCTTCTAACTATGCCTACCCCTCTGTACCTGACCTAAGCCTAATACATGGGAGGGAGTAAGTAAGTAGCAGTTTAAGTTAAGTTGGTTTTGCCAAGAGTTTGTTTCAAGAATTCTCTCTAAGGGTTTAGTCAGCACCGTACCTCTGGAATAGAATGCAGGAGGTCTGGTATCTCCTCTCAGGACCCGATATCCCAGTTACCCGCAAGGGTAGGCTGGAAACGCCGGAGCTGGATTTTCTCGTCAGGAGAAAAGACAGCGTCTTTCTCAGCGCGTCAAGGAGGAGGAGGGGCAGCGTCCGTGGGCTTCTCGCATCTGCTGGGCTCTGCAAGGGACAGCTGTTCTGCTCCAGTATTCACCACCACCGTGTGCTTGCTTAAGGCAACGTTGGTATATTTATACCTGAAAGGTGCCGAGTTTGACGTAAGTTTTTGGACATAAGAAGTCAATAAAGATGTCATTAAGAACTGGTCGTTCTTACAGTGCTCGCAGGAGTTCTATTACTAATCAAAACAAAGCAAGCGGGGCTTTCCCAGGTTGCTGGGGGGTTTGAGATGTCGAAAGAACTCGGTGTGTTATCTAGGAATCTAAGGAAGTGGCTTCTGCTGTGTCATGGACTGTCATGAGCTGCAGAGACGAGTTACTGAAATATGGCTCTGATTGTTTATGCCATTATAGGGATATGTATTGATTATAGCCGTATAGGGGCATGAGGTCACAATATTGATCGGGGTCCTAGATAGAACACAACAAGGCTAACTGTTCACAAACTTCATCCCCAAGTTCTTCTTCCCTACTTTCAAAACTGAGGTTTTCCAGTGAACAACGCAAAAGGCCCAAACTCTGCATCCAGGTTCCCACACCCAGCATCCAAAGGCAATGCCCTATGGATGATTTGGTCAGGGATATTTGCTTACCCTTTTCCGCCTCTCCTGCTAATTCCATTACTGGTTCGGACACTCAGACAAATGTCCCTCACATTGATCTTAATAGCCCCCACATGTTCTTGTCAACCTTGGTACTCTCATCCTTAGAACTATCAGTGGTTCCACATCAAAAGCTACATCTCACACCTTGTCTCCTCACTCAGAGCCATTGAGAAATCAGACATCCAATTCCCAGAGAACTCAGCCTAGCGATTTGGCTCCTGAAGTCATAGAGTTTGGTTATTTACAACTACCACCAGACTGTATAAATATTCTCAAGGAAGCTTGGAAGCCAGTACTAGAGCATGTTATGCAGCAAATGGAAACATTTTGTTGCCTATTGTAACAACAACAATATCAATCATCTTGATGCGTTTGTGCAGAATCATTTGTTAACTGTTGCATTTACAGCAATGTGGATTAACTTACACATCCATTTGTTTACACCTGGGAGTCGTAACTGCATACTTGCAAAATAGACAACACCTATCTCTCTTCAGAGTACCAGTGATTAAAGCCTTCATGGAAGGATTAAAAAGGGTTATACCGCCAAGTATTCCCCCTGCTCCAGAGTGGAACTTAAACATAGTCCTTACAAGGCTAATGGGCCGGCCTTTTGAACCAATGCACAAATTTCCGTTACAATTCCTATCATGGAAAGTTGCTTTCCCCATAACGATAACCTCACTTAGGAGAGTTGATGAACTTCAGGCATTACCTATACAAGAGCCTTTCTTTCAACTTCACAAAGACAGAGGGGTTTTACGTACCAATCCTAAATTTCTCCTTAAAGTAGTTTCTGCTTAGGGGTAACTTGGGTACGATATCAAATCAAAATAACATATCATTAGCAGTTTCACTATTAATTGAACCATCGGAATTCTTGTATAGAATTTATGTGCTGCAATGATAATAGAGCAAAAGACACACAATTGATGGACGGAATGCAGAACAAATCAAAACATTCACCCCAAGTCAAGAGATCTGGGTTGAATCCATCATTATGCTAGTTGCTAGTTTTGCCGCCATCTTAGGGAAGGTGCTGGGTGACGGTGCATTTGGCCAGACGATTCCACCCCCAGTCAGTACTTAAGGCGCCTCCTCAGCAGCGCATTTCATTGACAGAGCGCTTGTCTCCTGAGGCGGAAGCCGGGAGCAGCTCACATGGCTCATTTTGCACATCCCACTTACCCATACCCATTTAATTTAGTGGCCTTGCCCTCTGCAGCCGATCAGGCGCTGGGAGGGGAAACTGATTGATAGTTTTGCCGCCATCATAGGGAAGGTGCTGGGTGACGGTGAATTTGGCCGGACGATCCCACCTCCAGACAGCATAAAATGACATCACACTCTCGACCGCGCAGCGGACGATCGCAGCGGCTGCTATGTGCGTAGCGGCCCTAAAGTCTTCTTTATGGACTGTCCGGGTGAAAAGATAGTGCAGGCATGCCAGACTACCATGTGCTGCAGACAGGTGCGTCCAGTTCTGATACCCTCTTGCGCTCTAGGAGCATTTAGGAGTTTCATGAATATAGTATAGGGGGTCAGTTCTGTCACTCCAGTTACCCCCAATGCGTGTATGCTCTGTCGTAAGTGTCTTACCCTTTCACAGGATGAGTCAGTCTTGTCTGGGTCTCTTTCCTGTTTCCCGACATTTGAATGGCACCTCCGAAGACTCGCGAGAGCAGTGACCCACCAGCAGGTTTTGTGGAGCGCTTTTGTCCTGGATATAGTGCTGCATTTAGTAGGGCACCCACTCTCTTTTCTTTGCAGTTGCCTGAAGATAAGCAGTCCCAAGGTAGCAGTCACACCTGGCCTGTCTGTAAGTGCAGCCCCCTCTGGAGGCCTGACCATCAGCAATTGAGCCCACATTGTGGCCGGCTGGACCACAGGCATAAGCTCAGACAGGGTGTTCGACACTGGAGTAGTTGTAGTCCCTCATGGACCTCTGACACAGAGTGGTCAGAAATTCAGCAGCTAAAAGCCCAACACAGGCTCTCCAAGAAGTCAGTAGATTCAGACTTTGTTGTGTTAGGAATTTGGCAAATGCAACCTTGAATGGGCCTGTTGGCAGCACACAATCGTCCTACTGGGCCTCAACAATCATGTTGTCGTAGAGTTTTATTTTCTGCCTTGAACTGTTGGGAGAGTCTTGGCATCCCTCAGACTAGCTGGTCTTGCTGGATGGCTTTCCGGCTCGCCCTACAGATAACGAGGATGTGTCGGACCTTGCTTTTTCCAGGACAGCCTTGTCCTCCTGATGGATAGTGAAACTCCCTTCCTTTTCTTACCAGACAGGCAGGCTTCTAGGCAGACTTCTAGGCTCTTCAGGACAGTTACACAGCTTTTCCATTAAGTAATTCAGCTTACAGGTGATGTCCATTCAATTTAGATAAACTGTCAGGCTGACACCATCCCTGGTGCCACAGCAGGCACCTGCGTACTTTGTAGAGCACATTATTCCTTGGTAACAGAGGACTTTGAACTCTGGTATAAATGAGGGATAGATGGTCCCACTTGTATACACAACTGGCAGACAGGAGATGGTGTTTACTCTGTCGCACTCTCACATTGCATTTATGCTACGCACACCAACACCCTAAACATGCACTTGATGTTATTGCAAAGTCTGGGCACAGGTATAGAAATGGAGCATTACATGGGTGTGTCAGTAGAAAGCCACTCCACTGACCATGATGCAAAGATCTAATCAGGCTATTGGTCCTTACAACAGGGTGCATTGCCATCACCGCTCTAGCTGTTAAACCCATGACAGTCCTCTGCCTTAAATGAGGGCACACTTGGTGTGACCCTCCAGGTCACAGGACCGGTCCAAGATCTCTTATAGTCCCTTGTTAGAAGTTGCACAGTACTGGGGTGGCAGAAAAATCTCATGTAATTGTTTTGTGGTAGATTTATCCCAGTAACGTGCAGTTACAGTTTTGACGCCATGTACTGGGGAGTTGCCACGAGGAACAGATTCTTCTGCCTGTCAAACCACATGCCATTCACTATTTCATACTGTTTTTCTGCTTTTATTTACCACTTGTTTTAAGCAGGAGGTAGATATATGCATGTGGTTGGTTGGGGGGGGAGATGGGCGAAGCAGGGGAGGGAAGGGGAAAGATATTTCTAACAGAGGGAAGAATTGTGTGTTTCCCCCAGTTATCTGCTTTTGGGATTCTATGTTACAAGTCCATAGGGTACATGTATCCTTTCTGAGCTTAATAAAATGTTGGAAATTCTACAAATCCTCACTCCTAGATCCAAGTACTCTCAGTCTACCATTCTACACCCTGCTCTGTCTGAAGAACAGCTCAACACTTTCAAAATTTTGCAATTCTGCTTTGATATGGCTTGTAAATTATTTTTGGGGATATTTACATGTATTAACTATTTAATTTTAATACTATAGGTGATTGAAATTACGGACGAAGAAAGCAAGATTTAGCACCAGCCAACTGAATGTTAGTGCCATAAGAAGGATTATTTTGAAAAACTGAAGGACATCCAGCATTCTAAGTTTAAACAATTTCCAAAATCTAGGTGTGGTGAGGAAGTGGGAGCTGAGGAAAGTACTATACCTGTAAGTGAAGTCTCTAATTTTGCATTTCATTAACCCAGAGCAAAGGCATATCTGTCCACACAGTAGTTTAAACCAAAAAAAGGGAGGTAGAGCTATTCGTCGGATTTGTGCTCCACTCTGATACTTACATAAACAAAGAAAATCCAACTTTGGGGGGGGAAAAAGAAAGAGTGATCAAAAGGATATTGAAGCACTCAGTGTTTGATAAAATACCCCTCACACACCAAAAGGCCCCTTGGTGTCATGCTTCATCATTGGGGTCTTCGCACCCCTCTATCGGGATGCGGCGTGCTGCGACCTACGGATACGCGGGAGCACTTTCAAGTTGACTATGTGTAGTGTACAGTGTGTGGGGTATGTGAATAAAGTGAGTAGGGAACGTGGTGAAGGTTTTAAAAAGTACCTGGCACTTGAGAGAAAAAAGATTTTTATTCCGAACTCTGGCTGGTACTATTAAAAATAAGTGCAGGGCGAGATCAACCTGTTGTGATAATGAACAGGATCTCTGGTGTGCTATGTTGTCGACATGTTTCGGAGACTGGCTCCTTCTTCAGGACAGGGGCACAAACTCCCTTCCCTACTCACGTCTTCTTCTACAAAAAAAGTGTGATTTTTACAGAAAAGTGAAATTTTTGTAGGAATAGGCTAAGTGTGCCTACAGCGGTCTGCTACAAGTACAATGACCTGCAGAAAGATAAAAACCAAAAGACTAATGGTTACCCATGTAGCGGGTAGTTGCAAGACGCAGTCGCCTTGAACCACACCATTTGCTTGATAATAAGCTAGTAAAAACGGACTCACACCACATACAACATAAAACACATAAAACTAGGATTTTACTGCCAGTTGTACTCATACTTGTGAAGCCTGGTTGGTGGGCTTCATGAACAGCGTGTAGGGGTGTTGCTCCAATGGCTATCTGTAGTAGAGAATGATGTAGCTGTAATTTTATAATTCAATCTCACTTACTTTGGAGGAAAAAGAGGATCTCTTGTAGGATGTTCTTTTCTAGGTGATATACTCACAAGGTCTGGACACTCTGATCGCCGCCTACCCCTCGCGCTACTCCGCTGGTGTGGAGTCATGCGAAGGACATGGGTATTTATACTCTGTTTCGTTAATTGGGCGGAAACGGGAGTGACACCATGTATGGGTGTTCCGCATGTCAGCCATACAGGGCGATCGTATGTTACTGCTGCGTGAGCACAGGATCAGTGTCTGTCTTGTATGGTTAGTTTCCTTTGTGCCGCTATGTCTTCGCGCATGCGTAGTGCGAGTTCAGGTTGTCTAATCATTCGCGCATGCGCGGTAAGCGCCAAGCGCACTGGGTTCTTTTATCGGAGGAGCGCGATTACGGTCCACGTGTCTGTTAGATGCACCAGTTATTAGTTGAATGGTGCTGAGTGAGGATAGCGACCTTATACACCCGAAGTGATTAGTAACCCCTTGCTAAGGTTGAGAATAAATGACAGTGGATCATGGCAGGGGAACCTTTTGACAGATGGGAATTACTCTATCAAGTACAGTACTGATGTTTTAGTGGTACTTATGCTGATAGTTGGCTCCAGGGCACATCATCATTAAGCCCAATGATATGGGTGCCCAGACGGAACACCCATCTTTGTTCCTTTTGGAAAAGACCAGCATCAGTGGGCAACTGTTCGATTATTGTCCATTTCAAATCGTTGACGCAGTGCTGCATAGTGAGGAAATGTGTGGCCATTTTCGTCGTACTTTTCTTACATCTCACATTGCTTTTGTGTTCATTCAATCGTGTTTTGACGGCTCGTGTTGTCATTCCCACATATTCAAGATTGCATGGGCACTTGATAAGGTAGATAACGTTTTTAGAGTTACAGTTCGTAAATCTCCGCTGCTCCCATGTCGATCCATTACGGAATGTGAGTTTTTTGCTTTTTTCGGTTAAATGGCAGCTGCTACAATTACCGCATGGGAAATGACCTTGAATCCCTATGGATGGTTGAGGGGATGCTGTTGTAGGTTTCGGTCTGGTGTGTACCAAAATATCTCTGAGGTTGCGTCCTCTGCGGTGGGCAAACATTGGTTTGTCTAGATCCAGATCACCGCTCGTCAGTATTCTCCAATGTTTGTTCACAATCTTGGATACTGCATTGGACATTGTGTTGAAAGTGGTCACACAGATTGGTCTTTTGTTTTGAGTGGGTTCCTTGGTTCGTTCCTCCAGTAATGATTCCCTGTTATTGTTTCTAGCTCTTTTTAGTGCTTTGTTGATGATCCTGAACCGGAAGGGCAACAACGTCACCTGGGAATCAACGGACCAAGGGAACCCCAGACAAACCAGGAGCATGACAGGCTCCCTACCCAACCAGGCATCAACCAGCAACCAGAGAGGGACCTAGTGGTAAATCTCACTTCCAAACCTCTGACGAGTATCCAACGACAGGTACTAAATAAAGGTTTGGGATTTGTACCGACACAAAAACCGGACATCTTCAAAGTAAACGTGGAAATGAAGGAATTTGTACGAAAACTAAAACTACAGGTCTTTTTCAGTGACAAACCAACACAAGCTGTGATGACAGACACTGGTCTGAGACCAAAATCGACCTTCCATAGGGATTCAAGGTCATTTCCCATGCGGTAATTGTAGCAGCTGCCATTTAACCGAAAAAAGCAAAAAACTCACATTCCGTAATGGATCGACATGGGAGCAGCGGAGATTTACGAACTGTAACTCTAAAAACGTTATCTACCTTATCAAGTGCCCATGCAATCTTGAATATGTGGGAATGACAACACGAGCCGTCAAAACACGATTGAATGAACACAAAAGCAATGTGAGATGTAAGAAAAGTACGACGAAAATGGCCACACATTTCCTCACTATGCAGCACTGCGTCAACGATTTGAAATGGACAATAATCGAACAGTTGCCCACTGATGCTGGTCTTTTCCAAAAGGAACAAAGATGGGTGTTCCGTCTGGGCACCCATATCATTGGGCTTAATGATGATGTGCCCTGGAGCCAACTATCAGCATAAGTACCACTAAAACATCAGTACTGTACTTGATAGAGTAATTCCCATCTGTCAAAAGGTTCCCCTGCCATGATCCACTGTCATTTATTCTCAACCTTAGCAAGGGGTTACTAATCACTTCGGGTGTATAAGGTCGCTATCCTCACTCAGCACCATTCAACTAATAACTGGTGCATCTAACAGACACGTGGACCGTAATCGCGCTCCTCCGATAAAAGAACCCAGTGCGCTTGGCGCTTGGGGCTTACCGCGCATGCGCGAATGATTAGACAACCTGAACTCGCACTACGCATGCGCGAAGACATAGCGGCACAAAGGAAACTAACCATACAAGACAGACACTGATCCTGTGCTCACGCAGCAGTAACATACGATCGCCCTGTATGGCTGACATGCGGAACACCCATACATGGTGTCACTCCCGTTTCCGCCCAATTAACGAAACAGAGTATAAATACCCATGTCCTTCGCATGACTCCACACCAGCGGAGTAGCGCGAGGGGTAGGCGGCGATCAGAGTGTCCAGACCTTGTGAGTATATCACCTAGAAAAGAACATCCTACAAGAGATCCTCTTTTTCCTCCAAAGTAAGTGAGATTGAATTATAAAATTACAGCTACATCATTCTCTACTACAGATAGCCATTGGAGCAACACCCCTACACGCTGTTCATGAAGCCCACCAACCAGGCTTCACAAGTATGAGTACAACTGGCAGTAAAATCCTAGTTTTATGTGTTTTATGTTGTATGTGGTGTGAGTCCGTTTTTACTAGCTTATTATCAAGCAAATGGTGTGGTTCAAGGCGACTGCGTCTTGCAACTACCCGCTACATGGGTAACCATTAGTCTTTTGGTTTTTGTCTTTCTGCAGGTCATTGTACTTGTAGCAGACCGCTGTAGGCACACTTAGCCTATTCCTACAAAAATTTCACTTTTCTGTAAAAATCACACTTTTTTTGTAGAAGAAGACGTGAGTAGGGAAGGGAGTTTGTGCCCCTGTCCTGAAGAAGGAGCCAGTCTCCGAAACATGTCGACAACATAGCACACCAGAGATCCTGTTCATTATCACAACAGGTTGATCTCGCCCTGCACTTATTTTTAATAGTACCAGCCAGAGTTCGGAATAAAAATCTTTTTTCTCTCAAGTGCCAGGTACTTTTTAAAACCTTCACCACGTTCCCTACTCACTTTATTCACATACCCCACACACTGTACACTACACATAGTCAACTTGAAAGTGCTCCCGCGTATCCGTAGGTCGCAGCACGCCGCATCCCGATAGAGGGGTGCGAAGACCCCAATGATGAAGCATGACACCAAGGGGCCTTTTGGTGTGTGAGGGGTATTTTATCAAACACTGAGTGCTTCAATATCCTTTTGATCACTCTTTCTTTTTCCCCCCCCAAAGTTGAATATCTGTCCACACAGCATCGGAAATAGTGCCAGAAAGACCAATCGCAACGTCCTCATCTGAAATATTATCAGAAAGACAAATTGCCTCAGCATGACAGAATAACGTTCATCTAAAGCACGCATGATCTAAAGCATCATGTAATTTCAGAGAGGAAGCACACACTGCATAAAAGAAAGATATAACAAAAGGTTTCTTCTGCAAACCATCAAAGAAAAGACACTGAAAGAAGACTCCGAAACTGACACGCTAACAACCAAAAGATTGGAAAATCACCTTTGTTCAACAACTGTTTTTAACCAGTTACGCAAGTTTGAGACTATCTGCCTCGGGATATAACACCTCGACCCACTCTGCTCACTCTGGCGAAAACGTTAAAAATTCACCACTTTATTGTGTTGTTCATGACCATCTCAGATTGTTTCCTTTTTATTGTGTACTGTTCTGTAATTCTATGTAAATCGCCTCAACCTTATCTGTTGTGCAGGAGTGATATTTAAAACTGTTAAATATCAAAATGGATTAAATGAGCACTGTTGCGCTAGCTAATGTAAATAAATCCTTGTCTTCAGAACTACAATCCTTAACCTTACACCAAACACAGAACGGGTAAAAGGAACTGATGTTCTGCGACTGATGAGCCACAATATTACTGTGCATGTTCTAATGTTCTCAGTTACTGCCATTACGCCAGTGCAAATAGGTACTCCTCAGTTTAATCATTAAATATCAGACTAACACCTTATCACTGCATTGGTAAGAACCTATACTAATAGATTTGAGAAAAACTTCAGTCACAAAATAAGTTGCTGCCGGAGAGGCTATAACCAAAAGACTATTATCTGCTACAAACATTTCGACCGGTGTTACAGGGCTGCATCCAGACATATTTTGCTCAATTCAAGTGTTAAGAAGATTACACACAATATCTTTTAGAGATAAATGCTGAACATTATCTAAACAAGCCCGACTCTAAAATCGGGTTCACTCTTACCGTGGCATATAAGCAAGAGAAAACTAAATGTAGAGATATTAACTCTAGGAATACACATTTTAAAAACACGGGCTGTGAGAACAATTTCAGTGTTCAAACCCGCCTCAATCAAAGCAAAATAACCCAAGTTGGGGAAAAAGTTACCTGTGCCAAAAAAGATTCAGCCATAAATCTCATCTCACTGAATTTGAGAGAATGCACACTGGGAAAATCCTCTCTCAGTGCTCTGAATGCCAAAAAAGTTTCAGCCGTAAATCTAATCTCACTACGCATATGAGAATCCACACTGGGGAAAAACCTTATCAGTGCTCTGAATGCCAGAAAAGGTTTAGTTTCAAACCGCAACTTTCTCTACATGCATTAACCCACTCTGTGGAAAACCCTTATCAATGCTCTGAATGCCAAAAAAGTTTCAGCAGTAAATTTTATCTCACTGAACATATAAGAATCCACACTGGGAAAAAACCTTATCAGTGCTCTGAATGCCAGGAAAGGTTTTATAACAAACAACGTCTTTCTCGACATGTTATAACCCACTCAGGCGAAAAACCTTACCAGTGCTCTGAATGCCAGAAATCTTTCATTTACAAAAACAATCTCACTAAGCATATAAGAACCCACTCTGGGGAAAAACCTTTTCAGTGCTCTGAATGCCAGAAATGTTTCAGTCAAAAATCCAGTCTCACTCTGCATAGAAGAACCCACACTGGGGATAAACCTTTTCAGTGCTCTGAATGCCAGAAATGTTTCAGTTGCAAAGGCAAACTCACTGTACATACAAGAATCCACACTGGGGAAAAACCTTATCAGTGCTCTGAATGCCAGGAAAGGTTTGGTAACAAAGAAAGTCTTTCTCGACATGCAATAACCCACACTGGGGACAAACCTTATCAGTGCTCTGAATGCCAAGAAAAGTTTTATAACAAACAAAGTCTTTCTCGACATGTAATAACCCACTCTGTGGAAAAACCTTACCAGTGCTCTGAATGCCAGAAATATTTCAGTGAAAAAAGAGACCTTACTCGACATACAAGGACCCACACTGGGGAAAAACCTTATCAGTGCTCTGAATGCCAGAAAAGGTTTTGTAAAAAACAAAGTCTTTCTCTACATGTATTAAGCCACACTGGGGAAAAACCTTACCAGTGCTCTGAATGCCAGAAATATTTCAGTAAAAAAAGAGACCTTACTGTACATACAAGGACCCACACTGGGGAAAAACCTTATCAGTGCTCTGAATGCCAGAAAAGGTTTTGTAAAAAACAAAGTCTTTCTCTACATGTATTAACCCACACTGGGGAAAAACCTTACCAGTGCTCTGAATGTCAGAAATATTTCATTAGAAAAATAGGACTTATTATACATATAAGGACCCACACTGGAGAAAAACCTTATCAGTGCACGGATTGCCAGAAATGTTTCAATACCCAACCCGAGCTCACTCGGCATAGAAGAACCCACACTGGAGAGAAACCTTATCAGTGCCCGGAATGCCAGAAATGTTTCATTGACAAAAACAGTCTCACTCATCATATAAGAACCCACACTGGGGAAAAACCTTTTAAGTGCTCTGAATGCCAGAAATGTTTCAGTGTAAAAATCAAACTCACTAAACATACAAGAATCCACACTGGGGAAAAACCATATCAGTGCTCTGAATGCCAGAAAAGGTTTGGTAACAAACAAAGTCTTTCTAATCATGCAGTGACCCATTTTGTGGAACAACCTTATCAGTGTTCTGAATGCCAGAAATGTTTCAATGAAAAACGCCATCTCACGGTGCATATAAGAACCCACACTGGGGAAAAACCTTATCAGTGCTCTGAATGCCAGAAATGTTTCAATGTAAAATGCCAACTCAAGGTGCATATAAGAACCCACACTGGGGAAAAACCTTATCAGTGCTCTGAATGCCAGAAATGTTTCAGTTTAAAAAGTAGTCTCTCACAGCACATAAGAATCCACACTGGGGAAAAACCTTATCAGTGCTCTGAAAGCCAGGAAAGGTTTTGTAACCAACAAAGCCTTTCTCAACATTCAATAACCCATTCTGTGGAACATCCTTATCAGTGCTCTGAATGCCAGAAATGTTTCAGTATAAAAAGTAGTCTCACACGGCACATAAGAATCCACACTGGGGAAAGACCTTATCAGTGCATTGAATGCCACAAATGTTTCAGTGAAAAAATCAATCTCACTCGCCATATAAGAACCCACACTGGGGAAAAACCTTATCAGTGCACGGATTGCCAGAAATGTTTCAATACCCATACCCAGTTCACTCGGCATAGAAGAACCCACACAGGAGAGCAACCTTATCAGTGCCCGGAATGCCAGAAATGTTTCATTGACAAAAACGGTCTCACTCATCATATAAGAACCCACACTGGGGAGAAACCTTATCAGTGCTCCGAATGCCAAAAATGTTTCAGCCGTAAATCTGATCTCACTGCACATGTGAGAATCCACACTGGGGGAAACACATCAGTGCTCTAAATGTCAGAAAAGATTCAGAGGTAGTGATGGTTACATGCACCATAAGAAAACACACCATCAAAAATACTTCAGTGCTCCAAGTGCCAGAAAAGCATCATCAATTTTAAATGCAATCTCACTCTACATGAGCAGACGCACACAGCGAAGAAACATTACCTATGCTGTGAATGCCAGAAATTCCTATTTTTTGATAGGCACAGCCTCACTAACCATAATCCACTCCATACTGATGAAAACCTTATGAGTGCTCTGAATGCCAGAAAAGCTGCAGAGAAAAATGCTATCTCACCATGAGAAACTCCACACTGGAGAAAATCCTTATGCCATAAAAGCTTGAATCTGAAAGATAGTGTTATGCTTCATGAGAGATCCCACTCTGGGAAAAAACCTTACGAGTGCTCGAAATGCAAGCAAAGTTTTGGTCACAAATTACTTCTCACTTTTCATGAGCAAACTCACACGGGAGAAAAAAGCCTTGTGTGTTCTGAATGTCAGATAAGGTTTAATCACGAATACAATGTCACTTCACATGAGAGAATTCACACTGGACTAAAGCCTTATACAGGAGGGGAAAGCCAGAAACGTTATACTCATAAAGGAGATCTCACTAAACATGAGAAATGCACCCACACCAGTTAAAAAGTAAGGCGTATCTTGAGTTGCAGAAAAGCTTCTAACAACCTGACTTTACATGAGAGAACACATATTGTAGTTTCAATAGGATTAATCAAGAAATTCTTGCAGGATAACTTAGGCTGCCCGCATGCAACCTCCAAAGAAATTTCAGGCCTTGAAAATATTTTAATTGCAACAAAATCCACAATTTGAGTATCTGAAAGTTACAAAACTCTCAAGGTCTTTACTTGACACAGAGAAGTGTTAGTACTTGCAAACATCAACTAATTAACAAAAAATTCACAATATTAATGTCTTACATTTTCTCCACCCAAAAGGTTTCTACTCACACTTGTTTCTTAACATATGACTGAAATCTAGAATTTCATGATAAGATTAGGCTAGGCGGTGTTCCTCAATGAAGAACTCTGCAGGGAGAGGCTGAGGAGAGAGTGCATCAGTGAAGGGACGGTGCAAGGAGAGGCTGAGGAGAGTGCATCAGTGAAGGGACAGTGCAGGGACAGTGCAGGGAGAGGCTGAGGAGAGAGTGCATCAGTGAAGGGACAGTGCAGGGACAGTGCAGGGAGAGGCTGAGGAGAGAGTGCATCAGTGAAGGGACAGTGCAGGGAGAGGCTGAGCAGAGAGTGCATCAGTGAAGGGACGGTGCAGGGAGAGGCTGAGCAGAGAGTGCATCAGTGAAGGGGCAGTGCAGGGACAGTGCAGGGAGAGGCTGAGGAGAGAGTGCATCAGTGAAGGGACAGTGCAGGGAGAGGCTGAGCAGAGAGTGCAGCAGTGAAGGGATGGTGAAGGGAGAGGCTGAGGAGAGAGTGCATCAGTGAAAGGATGGTGCAGGGAGAGGCTGAGGAGAGAGTGCAGCAGTAAAAGGATGGTGCAGTGAGAGACTGAGGAGAGTGCAACAGTGAAGAGACGGTATAGTGGAGCTGAGGAGAGAGTGAAGGGATGGTGCAGTAAGAGGCTGAGGAGAGTGCATCAGTGAAGCGATGGTACCGTGAGATGCTGAGGAGAGAGTGCAGCAGTGAGTGATGGTGCAGTGGAGGAGTGAGGGCTGCAGCCTGGATGGGGGGGGCTGAGCAGAGAGTGCAGCAGTGAAGCGATGGCGCAGGGAGAGGTTGAGGAGAGAGTGCAGCAGTAAAAGGACAGTGCAGTGTAAAAATAAAAATATGCCTTACCTCTAACATAAACTAAAATCAACATACATACCTGCCTGAACAACTCCGTGCACAGCGGTGCACATCGCTGAAGGGAATCGCCACGGGCCATGTTGAACCTAGAAAAGAGAGAATAAACATCTGAGAGTAGCCCCCCACTTACCTCCTCCATCTCCAGCTTCGGAGAAGCCACACGGATAGCAATCCCCATGTCTGCAAGCTTGTCCAGCACATCCTGTAAGTCTAGGTTACGCCGGGACTTGGCTCGGGACAATGCGCGACCCTGAAAGATCTTTAAATGCCGAGGAGCGGGCGATTACTGACGGATGTCGTGGCGTCATTCAGGTTCAGCTGGAGCACGTTTCCCAGGAAGGGCAGCGGGGCGGGCCCTGTGGGTCACCGGTGCGAGGGATACCACAGCCTCCGGAGCTCCAGCAGCAGCAGTATGGGGCAGACCAGTTTGGGAACTTAAATCAGATATACGCTATTGTCTTCGGTATTGTGCGCTAAATGCGCCGAACAGGCCATTTTGTGATAAGGTAACGCTACAAAAACACAGCCATTAAAACATACATAATAAAGTGTCAGTCAGTTCTCCCCCTTTAAAATTGTGCGGGGAAATGATTCTGTAAAAAAGATCAATATTAGATTAAACAATTATGATTTGGCGGTAGTCAGATGCCCTTTTTTCTGTTCTCAAAATTAGTGATGCTGCACACTTTCTACTAACTCCGTATAACTCTTCTTTTTCAATGATCTCTTTTCTTAGGTGCTATGTAGAGCGCCAAGATGCTTCTTTTCTGTCTCTTAGCCGCACAGGTATTCTCTTCTGTCCCGTGCCAGTGCTAGCTCAAAATATTATGTAGAATATAAATTAAGTAGCAATGTAGGTGAGAATGAGCATTTTACATAAGTGGCAAGTTAGTGGCGGAGTTCACAGGGTGTACATTTCCGTAAGAGGGTGTGTCTGCTTCATCACAATGCCCTTAACCCCTCTGCCCTGACTGAAGCGTACCTGCGGAGGTCAGGGCGGAGAACATTTTCAGAAACACTCTAAAAAGGACTACAAATTGCGTTTGTTTCTTTTAATACCACAGTGCAAAGGTTGAAAATGCTTTACTGTGGCAGAAGATGCATTCAGCAACATTTCGCCCAAAATGCACTCTGTAACCAAAAGTTCACTCAGAATTATTTAAGAAAGCGACGCATTTAAACACCTGTTCATGAATATCAACTAACCCGCTCACCATCTCTCATGCGCTCCCTCATGCACATGTAATCAACTGTGATGATCCCACACCCCCATTCTCGCTGGTACTGCTCAGCTGGATTCTCTGCACATAAGGTGCTATCTATTAGCCTTCTCGCATGCAGCACCAAGTTGAAACCATCCAGCTTTCTCCCACTGCACATCTAGGACTCATTTGCCTTATCACCTTCAGACATCCAGACTACATAACCAGTCTTCAGAGTAGTAGGTGCGCCTCTAATATTTGATTTAATTGTGTTTTTCACATTAGCTGTAAATGCCACTCAGTAAACAACCGGCAGTAGTGGAAAGCAGTGACCTATAACCCCAAAAGCGTTGCACACCTCGTGCAGCTTATACCCCGCCCACTAGTGAATGGCTTGGAACGGATTCGCACCCCCTAAATAGGGAACCAGGCCGTGCCCAGGGGATGCCCTTCTGGCACGGTGGAAAAATATGCTGCCCCCAGTACTGCAGTCAGCATGCCAGCCAGCTGCAGGCCGCCCCTGGGGAGCACCCCGGACCCAGGCTGCGTATGGGGGGGTCAGGTGGACTTCCTTCCCTTTGGACGGAGGAGTTCGGCCCTCCACAATGAAAAAGAATCAATCAGTTCTACCGGGATCCCTAGTCAGACAAAGGCCCGGCTCCGGATTCTCCCCGAGCTCACCCACTCCCAGGATACCGACCTTCAGGAGATCCTGCAGCCGAGACTGGCACCGAGGAGGACGGGGACGGCGAGGCAGAACAGGCTGGCGTCGGGGCGCTCTTCTTGGCTGACTTCTTCTCCTTCTTCCAGGGGAACTCTGCTGCCAGGGGCAGCCCCCCGGGCTAGGCCAGGGCCGGGTGCGGGGGCTGCTGGGCCCCTCCATTCAAGAGCCGCTTCTGGCCGCGGGCCCTGGGCTGGCTGCCGCTGCCACCGCCGCTGCTGAGGTTGCCGTGGCCGCGGCTGGGGATGCTCTGCTCGAAAGGAGGAGGAATTAATGTCGAGTCCTTGATTGATGAAGTTTGAAATGTCTCCAAAGCTGAGGAGGGAGCTGAGGCGGTGAATGGCGAAGCCAAGGAGGAGCAGCCGAGGTGCTCAAATACATGGAGAGCGGGCGGGGGGCGGGAAACAGACAGGGGGAAGTAGGCACAAACAGACACAGACAGCGAAAATACATGGAGAGCGTGAGGGGGCGGGAAACAGACAGGGGGAAGAAGGCACGGAGGGAAACAAACACGGGCTTACCTTCACTGCGAAGGATAGAAAATGGCGGACACAAGCTTCCGGATTTTGAGGATTTGTGGGCGTGGTTTTGCTGTCCTGAGTGACGGACGACGTCACAGGGCTAAAGAACGCAAAAAATCACGCCCCCAAATCCGAAAAAGACGGGGCTTCTTTGGAGGGACGGCTCTCTCCTCCAATGGCTGGCCTCCATTTAGGAAGCCAGCCAATGGTGGAGAGGCAGGGCAGGGAGGCGGGTTCTGAAGCCCTACTAAACAACATTAAATCTCGGACTTCCGGTCTGCCTTCGGCAGACCGGATATTACCGAGACCTAAAAAGGTTAAAAACCTGGCTCTACCCTCGAGTATGCTCCTTGGCATCCTGCTAACTCCTTCCTGGCAGGGGACACAGTCTCTCGGCCCTAAGCTAGTCGCCTGCATCACAGCGCCAGGTTACCCGTAGGGTGTCAGTTGCGCTTTACAAATAATGATAAATAAATAAATAAATAATTGTTCACCCTGTTCACTCTACGCCAGAGCAGCTTCTGCCTTTTTTCTGAGAATTTGCAAAATCCAGATTCTCTCACTCTACTATGAACGTTTTTCTGGCTGCACTTTTCAAATTCCGTCAGGATGGCTCCAATTCTCTTTATTCTTCAAGAATTATTCAACAATTTTTCAAAGGCTTATTTCAGATGTTCCCTAAAATTCGACGCCCGCCTCCTCCTTGGTATCTGAACATTGTGTTGGCACAACTCATGAAGTCCCCATTTGAGCCCATTCGTAGGGCTGATCTTAAATTCATCTCCTTGAAGACATCGCTGCTTTTAGCTCTTACATCGAGTCAGCGAGATCCAAGCTTTTACTATCAAACCACCTTTTCTTCAATTCACCAAAGACGCTGTGGTGCTCCGCACTAATCCGACCTTAATTCCTAAAGTTCCATCTGATTGCCACCTGAATGAGCCTGTCATCTTAAAGTCTTTTTCCCTAATCCACAGCAATAGCAAATTTCTCCGTACATGAAGAGCTAGGTATACCATTTCTATGTGATAAAATAGCAGTAAACCCTCTAGTATGTTGGCTAAATTGTTGGTTAAATAACGATGTACCTCTTACTCAGCTTATATTGAGGGAAGCGCTAACATGGGAAAACAGGCTTAAGGTTCCATGGATAAAGTATTTAAGTAACTGCTTCAGGGAAATTGGGCGCCCGAACTCTTCTTAACTCCAAAATCCATTACGAAACTGGATGTTATTCTTGTGAAGAAGGCTTTTATCTCTTCCAGGTACTTAGTCAGGGACGCCGGTGAAATAAGGAAAGGAAGTGTACGAAAACATGTGCTATTAAAAACAACTTTGCTCATGGAACCGTCCCTGTCATGGCCAATGTCAAGCTATGATCGTTTTCTGTTGACAAGGTTCAGGCTGGATTTATTTCACTTATTGCTGGCCGTGCCAAAGGGATCCTACCGTGGACAAGTGTTGCCGGCTTGCGGCTGCGACGAAAAGTCTCCGCAAGACCTGGCACACTTTTTATTCTTCTGTCCGTTTTACATTATACCACGGAGGTTATATTTAAAACCCTGTCTTAAAAAATTGAATTTCTCTCAATTTAGACCAGCACTTTATTATCTTCAGATGCTAAGCTGTGATTGTACCCTATTTGTATGCAGTTTTTTTAAATTAGCACTCAAATTTAGGAAAAGTATGGAAGGTTAATTGTACCGGTAATAGATATATCTCTAGAAAAATACTAACCTTTTTATATCCTCTGAACACTCCTTTTTAACATTTTGAGTGTACATCCTGGCTGTAACTTTTTGTAACCTTTTATAATCAATTTAATCTAGCTGTTTTTAACTTCTTTATGTAAATACGAGTCAATATATGTTTTGTGTGTAATGCTTTTATGGTTGTTATTTTAAATAACCGAATAAAGTTATTTGACTTGACTTGACTTGACTTGACTTGACTAATCCACAGTTGCCAGCAGAAAAGACTTTACATTCTCTAGATGTTAAGAGATGTTTGAAATGTTATTTGCAAAGAACAACCAGTATCCGTAAAACTGATCAGCTCTTCATAGCCTACGGCAGGATGCGTAAAGGACCTCCAGTTGCTAAACAGACTATTGCATATTGGATATCTAGAGCAATTTCCTCTTGCAATCAGCAAGCAGGCAAGACACTTCATGTAACGATTAAAGCGCACTCTACTAGAGCAGTCTCCTCTTCTACTTCTCTCTTTGCTGGTGTGCCTCTTCATCAGATTTGCAGAGCTGCGACCAAGCACTACTGTCTGGAAGCTGCCAACAATGCTGATACAGCTGTGGGGCAAGCGGTGCTACGTAATCTTTTTAAGTAAGGTGAGCCTCTGTTTTTTACCTCCTCCTGCACACATTGTATATATGTATATATTTCTGTTTTTGCAGATGTGCCCATGTTTACAGCTATAATGTAATATACGTATATGTATTCTCTCATACTCTGTTTACGGTTTACTTATGGTTTACCATGCACAGTTCTCAATTTACTGCTATCTACTCTGATTCAAGCGTGTGAATCTATGAAAGATACCCCAATACTGGAGAAGAACATAAGTTACTTACCTGAAAACTGTGGTTGTCCAGTATTGGTATCTTTCATAGATTCACATGCGACCCACCCACCTCCCCTCAGAGGCTCCCCTCTTCTCCTTGGCTTTTATGCCACACTTGTGCTAAAAAATCTGAGAGCCTGCGCCTCTGAGGAGAAGGTTCCAGAGAGTTCTGTTGCCTGATTGGCTGGAATTTGGACCATATCTAATGACTTGGACAAGTTATTAAAGTGACAAGTTTTTTCCTATTACCTTCTATGTTACAATACGTCCTATTGCTCTTTTAGCTATGCTTTCACTATGCTAATGCTATATTGCTATTTATTCTATGTACCGTGGGACTCACACTTCGACGACAGGCATTCAAGCATGTGAATCTATCAAAGATACCAATACTGGAAAACCACAATTTACAGGTAAGTAACTTATGTTCATCTTCCTGATCTTATGGAGCTGAAAAAAGCAGGTAGAGACCACCGTCCCAATCTGGGATTTCATAGACATATCCCAGTCAATTGTGATGCCAAGGCTTTTAGTTGATCAAGATCACGGGTACTCATAGTACGGCCCGCGGGCCGCCAGCGGCCCGGCAAACCTTCCTTGGTGGCCCACGGACCTTGCAGACATCATACCTGTGATTTAAAAAAAAAATTTTTTAAGAGTTTCTGCAAACACTGGGCGCGACTCTGTGAGAGTCTGCTGCTCTGTGGGGGCACGCCATTCCAGTGATAGTCAGAGTGGAGCTGCAAGGGCACTAAGAGGTGAAATACAAAAGCCTCATTACCATGAAAATGTTCTTTTAAAGTCCTGTGAAGTGCTCAGGTGCGGCTGTATGTGTGTGTGTGTGCCCGTGAAGCTGTCTCAGCTGGGGCACACACAGGCAGGGTGAGATGAAAGAGGGAGACAGAGGGAGGTAGAGGGAGATAGACAGAGGGAGAGTGAGGGAGAGTGGGACAGGGAGGTAGAGGGAGGGAGAGCGGGAAAGGGAGGGAGAGCGGGAAAGGGCAGCAGAGGGAGGGAGAGCGATGGAGAGCGGAAGGGAAAGGGAGGCAGAGGGAGGAAGAGCGAGGGAGAGGGAGGGAGAAAGGGAAAGGGAGGCAGAGGGAGGGAGAGCGAGGTAGAGAGAGGGAGGAAGGGAAAGGGAAGGAGAGCGAGGGAGAGGGAGGGAGGAAGAGAAAGGGAGGCAGAGGGAGGGAGAGAGGGAGAGAGGAAGGGAAAGGGAGGCAGGAAGGGAGAGGGAGGGAGGGAGGGAAAGGGAGGCAGAGGGAGAGAGAGTGAGGGAGAGGGAGGGAGGAAGGGAAAGGGAGGCAGAGGGATCGAGGAAGAGGGAGGGAGGAAGGGAAAGGGAGGCAGAGGGAGGGAGAGTGAGGGAGAGGGAGGGAGGGAAAGGGAGGCAGAGGGAGGGAGAGCGAGGGAAGAAGGGAAAGGGAGGCAGAGCGAGGGAGAGGGTGGGAGGCAGAGCAAGGGAGAGGGAGAGGCAGAGCGAAGGAGAGCAAGGGAGAGGGAGGGAGGCAGAGCGATAGGGAGGGAGGCAGAGCGAGGGAGAGGGAGGGAGGAAGGGAAAGGGAGGCAGAGCATGGGAGGGAGGCAGAGCGAGGGAGAGAGAGGGAGAGAGGAAAGGAAAGGGAGGCAGGAAGGGAGAGTGAGGGAGAGCGAGTGAGAGGGAGGGAGGAAGGGAAAGGGAGGCAGAGCGAGGGAGAGTGAGGGAGGACAGGAGAGCGAGGGAGAGGGAGGGAGGAAGGGAGAGCAAGGCAGAGCTAGGCAGAGCGAGAGAGAGGAAAGGAGAGCGAGGGAGAGTGAGGGAGGAAGGGAGAGCGAGGGAGGAAGAGAGAGCGAGGCAGAGTGAGGGAGAGCAAGGGAGGAAGGGAAAGGGAGGGAGAGCGAGGAAGGGAAAGGGAGACAGAGCGAGGAAGGGAAAGGGAGACAGACCGAGGGAGGCAGAACGAGGAAGGGAAAGGGAGACAGAGGGAGACAGAGCGAGGGAGACAGAGTGAGGGAGACAGAGCGAGGGAGACAGAGCGAGGGAGACAGAGCAAGGGAGACAGTGCGAGGAAGACAGTGGGAGAGGGAAGGAGAGAGAGGAAGACAGTGAGGGAGAGGGGAGGAGAGAGAGAGAGGGAGACAGAGAGAGAGCAAGGGAGTGAGAGGGAGTGAGACAGTCTGAGCGAGACAGAGGGAGAGAGGGAGGGAGAGAGAGAAATAGAGAGAGGGAGGGAAACAGAGAGAGTGGGAGATAGAGAGGGAGGGAGACAGAGGGAGGGAGACGGAGAGGGAGAAAAAGGGAGGGTGGACAGAGAGGGAGGGAGACAGAGTGAGGGAGACGGAGAGAGGGAGACAGAGGGAGACAGACCGAGGATGACAGACGGAGGGAGAGAGAGGGATGGAGACAGAGGGAGAAAGGGAGCAATAGAGAGAGGGAGGGAGAGGGAGAGACAGAGAGAGAATGAGAGAGAATGAGAGAGAGACGTGTGTATGCCGGGTCTGGTGGCTCAGTGGACGAAGGCGTCCGCTGCAGGGACCTGTGTTCAACCTCATGGCCACAGTTTTTTTGTTGCTCTAGCCCCAACCACTCCCCCTCTGACCCTGCCCCCACCGGTGCGGCCCTCGGACACAAACCACACTGTAAATTTTGTCCCCGAGAGAAAGTTTGTGAGTACCCATGTTCTAGATGGTAGGGGTGGGTTTCCCAACTAAGTCGGTCAAAAATTTGAGTTCCAGGACCCACCAATTAGGATCATTTCAGCTTTGTCTGGGTTTAAATGCAGGTGGTTACTGTTCATCCAGCTACCAATATGTCACATGGTAGTTTGAAAGTTACTAACGGAGGCTGCAGACATGTCGATTTCCAAGATCAGTTGATGATTGTCAACTTAATTAAAAGTGCATACCTTCCTTTCGTCTAAGGATTGAATTAGAGGATACAGATACAGAATAAAAAGGTGCGGTGACAGGGAGGAGCCCTGCGGCACCCCACAAGTCAATTTGACTTTAGGGGTAGAGAATTGGGCACAGCGTACAGCTTGAGTGCGATCCTCTTGGAAAGAGGTAAGCCACTTAAGGGCCAGGCCCTGTATCCCTGCATTACTCACATTGTCCACCAAGAGGACGATGAAGACTCTATAGAGGAAGGTTAGTTTCATCCTCTTTCATTTGGGGGTGAGAGCGTCACAAATATACATGTCTCTTTTGGACATAGTCAACCCGTACTTGTTGCCTGGAAAATATTGTGGTTTAGACTGGAAGTGCACAGCGTCCCTGCCAACCAGGCCCCCTGTGCCAGAGCTCCTTCCCTAAACTGTACACGTAATTTCCACAATTGGCACCCCTTTAGCTCACATATAAGTTCCTAGTAAAAGGTACCCCTGGTACCAAGTGCCTTGTGGTTAAAGAGGGTCCCTAAGGGCTGCAGCACAAATTATGCCACCATAAGGGACCCCTCACCAAGCACATGCACACTGCCACAGCGGCCTGAGTGTCTTGGTGCAGACAAAACTGAAGAGCCGACAAGGCACACATCCTTGTGTGCCATTCCCATAAACACTGCTAGAGGGGTTTCCTACCCATATCTCAGGCAGTGAGTTAAAATGTGCAGATTTATATAGTGCGGCTCATTACCTGTGAGGGTTTCCAGACGCTGTCTATGGTCACGGGGTGATAAAGTGATTTGCTCAGAATGACACGATGTTGCGCTGAAGCAGAGACTCAAACCCGGATCCCCAGTTCCCGAGTCGGCAGCTCTGGCTGCTGCACTACATCCTCACACCCCTGTGAGGGCATATCTGCATGAAATGCCCCTGATGCCCCTGCAATATCCTACTTGATTCCTGGATATTGTAAGTGACCAGGGAAGTCATAGTAAGTACATAGGCTGGACACTCGTCATTATGAGTTCGCCAGCTCCATGATGGCTTCACTGAAATATGTGATGTTTGGCACCAAGCATCTCAACATAATAAACTTGCGCTGGTTCCAGTGTCGATTTTATTATAAATTGCACACATAGGGCCCCTTAGAGGGGTCCCCTGAAACCTACCAATCGTTAGTGTGGTCATTGACTGGCCCGAGCCAGCCTGCTACCACCAGAGTGTGTTCTGACTTCAGGGGAGAGTGCCTGCGCACTCTGAGGCTGAGAACAATGCCTTTCCTGGGTGGAGGTGTTCACGTCTCCACCTGGACAGGAAGAGCCATCCGTGGTGGGGTGCTTCAGAGGTCTTGCCTCCTTTTTAATGTGACCCCAGCCTCTCCTGTTCGAAGGAGCTGGCCTCCATTCTGTCCTCACCTCCTTTTTAGTGTCGGGACAGGCCGGAAACCTTTGATAGAATAGGCGATGTGCCCCCCTCTTTCAACCCCAGCCCTCGGATGCTGGAGGCTAGGTCAAGTACACTTTTCAGTGCCCACCATCTTGAAGATGATGGGACTTATCCAGTTAGGGCTAGGACTGTGTCCTCCTCTCACAGAAGGTGGGCATGTTAGAGGGCCTAGACACCCCATGCAAAAGGCCCATTGGACACCACCTGTCACTCCCTTATAACACCCTTAAATCTAGTTTTTAGGTGGCATCCCCAGTCCATGAACTTCAGTTCCTGACCACCTAAGAAGAGCTGGGCACTACCGATCTGCACCAGCAGAGAAGATTGCAGAAAACTACTGTATACAGGTGTTCCAGGACCTTTTGTCTAAAGTAAAGTCTGGATCCCCTACGGACTGCTGCCCACCACACGTCCTAAAAGAAGCCTTCACCGGCCTCCCGGGTCCAGCCCTCTCTCTCCTGAATGAGTCCCTATTCCAGGGTTGTGTCCCTAAGGCCTTTAAAGAGGCAATTGTGGTTCCCCTTCTGAAGAAATCAGGGGCCCAGATCCTGTTGAATTACAGCCCAGTCTCCTTGCTCTCGTACCTGGCAAAGGTACTGGAGGCTCATGTGGTGAAGTGCCTTTCCAATTTTATTGAACAATCAAACTATCTCGACTCACACCAAGCTGGGTTTTGGTCTGCCCACTCAACGGAGACCGTAATACTGGCGGTATTGGACTCCCTGCGAGATAGGGCTGACAGAGGTACTCCTCAGGCCCTGGTGCTGTTAGATCTCTCAGTTGCCTTTGACACTGTCGACCATGGTATCTTTGTGGACAATGTCAAGGAGGCTGGCATTCAGGGCTCAGCTCTTAGTTAGATTAGCTCCTTTCTAGAGGATCGCTCCCAGTCAGTCTAGAGCGAAAGTCCACCATGAGCGGACCTCTTCTGGACTCCTCAACGTTACCTGCAGCCTCTGCAAGGAGACCCCCTCGACCTTGACGTGCTCTGGTATGCCTTTTCTGACACCAAAAGGCACCCCTGCAACCATCCATCCTGGGCTTTGGTGAAGAGGACAAAAGGTGTTGCTACATCCTCAAGAATCAAAACTTACGATGACAGCTTTTGGTTTCCTTCGACCGGCCTCCTGGCCCGAGCCTGCAGACCTTTTCCAATTTGGCCTGTCTTTGATGCTGTGTTGGCATCTTGCACCCTATGTCCCTGTGCCGCTGGTGGTGTGGTGTAGTCATGGTGCTGCCTTGGGCCATGTCCAGTGTTGGCCTCAACCTCCAGAGACTCGTTCACCCAAGCCGCTGTTACTTACCTGTAAGCAGCCTCTGTCCGATTGCCCAAGTCCCCCTTAATTTGTATGGGGTTTCCAACCTTGCACCTGCACCTGGGCGCCCCTGTGCTGCTGGTGGTGCACTGTTGGTTCTGAACAGAACCGTGTCCAATACTGACCTTAACTTTCGTAGAATGGTCTTGTAAGTAGATGTTGCCTATACGTATGTTGAATGTTTTCTTCACCCCATAGGTTAACATTGCAAAGTCTGGAAATTGCACTAATTTTCCACTTTTTATATTGAACATATTTCTATTGCAAAACGTATTTACTCAAGATGAAATTCTGTGGGTCTGCAAAATAAATCTAACCAATTGTCATTTCATAAATTGGTCTCAGATTTATTCATTGAGTGTGTGTCATTTATTGCCACTGTGTGTACAACAAATGCTTAAAACTACCCTTGTATACTGCTCCCCCACACTACCACAAAAGAGCAATAGTATTATCTACTTTAGCCTCTGAAAATCTCTGGGGATCCACTGGACTCTCTGCACACTATACCTCTTTTTGGTGTAGACCCAGGCACGACCAGCAATAGGAAAACCACATGGTTCACCGACGCCCTCAAAGACTCAAAGAAATCCTGCCGTACTCTCAAAAAAGCCTGGCGCCATAAAAGGACGACAGAAAACATGACAGCCCTCAAGAACGCCACTCGCGAACACCACCAGCTGATCCGCACCACCAAAAGGACATCGTTCAAAGAGCGGCTGGACAACAACACCCACAACAGCAAGGAACTCTTCAACATCGTAAAAGAGCTCTCCAACCCCAGCGCCAGCAACAACGACATCACACCGTCGCAAGACTTCTGCAACTCCCTCGCCACGTTCTTCTACCGTAAGATCGCAGATATACACAACAGCTTTGATGCCCAGAATCTGCCTCCAGTCACCAAACCAATGACCCCCACCACCACCCTCAGCGCCTAGACCCCCATCAGCACAGAAGACACCACCCACGTCATGAACACCATCCACTCTGGCTCTCCCTCTGACCCATGCCCCCATCACATCTACAACAAAGCCGACACCATCATCGCACCCCAATTCCGAAACATCATAAACAACTCCTTCGCGTCAGCCACCTTCCCAGAGAGCTGGGAGCACGCAGAGATCAACGCCATTCTGAAAAAACCCACAGCAGACCCTAAAGACCTCAAGAACTTCCGCCTCATCTCTCTTCTTCCCTTCCCGGCAAAAGTCATCAAGAAGACCGTCAAAAAACAGCTGACTGCATTCCTCAAGGTAAACAACTCGCTCAACCCATCCCAGTCTGCGTTTCGAGCCAACCACAGCACCGAGACCGCCCTCATCGCAGCAACCGACGACATCAGGACCCTGATGAACAACGGGGAGACAACCGCCCTCATCCTCCTAGACCTCTCAGCCGCCTTTGTTACCGTCTGCCACCGCACCCTAATAACCCACCTTTACAACACTGGGATCC
Source organism: Lissotriton helveticus (assembly GCF_964261635.1). Lineage (NCBI taxonomy): Eukaryota > Metazoa > Chordata > Amphibia > Caudata > Salamandridae > Lissotriton > Lissotriton helveticus. Next base: position 293,377 of record NW_027611720.1, read on the forward strand.
AAGGAAAAGCCCTGGACTGGACCACCTCGTTCCTCTGCAACAGAACCCAGAGAGTCCGCCTCCCGCCGTTCCGCTCCGCGGCCACCAAGATCATCTGCGGCGTACCCCAAGGCTCCTCGCTCAGCCCAACCCTCTTCAAAATCTACATGAGCCCCCTCGCCGCCATTGCACGCAAACACAACCTCAAAATCATCTACTACGCCGACGACACCCAGCTGATACTCTCCCTCACCAAAGACCCAGCCACCGCCAAAACCAACCTCCAGGAAGGAATGAAAGACGTTGCAGAATGGATGAAGCTCAGTCGGCTGAAACTGAACTCAGACAAGACGGAGGTCCTCTTCCTCGGACAAACTCCATCCGCCTGGGACAACTCCTGGTGGCCCACAGCGCTGGGCACCGCACCGACACCCACGGACCAGACACGCAACCTGGGATTCATCCTGGACTCCTCCCTCACGATGACCAAACAAGTAAACGCCATCTCATCCTCATTCTTCAACACCCTGCGCCTGCTCCAAAAGATCTTCCGGTGGATCCCCACCGAAACCAGAAAGACGGTCACCCAGGCCCTCGTCACCAGCCGACTGGACTACGGGAACACCCTTTACGCAGGAACCACAGGCAATCTTCAGAAACATCTTCAGCACATACAGAACGCCTGAGCACGACTCATCCTCGACATCCCTCGCCACAGCCACATATCTGCCCACCTGAGAGACCTGCACTGGCTCCCCGTCAGCAAGAGGATCACGTTCAGGCTCCTCACCCACACACACAAAGCACTCCACGATATGGGCCCCGAATACCTTAACAACCGCCTCACATTCTACACTCCTACCTGCCAGCTCCGCTCCACCAGCCTTGCCCTCGTCACCATCCCACGGATTCGCAGAGCCACCGCCGGAGGAAGATCCTTCTCCTACCTGGCCGCCAAGACGTGGAACTCCATCCCCACACACCTACGACTGACTCAGGACCATCTCACCTTCAGGAAACACCCCAAGACCTGGCTATTCAAGCAGTAGCGCCCCCTCTTCAGCGCCTTGATACCCTCGCTGTGAGTAGCGCGCTTTATAAATGTATTGATTGATTGATTGATCGATAGTACAGTGAGAGCCGGCTCCCCACGCTTAAGTACTCACACACACTCAGACATAGACAGACAGACACAGACACTCTCTCTCTGTCTCTCTCTCTCACAGACATTCTCACACTTACCCACCCTACCTCACATAAGAAACATATATTCAACTTCTAAATGACACTTTCAACTAGGACTAATAGTAAAAAGGTTCATGCAGAATTCATAAGATCCTACTTGTAAGGATATCTGTGCAATCATCCCCATGACAGGAAAGAAGAAATGCAAATGAATTAATCAAATGCTTTAGGAGGCTAAGCACTCTTAAACTAAGAAATGAATTAAAGATAAACCAGGAATAGAGAGAAACAGAAAAAGAAATAAGAAAGACAAAAAAAAGAGGAAAATAAAGATAATAAAAACAAGGGAGATAGAAAGTACGAAAGAAAGAAATGAGGCTCCCATATATTATATTCAGTAGTGCTTGTAATATGGCGGCCAAGATATCCGTCACGTTTGTGTCTGAGTAACCAAGGCCAGCGAACTCTAAATCAGGCTCTTGACACTTTGCAATGTTGCTGCTGTTAACTGTGCACCATTACTTCCTCAGAAGTCACAGGCAGGAGACACCTGGTCGCCTGTAACATAATTTTTATAATTACAAGTGTGTGACAATACCACATAACACCACATAAACAACAAGTGCAGATTAAACCACAGGGTTCAAATAAACCCACACACACACACACCGTAAGATTAAACCTGTACTAAACACACAAGCCTCAATAACAGGTAGATAATACTAAGACTAATGGACACAATGAAGCAGACCTAGAGATAAATGCATAGCACAGAAAAGAAAAAGGTCTTGATTTAGAGTTTGGTGAGCAGGGTACTCCTTCACAAGCGTGGTGGAGTATCCTGTCCAACAAACGGATGGTCTGCCTGATCTAGTGCAAGTCAGCTGGATTGTTATGTGTCCAGCCTTACTTGAGTGTCATCGGTGTAAATACATCGGACGGCCCTTCCTCTCTAGATCAGGCAGTCTGATGTATTTTTCTCTTGTTCAGGACCACCAGGGAATACCTGGCAGCCGTGATGAGATTTTCTTTTTAAATATATCCCACTTCCTGGGAGAAAATTATTCAGGGAGAAAGTTCCAAGGGTGTGAGGGTGATTAGTTATTGGTTTTTAAAAACAAACTCAAGTTTGGAAGCTTGTTTTTAAAAAACACAAAAGTTGGTGAATGGCTGCCTGAAACATCCCAAGGGATCCAGAGAATTGTAGATCAACTTCCTATAGATGGTTGAGATTGCTTTTTCGGTCAGTGGATTAGTTAGCAGCTGGTCCTCCAGTAGGGATGCATCAGGTAAATCCCCCCTTCCCAGATGTGACCTTGCAGAGCGTGACCCACCTGCAAATGTAAGAAACGTTTTTTTTTTTTTTTTTTTTTTTTTAAAAGACCTTTATTGCACATAATATATATACACAGCGGTGTGCCTACAACCCGTTGCCAGGGCCGGCCGCAATCAACGTAACAGTCAATGTAGCTGACTTTTCAAACAACCTTCAGTAGCAAAAGTATTCAGCATGTCTAAGGTAGTAAAAGCAGTAAGAGTCAGCATTCTGAGCCATTTGTAATTCTTCAGTTGTGTAGCCCCTATGCAATCACGGTCTCATTTTTCGGTCTTTTTTTTTTTCCAAAACAAACTCACTCAACATTAAACTCCAACTCCCACCTGGTCAGTTCTGGTTCCTGGTCATATTAAGTATTCGAAGTCCTTGAAGCAGTATGGCAATAGTACGTTCGATCCTCTAAGTGGTAAGTAAGTGAGCAGCCAGGGCATATAATCCTTAGTAACCATTCCCGTCACCCCACAATAGTCATCGGTTCCACATTTAAAATCGCAGCAGCAGAAACTCGCTCAAGGTCATGTGTACCCCAGAACCAGACTCCTGAGTCACTCGGACCAACCATGTCACGCAGCAGTCTCCTTCATGGATAGCACTCAGACAGGCCCACCCTCTCCTTCCAAAGACCCTCCACTTCCACTCACCACGCTATCTTCATCAGCTAGGGAAAGCATATATAACGTATATGGTGCCCATATATCTCGTGGCCTTGCCGATTCCGGCAACTCCTCATAGTAACAATTTAATTGATCTCTGCAGTAAGCTATGTCAGTCAGCCACAGTTGAATATCAGGCGCTCTCCTTCCCCCCCATACCATGGCGACCCTCCGTTTAGCCAATTGTAGCGCCAATACAATGAAACGTCTCGAGTGAGCAGGTATACCAGAGGCGATTCCCAAGAGGCACAGGCGCACATCCAACTCAATCTCAATCGAAGTCATGGCAGTTAGTTTCTCAGAGACTGCCCGCCAGAATGCATACACACGTGAACATCCCCAGGCCAGATGCACAAAGTCAGCGTCATCCTCCCCACACCGAACACACTGAGCATTCACCCGTAGGCCATATCGTACCAGTTGAACCGGTGTGTAATACCACTGATGTACAAACTTATAATGAAGAAGACGGAAATTGCCATTGGCCACATATCCCCCAGTCATAGTGCAGCATTCAGTCCACTCATCATCACTCAGTGGCTCTGGAAGGCTCCTATCCCATCTAGTCTTGGCCAGTACCGCGCCTCCCCCTTCATCCTCCTGTGCAGCTCGGTACAGCTTAGAAAGCAGCTTAGCCCTGTCCATAGTGGTGTAAAGCAATTGTAAGGCACCGAGTGCCGGTGGTTCTCCCGGATATGTTGGGTATAGCGCGTGAATGGCAGCCCGAAGTCTGACGTATGTAAAAGTGGACATAACTACATTAGCAGAGTGGGCCGTCATAGTCTGCAAGGAGAGGAATGATGCCCCAGGGAAAAGGTCCCCCATGGTGTGCAGCCCAGCCCCCTGCAGGGACTGTAAACCTCCAAGTTCACCCGAGACCGAGATGTCTGAGTGACAGAGAAGTGGCATAGCTGGCGCATATAGGGGCAACTTGTCTGCTCGTCTGCCCAACTCCCGCCAGGCGGTCGCCGTGGATTTTACCGTGTCTACCTCTCCCTTATCAAAAATGGAATGATCGTTGACTATCATGGCTCGTAGCGGGATCGGCATGACAGCACTGGCTTCAAGCGCCACATGCGGAGTATATGGAGGTGCAGACAGCCAGTAGCTAGCGAAATGTGCTCGCGCACACAAATAATATAGTTTCATATCCGGCACTGCAAATCCCCCCAGCTCATACGGTTTGGTCAACACTTCCCACGTTACCCGCGGTTTCTTACCAGCCCAAGTCAATGTAATCAGCAGGGATCGTAACCTGGAAAAAAAATGAGATTTCAACGGGACAGGTATGTTGACAAAGAGATAGAGGAATTTCGGCAATACCACCATTTTGATTAAAGACACCCTATCCGCCAGGGTCAGAGGGAGTCGTGTCCAACGCGTCACCTGATCTTCCAATTTAGAGATAGCCACTCCATAATTAGCCCTTATTATTTCTTGGCTGTCACGATGTATCCAGACGCCCAGATACCGAACTGACTCTGTCGCCCATTCCAACGGAAATTCCAAGGGAATCTGGCGGGTAGCAGCCGTGAGGGGCAGCACAACAGATTTGTCCCAGTTGATAGCCAGTCCTGAGTAACGACCAAACTTGATAAACTCTCGTAGTATAGGTTCTAGGTACAGAGCAGGATCTCTCACATAAAGAACCATGTCATCAGCATACATGGACACTGCCAATGACCTGAGCGGGAACTTCAAAGCTGCCTCTGCATATTTCTGCCTCAAGATACATGCCAGCGGCTCCATCACAATAGCGAATAGCAACGGCGAGAGCGGGCAGCCCTGCCTCGTCCCCCTCTGAACCGGAAATGGGTCAGAAACATGCCCATTAACCCTCACCCTCGCTATGGGATTAGTATATAGGAGTGTTATCAGTGATGTGAAGAAAAAGGGCACTCCCATACGGTGCAGTATGGTTATCATATACCGCCAGGCCACCGAGTCAAAGGCCTTAGCGGCGTCGAGCATAACAGCCACCGCAGCTAGTTCCGGTTTGAGCAAATGTAATACCGCGAACAGAGCCCTCAGATTGTGGGTAGTGGACCGGAGAGGAACGAACCCTGATTGATCCGGCAGCACCATGACAGGGAGCAATAACCGCAGCCTTGTGGCCAATACCTTAGCTATTATTTTTACATCAGTGTTCATGAGGGAGAGAGGGCGATATGAGTCGCATTTATTTGGAGGCTTACCCGGCTTAGGCAGCGCTACTAGTAGCGCTTCTCTCATCGTGGTCGGTAACTGACCGCAGTCCATCGCCTCCTCCAGGACCGTCGCCAAGTGTGGGATCAGCAGATCCGCAAACTCTTTGTAAAATTCAGAGGGCAAACCATCTGTGCCAGCTGCCTTGCCATTCGGGAGTGCAGCTATTGCGTCTCTAAATTCCTCCTTCGTGATATTATGCATAAGGAACTCCTGTTGCCCCCTCGATAGCCACACCAGAGCGACGTCCTCAAAATACCGGTTTATGTCTTCCTCATCCGCTGTGTCCCTGTGCTCATACATCTGTGCGTAGTATTTGGTAAAACAAGCCAGAACCCCAGCTGTGCTAGTCACCACTTCGTCTCCATCTTCTATTTCTTGCACTGTGCAGTAGCGAGCCCAGGGGTCCCTCACTCTGTCCGCCAGCCCCTTCCCTGGTCTACCCCCTTCACCGTAATATCTCGCCCTAGTGCGTTTGGACAGAAATTTCACCTCCTGATCCGCCAGCTCGTTATACTCAGTGACTTTCACTCTAATTTCGGCCAAGAGCGTATCCCCCGAACTGTCCTCCTGCTGCCTTTCAAGGACCAACAATTCTCTTTCCAACCTGGCCATGGAATCCCTTAGTGATGTGAGCACTCCTGATCTGAGTCCAATACACGCCCCTCTTACGGACACCTTAAAGGCCTCCCACACTGTACTCATCTCTGCAACCGATCCCACATTGTCGCTAAAAAACTCCTCAATTATCTGACGCAGTCGTTCTCTCAGTACCTGATCAGACAAAACTCCAGGCGATAGGCGCCACGTAAAAGGAGCCGGCGCAAGTGTCGGCAATTGCAACACCAAGCGAACCGGTGCATGATCAGAGATCGTGCGAGGCAAATGTTCTACATCCAGAATCCATCCACTCACATCCCGAGTCACCAGCCAATAATCCAACCTGGACCATGTATCATGTGCCGACGTGTAGCATGTTCCCTCCCGCCTACCCGGGTGCCTCAAGCGCCAAGCATCCAACAGCCCCAATCCACGCATACCCTCACAAACCGCATCAGCAGCCTTCTTCCACACACAGGGCCTGTCCTGTTTTTTGTCCAACTCGCTATCCAATGTGACATTCAAATCCCCTCCACATAGCACAGCTGACGGGGGGAGCTGATAAATTTTGTTCCAGAGTGTAACATAGAAGGTAGGATCATCCACATTTGGCCCGTACACGTTAAGTAAAGTGACCAAGGTCCCGCACAATTTACCATGTACAATGATATATCGACCATCCTGGTCAATATCTTCATGGATCACGTCAAACGGAACATTCTTCTTAATTAGGATCATCACCCCTCGTGCATAAGAGGAATAGGCCGTCGCCAGCCGCACCCCCGCCCACTGCTTACCCACAATTTCGGCTGCTTTCCCACGTAGGTGCGTTTCCTGAAGAAAAGCTACCTGTACCCCATGCCTATTCAGGAACGCTAACATCTGTCTAGTCTTCTGAGGCCTATTTAATCCTCGCACATTCCAAGTAACACAAGAGAGCTTACCCCCTTTATCCATATTTCCAGATCTTCAATTTACTTAACAGCCAGTAAACATTTCCCAACCTTCTCCCAAATGTCCAGTAGCCACCGCCCAGCAATCCAGTAATGTCACGAATCTCCACACAAGCCCAACAGTACACATACCTACACTGCTCCAAATACCTTTTAGACCCCACATTCCTCCCATTGTTGACCAGAAAACACATCAACCCTGCCCCAATCGGCAACCAATCCAGCCCCACCCCACCACCCACTTCAGCATCCCCAACCTGCCAAAGCCATCCCCTTCCCTCCCCCCGCACAAAACCCAACATTGCATTCAAATGTGTGTGGGGAACTCCCATAGTCGGGGGCACAGAGGCACACAACTCCCGTCAGCGAACTAACGAGAGTGCAGACCATACTCACCATTGACAACCCCAGCCCTTTCACCCCACCTGTTTAGCTATATGAACAACAGTCAGCAGCTACATATCAAGATACCGCCATAGGGCTCTCATCTTACACATTCGAGGCACCACATAAGTACTATTAAATGAGAACAGCGGCACAAGCAACCAATATAATATGCGTACACGTCCCCCATCGGCCACGGCGTCCATGCAGCAACCCAATAATCCCAGCAGTAGAGAGGGCCCAGATTAGAGCACATGATGCGTGGCAGACGTCTACAGCATGGGCCATCAAACCTCTCACATGCCACCACTCACGGTCTCGCCTATGCACAATGCCTCTGACAGGTCGTCCAAGATATGGGCATCATTTACAAACAAAATGGTCAAACAGTGCGCATGAGAGCAGGATATCTTGTCCGTGTAGCACACTCAATCAACTGTGTACACCTTGCTAAACCACGTCACCCTGCCCATCATCTTCCCCATCTCGGCGTTCAATCGAGTCTCTTTTTCGCTTTTTCTGCTTTTTTGCGTAGTCCATGGCCGCCTTAGGAGAAGTAAAAATTTTGTTATCTGATGGGGGCCCTATCCGAAGTCGTGCAGGGTACAACATGGCGTACTGGACGCCCTCGGCGCGTAAAAACTGCTTCACTGTGGTAAATTCTTTCCTCGCCGCTTGCACCGCCATGGTGAAATCAGGATAAAACTCCAGTTTGTTACCCTGGTATTCAATAATGCCCTTTTCCCTCGCCAGGCGCAATATGACATCCCGGTCTCTATAGTTCAGGATACGTGCTATAATAGGACGCGGCTGCGCCCCAGGCACTGGACGCTTCGCCAGAGACCGGTGGGCGCGCTCCACAATGAAGACTCGTGACAACTGTTCCGCCCCAAATATTTCCACCAGCATGCGCTCCATGAATTCCTCCATCCGGCCAACATTTGTAGATTCTGGCAGGCCTGTAACGCGTATATTGTTCCTTCTGGACCTCCCTTCCAACTCCTCATTCTTCGCCTGAATGACCGCTAGCACCCTCTCCATATTAAACACTTTAGTCGTGACCGTAGTGAGCCCATCTTCCGTGGCAGACACTCTCTGCTCCATTTCCCCCATCCGCTCATTCTGGCGGTCAAATTGAGTCGCCATGTGATCTAGCCGATGGTTAACTGACTCCATGGTGCCTTCTATAGACTGAAGCGTTTTCTGCATGGCCACCAACGTAGCTTCGAGGCTCGGGGTGCCCCCAACTGCCCCCCCTTGCTCAGCGTCAGGTGGCACCTGCGAAGATGATGGCGCCGTTTTTTTAGCCTCAAACGTGATCTTCGGTTGATTTCTTTCCGTCCTGCCCATGGTGTCTAACTGAGCAGTGCCCCTGCCCTATCGCCTCTGCTATTCAGGAAGAGCCCTGCAGAAAGTGTCCCCTGTAGTCTCAATGGGTGTAGTAGCGGCCCTGTCCCGCAGAATAGTCCGGTGTCCCCGCAGGTAATGCCAGACTGAGATATAAGCAGCAATGGCGCCCGTCGGCGTTTTCGCGCCCAAAAGGAAATGTATCCTACTGCCCAGAGGAAGGTCATATAGTGCGCTTAGTGGCCTCCCCTCCTGCCATGGACCCCAGCGCCGTCTCACCACCGCTTGCCAGACCCCCCTCTGTGTCCCCGCCGGCCGCAGCTCGCACAGCGCGGCCCCGAGAGGCCCAGCGCCGCCTCCGCAGCCCCGGGCTCGCTCAGTTCCCCGCCCCACTCACCGCTACCAGCAGGGCCGGGCTAGGCTGTTCGCTCCTCATGCGCCGCACTTTTCAGCCCCGTCCAGCGCCGTCGCACCAGGCTCCAGGCGTTGCCGTCTTCGACTCCCTCCGCAGGCAGTGAAGGAGACTCCCGGCCCGTTCAGGTGCGGGGCAGGCGCAGGAAGGAAGGACGGGTCTCTCCAGGCGCGAACCCGGCGCCGAGCAGAATGTCTCCGGAGGCGTCTCCGCTAACTTTCAATGAGGGGGAAGCAACCGCGTCGGGGTCCCGGGCACTGCAGAGGCTGTTCCGCTTCCAGTTGGGGCTCAAGTAAGGCGGGATATGTAGGATGTTTAGCAAATATTAGATGGTCTCGGCGGAGCCTCACCGATGTGCGGCCATCTCGCTCGGCGCCCTCTAGCGCCCCCCAATGTAAGAAACGTTTTTAGTCACCTAATTCATACTTTTGTTGTAGGATCGTGAAGGACACAAGCGCCTGTCCCCTCCACACATCGCCCGGCCACTCTAAGCTAATCAATCCTCATTTTGTGAAGCCCTGCAATCCTCCCACTGCACTTAAGAGATCACCATCATACAGTGGCGTAATTTCAGTCAGCTTACCTTCTCAGCCTAAACACTTGGTAGCCTCTCTCCACACCCTTACCACTTTTTGGGCATGAGTAGATATGGTGCACTCATACTCTCTTAAATACAGCACCGGGGTGAGGTAACCTCTCTTGCCCATGGCCAATTGATCTACCCGGTAAGCAGGATCCTCACGGTCCGCAAAAACCCGGTTGTTGACTGACACCAGCTGCGTGACCCAGTTATACTTGAGAATGCTCCGGACCGCCAGTCTACCTTAATCTCCCCTCTACACCTTACTAAGCACGAAGTGCAACCATCCCACAACAGGAGCCAAAGTTCTCAGTCTACCTTTTGAAAGAAAATGTCTGGTGGGATCTTAAAGGATGGTTTTTGCACGATGTACAGGAGACCCTGGAGGGTCATCACTTTAAATAGGGCAACTCGGCCCAGTAAGGAGAGCGGGAGTGCCCGCAAGTGTGGGGCATCCCGTAATTTCTGGAGTATGTTCCTGCCTGTGGCTCCCTTGTAATAAACACGCCCAAATATTTATGGTTTAAATCTTTATTAGACAGAAGAAAAACAGGACCCTGAGCTCCCACGACAGAATTCAAAGGAGACCACAAGATCGCAATGTATAACATTACCACAGGCAAGAAACATTTAGCGGGTCCACAGAATCAACAAGAGAAGAACAAATGAAGAATTTCCCAAACTAACACCCCACCCGCCCCACCCGTCCCTTGTCTACCGAGAAACATAAAATTGGAAGGGATAAAGGGGAAGGCTACGCCCTGATCAGCGTCGTCTTGTATGAATTTTCGTGGAACTGTCACTAGGAATCTGCGTGTCTGGGATACGCAGTAGTCAAAGATATCTGGGGCATGTCAACTCTCGAAATTCGGACACCAGGAGGGTCAAGAAGGGTCGCCACAACTCAGGGAACTCCAACCCCCTAACAGCCAGTGTGAGTGTGAGTTTCTCCATACCCAGTATCATCCAAAGCCGTTGAAGCCAGCCGGAGAGTGTAAGGATTTGGGCAGTGCGCCAGGGGATCAAAATGTTCTGCAAGGGGGGCGTGGCCAAGATGGCGGCTTAGGTGGACGTGTTTTCCGGAGGCTCCCCGTCCTGGACTCCCAAGCCCTGCCTAATTCGCTGACCACCCTGCAGCCGGACCCGGGGCTTTGAGGCTAGGAGTGGGAGAAGGAGCAAGCCGCCGACGGGCGAAGAAAAGCACTCCACGTTACCGGCAAGCGGAGACGGGCAGCGAGAGCCTGGAGGTGCCCCGTCCCCCCGCACTTCACACGGGGCCGGGAGGTCTGCGGCGGCGCTACAACGCCAGAAGAGGCCGTCAGGGCTGCCCTGGGCGCTTGCGGAGGTCCGCTGGGAGTTGGGCCCCGTTTGGTGACTGTGGACCGAGGGGGCGACACGTGCAAGAAGCTGCCGGGGTGCCCGGCCGCGAGCAACTACGTGAGGCCCCAGCTGCGGCCTGGTGGCCGGAGGTGGGCAGCCCGGCCCCCGGCCTGGAGAGACTGCTGCCTGCCGGAGGTATGTGATCGGAGCGGTCTGGGACTGACACGGGCCGGCTCCACTTAGGATCCACTGGTGAGCGGCGGGCCGGGGGTGCCATTGCGAGGCCTAGCGGGTACTGCTAGGGCGGGCCCCGGCTGCGGCTTAGCGACTGAGAGTGCACAGGCCCGGAGGCCACGGCTGTGTCGACGTGGGACCTGAGGGCCGGAAGCGAGGCCATAACCACCGGGGGTGCGACGTGGCTGACACCACAGGGGGCACCCGGTATGGGACGTGGAGGCACGGGCCTGAGAGCAGGAAGGGCCGGCTAAATTGGAGAGCTTGGACGCGGCGTGGGCTGTGAGGAGGCAGCCTAGCTAGGGGATCTGTGCAAGAGCCCGCGTGGGGTCCCCTCGCCCCGGAGAAGGAGCACAGGCTGGGCTGAAAGGGGGTCCTGCTGGCGCCGTGACCCGGCGTGGTCCATCCCAGCGGCATCGAGCGCCCAGCAGTCGGAGCACTCTGCGGCCAGGAGGCGGAGGTGGGGGTGAACGAGCCCTGCAGCGTCCTGCGGCCCAGGACAGGATCGGAGCCCTGAAGGTCAGGGAAGAGGGCCTGCAGTGGACCCACGGCTCACGGCGGTGACCCAGGGACGGCCAACGCCTCTGCAGCGGACTGTGAGTGGTGAGCCCCCATCTTCGGGGGTGGGGTGGCAGCCGGAAGGCGCGAAGGGCCTGGAGACACTGGAAGCCACAGGGGAGACGCGAAAGGCCTAGGGGCACTGGACCGCTGACGACTCGCCACGTTACCTGATCGAGCTGGGCTCCTGGTGCGGCCATCGACCCAGACGACCCGATTGCACCCCCAACAAGCAAGCGCAGAGCCAGGCGGTGGTGGAGTTGCTAGGGAGAGGGAAGATGGCGACCATCAACCGCAAGGGGAACCGCACTATCACTGACTTGTTGTCAAAAGGGAACCCCAAGCCCGAAAAAAGCCCAGACAAGCTGACTCAGGGGCCCCAGACTAAGGGGAATGACCGGGATGGGGGTGAGGCCCCGGCGACCAAAGCCTTCATGGAGGCACTCTTCAACTCTCTCAAGGAGGACATTCAATCCCTTCGACAGGACATGGTGGGGGAATACAAGGAACTCCGCCGCGATGTTGATGACCTAGGGGAACGAGTGGCGGCCAACGAGCTTTCCGGACAAGCTAGGAGCGAAGAGGTGGAATTTCTCCGACAGGAAATTGTCCGACTTAATGACCAGCAGACTGACCTCCAGTCTCACACGAAGGACCTAGAAAATCGTTCCAGACGGAATAACATCAGAGTTCGGAACGTGCCCTCCTCGGCTGAAGGGGGAGATGTTACAAGCTATTTACAAGGCCTGTTCCGGGCAGTCCTCGAGGAGGGAGATGACTTCGAGATCCGCATCGATCGAGCGCACCGGTTGGGCCCGGCACGCAGGTCCCAAGGGCCTCCCCCGGACATCCTTGCTTTTCTGCCCGATTACATCTTAAAGGAACGCATCCTGAAGGCGGCACGCCTCAAACAGCCCATTCAATACCAAGGCCACGCTCTGGAACTCTTTCAGGACCTCTCAGTGATCACGCTACAGAAGAGGAGATCCTTCAAACCCGCAACTACATTCCTGCGCAATGAAGGGGTCCAGTATTCCTGGGGTCACCCCTTTAGACTGATTTTCCGTTGGAATGGGACCCTCCACCAATTGCGCTCCCTGAGAGACACCTGTTCAGTGCTCGGGATTCCTTACGAGGAGCCCCAATCAGGCTTTGGAGGCAGTGGAGACTCGACGGGGTCTCCGCCCTCATCCTCTCAAGCGACGAGCGACGGCTGGCAGAAAGTTCGACGCGGCCGATCATCGCGGAAACCGCTCAAACCTGACTTAAAGACAATGGAACAGGAAAAGGCGGCAGCGATACAAGAAGTCTCCAAAGATACAGGTGCTGGTCCATGAGGTCCGGTAAGGGGGTTATACACAGCTATACACAGCTACCTGTAGAGCGAGGGGTGGGGAATGGGGCGGGAAGTCTCGAACCGTCGGGGGGGGATTGAGTGGTGATGTGATGCTGCACTGTGGCTCCCGGGGCCTTCCACTGGGTGTGGAGCGGGGGTGGGCGGGGGGCCTCACCGAGGCAGTGTTGAAAGAATGGCCCTGGGGAGCTATCTCGGAGCCTTTGCCGGACGAGGTGGGGTGGGTGGACGGGACATGAGGATTGCAGAGATGCCCCGGTTTGGGAGGGTGGGGCAGGGGATGGCATTTACGACGCGGTGGCCAGGTCTCGTTCCTAAATGCCTATAACTATCGGGACCTGGAATGTTAAGGGCCTAAACTCCCAGCAGAAGCACCAGAAAGTGTAGAAGTATGTGCTAGACCAACACTTAGATGTTGTCGCTTTGCAGGAAACGCATCTACTAAAGTCGGAAGACCACCGGCTCAAGCACAAGAAGTACCCCCTTATATATAAAGCCTCTGCGACCACTAAGCAAAAAGGGGTGGCGCTGCTGTTTAGTCCGGCCGCGCAGTTCGAACCGATGTGCACACAGTGTGACAAAGACGGGAGGTGGCTAATGGTCAAGGGCCGCTTAAAGGGTAAAGTGTGCACTCTGGTGTCAGTTTATGCCCCCAATACTGGTCAAAAGAGTTTTCTGCTAACACTTCTGGGTAAGGTGACAGACTTTGCCGAGGGTCCTGTTTTCCTTTTGGGAGACTTAACCTTGTTTGGCATCCAACACTAGACAGTACACACACTAGAAGATCTGACATGGGCCTATTCCCGGACTCTATCCAGGCACAGATTGAGGACATGGGGCTTCTAGACAGCTGGTGAGTGGCACACCCGGACACTCGGGATTTCTCGTTCTATTCCCATATACACCACACCTACTCACGCCTCGATTACATCTTTTTTAGTCAGTCCCTACAGGGCTCCTTGCAGGATGCAAAGATCCTCCCCATCTCCGTATCTGACCATGGGATGTACACTATTTGTTTAACCTGGCTGGGTGGTGCCCCGAAACCGGCGCGATGGTATTTCCCGGAAGCATTAGTGAGGGACAAGGAATCATGCACGCAACTGAGGGAGGCAATTGGGGAGTTTTTCTCCTTCAATAACCCGGAGGAGACCTCTGAGTATAACACCTGGGACACGTTTAAAGCGGTTCTTAGGGGTAAATGCATTGCGCTTCACTCGGCCCTTAATAAACAGCGCGCTAGAGAACGGGAAGGCCTAGAACAGGAGCTATTGAATGTCGAACAGGTTCACAAGTAGAAGCCCACCAGACAGACACTGCGAGCACTCACGGCCCTTAGAGGCAAATTGCGAGCCATATATAACAACAGAGCGGAGTTCACCCTCCTCAAATTGCGCAGCCTAGCCTACACGCAGGGGGACAAAGTGGGGAAGCACCTGGCCAGGCAGTTGAAGGATAAACGGGAGAGGGAAAATATCGGGGGCATACGAGATGGGGCGGGGAACCTACAGCACAGGGATGAGGACAAAGCCGACCTCTTTGGGGAGTTCTATGCATCACTGTATACAGCTGATACCCCTGACGCTGACCGTCAGAGCGCCTTTTTGCGGTACCTGCCCGTCCCACAGGTGCCCACGGAGTGGAACGAGGTCCTCGTGGCCCCTATCACCCTAGAAGAAGTCCTAGCGGCTATCAAGTCGCTCAAGGCCCATAAGGCACCGGGGATAGATGGGTACACCGCAGTCTTCTATAAGACCTTTGCCACCGAGATTGCACCCCACCTGGTCAACCTATTCAATTGTATGGCCGCGGAGGGCAACTCAGCGGCCTCCATGAACGAGGCGGTGATCTCGGTAATCCCCAAACCGGGCAAAGACCCCTTCCTCTGTGCCTGATACAGGCCCATTGCCCTCCTTAAAGTGGACGCCAAACTTTACTCCTCTATACTGGCCAAGAGACTGGGCGACCTTATGCCGCTTATCATACACCCCGACCAGTCTGGCTTTATCAAAGGGAGGCAAACTCACGACAACACCAGGCGCATCGTCCATTTAATAGAGAAGGCCAACAAATTCAAAATACCTGCAGTGTTGATCGGTCTTGACGCCGAAAAAGCGTTCAACCGTGTGGATTGGAGCTTCCTGTGGTTCAGCCTGAGGAGGTTTGGGTTTTCCACCCAATTCATTACAATGCTCCAGGCCAACTATAGGCACCCGTGCTCTGGGGTCTCGGTCAATGGGGTGCAATCGACCCCCTTTGGTCACACTAGGGGGACGAGGCAGGGTTGTCCCCTGTCCCCCTTACTCTTTGCCCTCAGCATAGAACCCCTAGCTATAGCGGTCCGGGAGCACCAAGGGATAGAGGGTCTCCCCTTCACTGGTGAGGCCCACAAAATCTCGCTCTTCGCGGACGATGTCCTCCTCTCCCTGTCCAATCCGATGAGTTCCCTCCCGCATTTACAAGAAGTGCTCACCTCCTTTGAGGGGGTGGCAGGCTTCAGAGTCAACCTGGCCAAATCCTCCATACTTAACCTAACTCTCTCTCGAGCTGAGGCCTCGCAGCTTCGAGCGCTCTCTCCGCTGGACTGGGCACCCTCCTCCTTACAGTATCTAGGGGTCCAATTGACTCCCAAGATCGATCAACTATATGCGGCCAATTTCCCTGTTCTCCTCACCCGCCTCCAACGGGAACTGTTCCGCTGGAAGCCGCTTTTCCTCTCCTGGTTGGGTCGCATACATGCCATCAAAATGACCCTCCTACCCAAACTACTCTATTTATTCCAAGCACTCCCTATAGAACTGGAGGAGGACTTCTTTGCACGTCTCAAGACCATGATCCTAAAGTTTTTGTGGCAGGGGGGAAGGGCACGTTTCTCCTTTTATATGCTATGGCGACCACAGCGAGAGGGGGGGGCGGGACTTCCAGACCTTTGCCTCTATTATAAGGCGGCTCAACTGCGCATCCTGGTTGAATGGGCACAGATGGAATCAGAAAAGCATTGGCTCCATATGGACCGCAGCGTTGCAGGCAGAACTATTTGGGATTTAATATGGCGCGCTAAAAAGACAGACCCCTGAATGCGTACATCAGCACCCCGAAACGCACCACCCTTAAAGTCTGGGACACCGTGGCTGAGAGGGAGGGCTGGACGTCCTTCCCGTCGCCGCTTACCCCAATCCACTTCACCTCTTCCTTCCCACCAGCGCTCCGAGAGGGGCCGTTCGATGCCTGGAGGACGGGCGGATGTCTCGCACTCACACACCTGTTCCACAACTACGACCCACTTACTTTTGACAATTGCAAGAGAGACTACGGGGTGGGAGACCGGGAGCTCTACCATCACGCGCAACTCCTTCACTGGGCCCTGAGTCCGCAGGTCAGGAAGGGAGCCACTAGACCTCTTACCACATTCGAGTTGTTCTTGCTCAAGGCTAAATCTATGAAAGGGGCTATCTCGACACTGTATAAACTACTGCTCTCCACAGAGACTGCACCACGGCCACGCTTTATGTCTTGGTGGGAGGGATTGGCTCAGCGGGACATTGGGGAGGAGGAGTGGAAACACCTGTGGGCAGACATCTTTCGCTTTAACCGCTCCACGAAACTGAGGGAGGCACACATGAAGGTAATGGCGGACTGATACTTGTACCCAGCTAAACTGGCTAAGATCTTCCCAGGGGCCACAGATAGGTGCTGGAGGGGGTGTGGACTACTAGTTGACTTCCAACACATATGGTGGGACTGCCCCTCCATTAGGCCGTTCTGGGAGGAGATTCTCGCTCAGATAAAATCCATTTTAGGATACCCGGTCCCGGTTACGATGGCGGAAGCTCTTCTGGGCCTTCGGGACCCCCAGCTAGAACACCAAACCAGAGCCGATAAAAGAATTATGTGGTTATGCTTGGGGGCTGCTAAACTAGCAATAGCTAATGCTTGGAAACAGAGGGAGGCACCGGCGATGTCACTGTGGCACGCCCGCCTGTGGCAGCTGCTCAGCCTGGAACGCATGTCCGACATTTCCCGTGAGGACTTTAAGAACTTTGAGTACCGCTGGGGACCACTGGTCTCGTTCCTCTCTAAGGGCCTCCCATCTGCGGTGTGCCCCTCTACTATCAGGGCCTTGCACTTGTTCCAGTTTTAAGAAGGCCTCGAGGGCTGACGCGCTACTGAATGGCACTTTCACCACTGGGGGGCGGGAGAGGGTGTTCGGGGGGTGGGGAGGGAGAGTTGAGGGTTCTGGGGTTTCTTTGTTACTGTTCGTATACGGATAAAATGTTCACCATTAGCTGTCCTGGAACACTGGGGACGCGCCACTGGCGGAGGCTCTCGCTGGTATGGTTGGAGCTTTGAGGTTGGGAATACCTGTCATGCACAGGGGTATTGTGATGTACCAGGGCACTTGGGGTTTCTCCCTTCTGGACTCTGCTGAGACTCGTCCCTGGCAGCTCACGCAATGACTGTTATAGACTTACTGTGCATGGTCCAGAGGTGTCTTGCGTTGTGGGGACGTATTGACCACTTCCCTTAGCCATACTGCGAATGCGATGCTCCTTGTCTTATGGGCCCCTGCGTGGGCATGTTGGCGGATTGTGCCCTGTTTTTTTTTTTAATGTGGACAACAATAAAATCTGTTTACAAAAAAAAAAATTTCTGCAAGGCCTCCCCTTTGGCAATTGCTATTGGTCGTCCCCTTCGGGATTTAAGTGGATACATCAATGGGTTAGGCAGGCCCAGGAGGATATAGGAGGGAAAACGAGGGAGCCGAGTTTCTAAGTGAAGATCTATTTCATCCAGTACTTGGGACCAGTATGGCTGTATGTGGGTGCAACTCCAGAGGATGTGTTCCAATGTTCCTTTCTCCCCGCACTCCCTCCAACAACAGATCGCTAAGTCGAGGGTCAAAGCGATAACACGCGCTTCGGCGTATTGTACCAGTTAGTAACTATCTGACTCATGAAAGTATGCCTTAATTTCATTGCCCTTGAATCATACTCTGGACAATAGTTGAGGGATAGGTCTAGGCATAGTCCTTGCAACACACAATAGATTTGCGTGCGGCAGATGCCAGAACTCAAAAGTCAGGGTACCAGATACAAGTAGGTGGTAACTCAGGGTAGGGGAAAACACCTGTTGTCTGTGGGAAGGAAATTCCCATCTCAAAAATATACATAAAAAAAAAAATTAGGATTCTTTTTTAAATATCTGTTTGGTGCCAGTCCATATGACTTTAATATCTGCCTTTGGGATTCTATGTTACAAGTCCATAGGGTACATGTATCCTTTGTGAGCTTAATAAAATGTTGGAAATTCTACAATTCCTCACTCCTAGATCCAAGTACTCTCAGGCTACCGTTTTACACTCTGCTCTGTCTGAAGAACAGCTCAACATTTTCAAAATTCTGCAATTCTGCATTGATATGGCTTGTAAATTATATTTGGGGAAATTTACATGTATTAACTATTTAATTTTAATACTATAGGTGATTGAAATTACGGACGAAGAAAGCAAGATTTAGCACCAGGCAACTGAATGTTAGTGCCATAAGAAGGATTATTTTGAAAAACTGAAGGACATCCAGCATTCTAAGTTTAAACAATTTCCAGAATCTAGGTGTGACGAGGAAGTGGGAGCTGAGGAAAGTACTATACCTGTAAGTGAAGTCTCTAATTTAGCATTTCATTAACCCAGAGCAAAGCCATATCTGTGCACACAGCATTAGAAATAATCCCAGAAAGACCAATCACAGCATCCTCATCTGAAATATTATCAGAAAGACAAATTACCTCAGCATGACAGAATAACGTTCATCTAAAGCATCATGTAATTTCAGAGAGGAAGCACACACTGCATAAAAGAAAGATATAACAAAAGGTTTCTTCTGTAAACCATCAAAGAAAAGACTCTGAAAGAAGACTCCGAAGCTGACACGTTAACAACCAAAAGATTGGAAAATCGCCTCTGTTCAACAACCATTTTTACCCAGTTACACAAGTTTGAGACTATCTGCCTCGGGATATAACACCTCGACCCACTCTGCTCTGGCGAAAACCTTAAAAATCCACCTTTTATTGTTTTCATGACTATCTCAGATTGTTTCTTTTTTAATGTGTACTGTTCTGTAATTCTATGTAAATCGCCTCAACATTATCTGTTGTGCAGGAGTGATATGTCAAAACTGATTAAATGAGCATTGTTGCGCTATAGCTAATGTAAATAAATCCTCGTCTTCAGAACTACACCTTACACCAAACATAGAAAGGGTAAAATTAACTGATGTTCTGCGACTGGTGAGCCACAATAGTACTGTGCATGTTCTAATGTTCTCACTTACTGCCATTAGGTCAGTGTAAAAAGGTACTTCTCAGTTTAATCATTAAATATCAGACTAACACCTTATCACTGCACTATAAGAATAGTTTTGAGAAATACTTCAGTCACAAAATAAGTTGCTGCCGGAGAGGCTATAACCAAAAGACTATTATCTGCTAGAAACATTTCGACAGGTGTTACAGGGCTGCTTCTAGACATATTTTGCTCAATTAAAGTGTTAAGAAGATTACACACAATTTCTTTTAGAGATAAATACTGAACATTATCTAAACAAGCCCGACTCTAAAATCGGGTTCACTCGTACCGTGGCATATAAGCAAGAGAAAACTAAATGTAACGCTAGTAATACACCTTATAAAAACACGTGCTGTGAGAACAAATTCAGTGTTCAAACCCACCTCAATCAAAGCAAAATAACCCAAGTTGGGGAAATAAGTTACCTGTGCCAAAAAAGATTCAGCCATCAATCTCATCTCACTGAATTTGAGAGAATGCACACTGGGAAAAACCTCTCTCAGTGTTCAGAGTGCCAAAAAAGTTTCAGCAGTAAATCTTATCTCACTGAGCATATGAGAATCCACACTGGGGAAAAACCTTATCAGTGCTCTGAATGCCAGAAAAGGTTTAGTATTAATTGGAGTCTATATCGACATGCATTAACCCACTCTGTGGAAAACCCTTATCAGTGCTCTGAATGCCCAAAACATTTCAAACTTAAATCATTTCTAACTGCACATTTGAGATTCCACACTGGGGAAAAACCTTATCAGTGCTCTGAATGCCAGAAATGTTTCATTGACAAAAACAGCCTCAAACGGCATACAAGAACCCACACTGGGGAAAAACCTTATCAGTGCTCTGAATGCCAGAAATATTACAATGCAAAATGCCATCTCACTCAGCATATAAGAACCCACACTGGGGAAAAACCTTATCACTGCATTGAATGCGACAAATGTTTCAGGGACAAACCTAGTCTCACTCAGCATATAAGAACCCACACTGGGGAAAAACCTTATCAGTGCTCTGAATGCCAGAAATGTTTCTGTGGCAAAGGAAGACTCACTAAACATACTAGGACCCACACTGGGGAAAAACCTTATCAGTGCATTGAATGCGACAAATGTTTCAGTGACAAACGCAGTCTCACTCGGCGTATAAGAACCCACACTGGGGAAAAACCTTATCAGTGCTCTGAATGCCAGAAATGTTTCAGTGACAAAAGAAAACTCACTAAACATACTAGGACCCACACTGGGGAAAACCCTTATCAGTGCATTGAATGCGACAAATGTTTCAGTGACAAACGCAATCTCACTCACCATATAAGAACCCACACTGGGGAAAAACCTTTTAGGTGCTCTGAATGCCAGATATGTTTCAGTGAAAAAAGACGTCTCATTCAGCATATAAGAACCCACACTGGGGAACAACCTTATCAGTGCTCCGAATGCCAAAAATGTTTCAGCCAAAAATCTAGTCTCACTGCACATGTGAAAATCCACACTGGGGAAAAACATTATCAGTGCTTTAAATGTCAGAAAAGATTCAGAGGTAGAGATGGTTACATGCACCATAAGAAAACTCACCATCAAAAATGATTCAGTGCTCCAAATGCCAGAAAAGCATCAATTTTAAACGCAATCTCACAGTACATGAGCAGACGCACACAGGGAAAAAACATTACCAATGTTGTGAATGCCAGAAATTCCTATTTAATAGGCACAGCCTCACTAACCATAAGCGACTCCATACTGATGAAAAACCTTATGAGTGCTCTGAATGCCAGAAAAGCTGCAGAGAAAAACGATATCTCACCATGAGAAACTCCACACTGGAGAAAATCCTTATGCCATAAAAGCTTGAATCTGAAAGATAGTGTTATGCTTCATGAGAGATCCCACTCTGGGGAAAAACCTTATGAGTGCTCGAAATGCAAGCAAAGTTTTGGTTACAAATTACTTCTCACTTGTCATGAGCGAACTCACACGGGAGGAAAAAGCCTTGTGTGTTCTGAATGTCAGATAAGGTTTAGTCTTGAATACAATGTCATTTCACAAGAGAGAATTCACACTGGACTAAAGCCTTATACAGGAGGGGAAAGCCAGAAACGTTATACTCAGAAAGGAGATTTCACTAAACATGAGAAATGCATCCACATGAGGTGAAAAGTGAGGCGTATCTTGAGTTGCAGAAAAGCTTCTAACAACCTTACTTTACATGAGAGAGCACATGTTGTAGTTGCAATAGGATTCATCAAGAAACTCTTGCAGGATAACTTAGGCTGCCCGCATGCAACCTCCAAAGAAATTTCAGGTCTTGAAAATGTTTTAATTGCAACAGAATCCACAATTTAAGTATCTGAAAGTTACAAAACTCTCAAGGTCTTTACTTCACACAGAGAAGTGTTAGTACTTGCAAAAAACAACTAATTACCCAAAAATTCACAATATTAATGCCTTAAATTTTCTCCACCCAGAAGGTTTCTACTCACCCTTGTTTCTTAACATATGACTGAAATCTATATTTTCATGATAAGATTAAACCTAGGCGGTGTTCCTCAATGAAGAACTCCGCAAAGTTTAAAAAAAAACTCTGCCGCTCTACGTGGAGTTCTACGAGCAGCATAGTGTGTTAGGGTCATGCCGTTCGTGGTGATTTTGATCTCCGATTGTTTGTCATGCCCTGTAAAATTAATCGTGAATGGCATCATGTGCAGCGCAAGAGGGTGCAGCTGCTTTACTCGAGCGGCAGCTTTGTCAATGCGAAGGAAGGTTTCTCAACGCGAGTGCTAGTGACCTGCCGCGACCTTTCGCGTTGAGAAATCCGACAACGAATCTCGCCAGGAAGTGGATTTTGCTCGCCAACTAGACCTTGGCGAGCGCGAGCAAGGAAAATCTCATCAGGAGGTGGATTTTCCTCGCTCCAGTACATGACGTTGAAGAGCGCGAGCGTGAAAAAAAACCTTGCTACGCTCCACGGTGCAGAGTTTTTAGGAACTCCGCGAGCTCCGCGGAGTACGCGAAACTCTGCAAGCGGAATTCACCACCCGGAATTAGATAATATACAACAGCAGGAAAACATAACAAACCAGTTACTTGCCTTCGGTAACGCTCTTTCTGGTGGATACTCCTTTACCTACAGATTCCTTACCGTGTGAATATTCCCCACATGCCAGACTGGATCCTCAAACTTTAAAGTAGTCCTGCTGCACACAGTAGGAAACATCATGCAGCTCAGTGTCACATCATCCTGCTCCAGAAGTGACAAGCGTAGACGCATAGAAGCACTTCCCATGTGCACTGTGAACAACTACAAAGGTCTGTGAGTTCATTATCTCACTGGTCTGTATCACATATGCAGGCCCTAGCCAGATATTAATTCACCATTTTTATCAAGATTAGAATTCAGATGAAGTCTTTTCAATTCCAAAAATTCTAATTGTGTTCTCAGCAGCAAGTGTATATATAAATCGTTGAGTGATGACTGCGCAGTGCTAAAGTTGAAAGTGATATGATAATAAAACAGTCCGATCCACATTTTGCACACAGAAACAGGGGTGTAAATACTTTTGTACAATACAAGTTAAGCAAAGGCGATTCTTAGAAGATATCATTTATATGAAATAGTCCCTGTATAGTCAATGTTTCAACCATTCCAGTTAATTACCATGGTCTTATCAGGATGGTATATCGCCGCTTCTCCAATATGATTCTCAACTATATTCAATACAACCCAGTAAGGATTCTTCTGTATTTCGGGGCAGCGTACCTGGGAGGAAGTCAAATTCAACTAAGCAGTTCCAGGGCCCGTTCGTCGGACCAAACAACTGCAGCCAGTGAATCCTCGGCTCGCTGTCAAACAAGTTCAAGTGTGACTCTTCCTGATGAGACCATCATCAGTGACTGTCTTGTCTGTGAGAAGTTGCACCAGCCATCCTGTGATGGTGGGCAGGAAGACATTCACCGCCAAGTGAAATGCTCGCAACTCCAACAGCTTGTTGTGGAGTTGGGTCCCTGCCTGTGACGAGGGTTCCCTAGTCTCTGTCTCTCATATGGCCTTCCCATCCCAGAAGTAATACATCCGTCGCCACTGTTAAGTCTGGGTGGAATAGGGAGAGGGGTCTGCCACTGGCATAATCTAATTCACTGGAGAAAATGTTGGGTACGGCCTACAATAGGGTGAGTAAGTGTCTGGAAGGACACAAAGAGGTTTTGCAGCTGCACCAGTTGTAGAGGCAGGTCACTCAGTGGCATGATGTCCTGGACATTGCCTTTGTGTGCCATGGCCATGAAAGAACTAAGAGACCTGTTGGGTTTGCAGCAGGGTCTGGCGCTGGCAATGTTCAAAAACACTACTGTAGCCAAAAGGGGAAGAGATTTGTGATGAAATTGCGTGGCGGAGGCAGACAGACCCAAGGAATCTGTCTGGGGCCTAGTCCGCTTTCTTGCTTAAAAGGTGAGAGCCATCGAATAGCTTGTCCATTAATGCTGCTCGGGTATCTTTAGAGAAGCATATAGATCTAATCCAGGCAATGCACCGAAGTTCCACACTCATGTCAATCGCCTGACCAAAGCAATTGGCTGTGTCCAAGTCACAACATAGTACAAACTTAGCTGCAACACATCTATCCTGAATAGCTTGTGTTCGTCGGCAGAGTTTAGGCCACTGTTTCCCACACGGCATGATTATATTTGGGAGCATTGTCATTCAGACCCTCCAGGATATAGCGATGTGCAAAAATAAATCGCCAGTTTTGTAACAAGCCTGCACTTTTCATAAAAATGCCAGTGAATGCTACCTCGTCCTTGCATTGAGCCAGCGCTCGCCAATGGGCCAATAAAAGGCCTGCCTGCTGTTTTGCATTCATCAATTATTTGATTTTGGGGATATTAAGTGTTTACAACAGGGGTCTTCAACCTTTTCTGAAGTGAGAGCTACTTCGGATCAGTGAAAGTCTTGAGCCACTTAAGGCTAATCATCTTGCACATTACCAGACAGTTTGTCAAGTAGGGCCTTTTAGATTGAAGACTAACCATCTGTCTGCGCCTTCCATGCCATGGTACTTCTATGATCTCAAGAAATGTAAAAGAAAATGTAGGCACCAACAGCAATGTTGGAGGAAGAGTTACAGCCTGTTGTTCAACACAGTTAAATCACTTTCATCCTTTGGTTATAAAAACTTAGCAACTCCCAGCCGAAAAGCTGTGATGAACTAACCGAATTCTATTTTCCAAAGTAAAAAAAATATTCCTGAATTTTAAGATAAAACCAGATAATCTTCAGGGACAGATACAGTGGGGTAACGTACGGTGAATAAACTAACTTTCCATTTCCTGGTAATGAGTACATTCACCCCACTTCCTGAAGAGAAAGTCTCTAATTTTATCAACACCATGAAATTTGGAGCCCTGCAGATTCTTGCCCTCCATTTAGTTTCAGCTACCTTTTCTGCTCATCTCACTTTGTTATTACAATGGTGCTCAAGTCTGGCTTGTTTCCAGATGCTTGGAAAAAGGCATTGATTTTGCCCCTTCTAAAGACTCTTTCCCTCGATCCCTCATATTGGTCCTTCCACTTCCTGCTAACATTTTAGAAAAGGACATGAATCAGGTAATCACCACCTTCTTTGAAAATATCCTGCTCAACATGAGTTCAGACCCTACTACTGTATAGAGTCGACCTTATCGGCAGTAACTGAAGAGATCAGATCCATTGTGGATAGAGGAGATTAATGCGGTCTTGATCCTATTGGTTCTAACAGAACTCCACCAAGCAGTCCAAGTCGGAAATGTCGTCTGGCGCCATGCTTTACAAATCTCCCTCCTAGCCAGCAAAATTAAGTAAAACACAAGTTTTTGTTGGGGCCCTATCGGGTCTGAAGCTCCCCCCAGTGCAGGAGTAAAACCAAATAGTATAAGAGTTGGGCTTACCTCCACGATGCGACCCAGGGCTCTAGAGATAGTCTTACCCACATTTGTCCCAAATTCTTGTATCTTGAAACAGGACGCGAATACATGGACATCATCTAATTCTGAAGGCCGCATCTCATACAGCTGGCTTCTCCACCTCCCTTTATCTTGCATAACTTAAGGGGAGACCAATAGATTCTATGGAGTGTAAAAAAGTGTTTTTTTCTCAGTGCAGCAGATTTAATCAGGGGGTAAAGAGTATCTAGAGATACTTTCCATAAAGTTTCCAACTCCTCGCTCGGCAAGTAGTTCTCCCAGATTCTATATGGTTGATCCATCTTTCTGTCTGTAGCTGCCAAAAGATGGTTATACCATTGCGCCACTTCTTTTTTCCTAGGAGCTAGATCCTGTAGTTCGCTTTCCATACTGCTATCCTCTATAAGTGGCCAGCTTTCCTTCTTACAGCAGGACGAGAGCTGATAAAACTTGAACCTGGACAAAGTACAGTTAGTAATATGGTTCCAGTATTCCCAGGAATGGCATTTGTCACCCAGTACAATGTCTCTCTAATATACAACTCCTGCCTCTTTTAGTGGGTAAGCAAGAGAGTCCAAAAGACACTCCACTGTACCAGGAGGATCCCAAACTGGCGCCCAATCACTATAATAGGATAGTCCTAACAATTTCGGCAGTCCGACCACAACCTAGCCGCCAAACGCAGGGTCTTTAAACACATTTTTTTAAAGAATTTACGAGAGTTGAACTTGTACATGAAACCTAACTCCTCTTCCCCTACTAACATGGCTTTAAACATGCAGCCTATCAACGAACTGTCCGGAGAGAGCAATAGCATTCTACAGTTCTTTAGTTGATAAGCCCAACAGTACAGCTGGAAGTCTGGTAGGGCCACCCCCCTCCCTGGAGTTTGCGCCTTAATTTCTTCCAGGATAACTGGATCGCTTTACTTGCCCCAATAAAGGAAGATATCTTGCCCTGGATTTTAAGAATATCAGATTTTCCGAATTCTAAAGGAACGTTGTTAAAAAGGTAAGCGTATTTTGGGAGGACACACATCTTGATGAGATTAACTCGCCCATACAATGAAAGTGGGATGCTCTGCCATCTTTTTAGTAGGACATTGACCTCTTTTGAAACTCTATCTAGATTAATCTTGGGGATTAGGGCGGGGTCCTGAGATATTATAACTCCTAAATATCTAAGTTCCTTAGCAAAATTCCCCTCCTGATCGGTTATGTTCCAGGCCATAACCTCGGTTTTCTCATTGTTTATCTCATAACCTGACAGGCTTCCAAAAGTTTGGGTTACAGCTCCAAGCTCTGAAAGTGTAGTGCTGACATTGGATGATAGAAGGATCAGGTCGTCAGCATACAGTGCTAACTTTCGTTTCGTACAAACCCATTTATTTAAAAAGGGACAATCTTCTGATTCAGCCTTACGCTCTGAGCTAGCGGCTCTGTATATAAATCAAATAAGATGGGGGAAAGCGGGCAGCCCTGCCTAGTTCCACACCCTATCTTAACTATCGGGAAAATATTGCCATTAACCAGAATCTGGGCCCGAGGGGATTTATATATTTCTTTCAACACTTCCCTAAAACTATCAGCAAAACCAAAAACCTTAAGAACCCTATTCAAAAGGTTTCAGTTCCCCCGGTCAAAGGCCCTGGCTGCATCAACAGTAATGATTGATAGACGGAGACCCTGCGACGAAGCAAAGTCAATCGACCCAATTAAGGTATGTATTAAATCAGACATCTGCCGGCCTTGCAAGAAACCCTTTTGATCCGTGTGAATTATTTGCCCAACAACTTTCCTAAACCGGGCATTCAGAATTCTAGCAAATACTTTATAGTCAACATTTAGCAAAGAAATTGGGCGGTATGACTGACATTGTGTTGGGTTCTCCCCTGGCTTCAAAATCAGTGCAATAACTGCATCACTCCAAGAGTCAGGCAGGGGAGATGTACCTTCTAAGATCCCATTAAACAGTTTTAGCCAGACCGGGATAATCTCCTCCCTCAAAATCATCCGAAACATTATCACTAATTAGGAAGATAACAACAAGTGGTCATGTGATGCTTGCTGGAATGGGCAGTGTTTAATTAGAAAGTGGATTGAATTCAAGTTTAGGTGACAATTTTGCAAAAGCGTGTGGATTTTGTATATATTTAAAATTGTTGATCTCCAAAAAGGTCTAAACCAATAAATCGAATAGAAATTTAAGTTTATCATTTGAATCCTATTGTTGGAAAATATGTGATTTTGAACCCCATGAGGCGGTTCCTTTCCAGAAAGCATTCAGGTTGTAATCATGAGTCAAATAATGCTGAGGAGGTTAAAATATTCAAATTGAATTCTAATTGCACATGAAATGTTCATTGTTCAATATATTTCTCTTAGTATTTTAATGTGAGGACTTTATTGCTTAAGGAAAATAATTAGTATTTGTTTTTCTATTTGTAGGAAGCATTACAATAATGAAATCACTGTATCCCACCTTCTTTGTTTCCTTTCCTGTTCTTTATGAACGTTTCTATTTTTGAACTTTAAAGATTGCCCGAAATTAAGAATTGTGCTCTACATAACTTTGTTGTGTTACAGTATGTTGATTTTTATGTACTACTTTTGTCTCTTATGTGTATGGCAACTGATGTTTTGTTTTGCTTTAATAATCAGCTTATGTTGGGTTTTATTAGTCAATAAAATGTTTCAAACACAACAAATGGTAGTTGATATGTATTTACAACTGCAGCATTTTTATTGTATGGGCACTTTCAAAGGGGCCAAAAATATTGTCTGTGGGATGACGGAGGACCACATTGGCATCAGCAGGGAGAGAGTTGGGCAGGTAATTGGGGGTATATGTAAGGTTGGAAGTAGGGGGAACAAAGCATATTCAATGTGTGGACTGTGACTCCTGGAGTGGAGGAACAAGAACGAGTGAGGAAAAAAACTCTGCTCTGTGAAATTCTGCTTGCTCCGCAGAGTGTGGAAAACTGCATACTTCGCAAACTGAGCGGAGCTCACTGCCCAGACTTAATTAAAAGGATATTTTAAACCATCTCCTAATTCCATGACCCTAACAAGGAGCTTTATCGTCAGTCTCGTTCTTCTGTATGGGCACAGAACTACTTAGTGACTTGCAATATCTGTATAATGTATGACAGAAGGTACTTTCCCCCTTGTGTAGCCTGCTTTAGATGTTTTTCACTGGGTGCTATCGGAGACCATCAACACTCGTGGTGCACTAACACCATAGCATTTATGTATCACAGATTTATCCTCTGACGTAATAGGGCGATTTACATAATGAGGATAGGAGCCTGGTTATTCCTGGTCACAGAGTGCCACCATGTTCTTTACATAGAGAAGAGAAATGGGAAAGGCTGTTCTCGATTATAAAGGGCCCCACACCTCAGCTTGGTTAATAAAAGTATAATGATTCTGGTTGCAGACGGCACACAATCTTGTTTACACGGTGCGGAGTCACATTAGCCTGGTGCTTGTGTACATATGCACAAGCGAACCGAGTTACAGATGGTACACAGACTCATTTACATACAAGACTGGTGGCTCCTGCTTAGAGACGGCACACTAGCGTGTTTACAAAGGGAGGAGGATAGGAGCCTAGTGCTCCTTTACATATATGGGAGATGTGAGCTTGGTGGCGCCTGGTTACAGACGATGTACAGGAGCTTTAAACAGGGAGAGGAGCTAGGTGATGAAAGAAAGCCAGGGTCTGGCTATCTGCAGCGTGATGGATATTCACTCCAACCTCCATGAAACATGTTTTACAGAATGTTCTTGGCTCCCCGTTGCCAACCATATTCCTGCTGACATCTGAACCCGGTCATGTGGAGTCTGGTGTTACCTCTGTCCACTTTCAACTCTCTATATACCGATCCGTAAATACCACAGACCCTTCCAGCCCCAGCTCCAGCTGGTTACAAGCTCCACACGAGGAACAGGAAGACCTTATAAGAGATCATGTTTCTCTTCCAGGGGATCCTCATCAATAGTCATAAGCATTAGAATATTCCCGCCCATGTGCGGGACCCCGGAAACACTATATTATATGTGCCCCACATATATATATACTCATATATATATTCACAGAAAAAACCATAGGTTATAGACCATATATAGTTAGGAATTAGCATTTACAAAACCTTGAAAATTCACTGAAAAAACCATAGGTTATAGACCATATATAGTTAGGAATTAGCATTTAAAAAACCTTATTTTACTCACACAAAACCATTGAAATTCCATATATAGTTAGTTGCACTAACTATATATCGCGCACCCGTAATCCACTGCTGATGATGTCACATATTACATCATTCATGACATGGTCAGTGACATCACTGATGACATCACTGATGACATCTCAAATGACATCACTGATGACAACATCCAGTGATTATGTGTTTCTGTAAAGTTTAAATATGTTTTACATATTGAAGAATGAGTGGATGTATAAGTGTCTCAATGAAGGTTTTAGTAGGTGCGTGATTGACTGTATGAGTGAGTGATTAAATGCGTCTTACTAAATGCACGGGTTAGTGACTAAACTGTCTGAAAGTGTGCATCAGCATGTCTGTTGTTGTGCAAGCTGCTGCATGTGTTGATCAGTAGCTATATAAGTAGCTATATGGCTTATTGATTGGTTGCACAAGTATTTGTATGGGAGACTGAGTGTGTGTATGACTGGCTGGGAGGTGTGTGACTCTGTGCAGATCAATGTGTACTTGTATCAGTGATTCTATAAGAGAGTAAGTATGTGTTAGTATATGTTTTAAAATGTAAGGTACTCTATGTTTAACTGTGTAGATTAGAAAATGGAACTGTGATTGATTCTTTACAGGACTGACTAGGTGTGTGAGTAACTCCATGGATGAGTGGCAGAGTGTGAGTGTCTGTATAGGTGTATGAGTGCATATGATAGTGTTGTAAAGATGAGTGATTGTATGTATGAATGATTGTATGGGTGAATGAGTGAATGTGTGTGTAGACGTAGGAATCAGTGAGTGGGTATGTAGTAACTAGTATTGGTGTGTCAATGGTTTCAAAAATTATACTCTGTATTTAACACTGGGTGTAACAGAGGTTATATTAAAGTGTGAGGAGATGCATTGTATTGTCACATTAATGATATCATCATTGATGTGACCATTGATGTCAAATGAGATATCATCAGTGATGTCATTTGAGATGTCATCAGTGATGTCATCAGTGATGTCACTGACCATGTCATGAATGATGTAATATGTGACATCATCAGCAGTGGATTACGGGTGCGCGATATATAGTTAGTGCAACTAACTATATATGGAATTTCAATGGTTTTGTGTGAGTAAAATAAGGTTTTTTAAATGCTAATTCCTAACTATATATGGTCTATAACCTATGGTTTTTTCAGTGAATTTTCAAGGTTTTGTAAATGCTAATTCCTAACTATATATGGTCTATAACCTATGGTTTTTTCTGTGAATTTCATTGGTTTTTTAACAGCTAATATCTGTAGCTGTAAAATGTATTCTTCTTTAAATCCAAAAATATATTTTATATGTTTATGAATAATTTTTTTTTTAAAATATTTTTTTTTCTTCGTTCCCGCTTCGCGAATCGGGAAGCTTCCCGTTAGCTGACCTTGATGCCGCGAAATAGACCGCGAGCCGGTAAACGTTTCTTTACCGCAACTGCCGCGTTAGAAAACAACATCGTGACGCCTCCCGTCCGCATGACGTTTCGCGTTGTCGCGTGATACGTCATATGACGTGCTACGTTAGCGAACTCGTACGCTTACCGAGTCGCAAAGCACAGGTTTCTGGAAGCAAACCGGGAGGCCCTGCAAAGCGCGTAACGTAAACACAGCAGGTCATGTGACTTGGTAATAACACTTTTCATTGGTTCATTTCACTTTCGGTTTCCTAATGATGTAAGACTAGGTCATATGATCTAAAATGAACACTTTTCATTGGTTGAGAACTATTTTTTTTCCCAAATGGTGAAAATCCCTCCTTCTTTCCTCACTCTGACTTTCATCATTGTGAGAGAAAGACCCTTTGTTACCAGTGAGCAATGGCTTCTTTACTAGCTTCAGCTGGTGCTTCCCCACCACCTCCACCACATCCAAGGAAGAGTGGACCACCTGCTAAAGTTATAATTCAGCAAGAAGAGGAAGAAGAGGAACAGGACGACCTAGATAATCTCCCTATTATGGCCAGAAGATCTGTTGTACCGGAAGTAACGGGACCAGAGGGCAGGGAGATGGTGCCAAATATACAAACGAGATTTCGTGAAGTAAAACAAGTCTGCGTACATTGCAGTGGAATCATTTGCTACGCAGAAAGTAGCATCACTCTGATCAACAGAGCTATTAACAATCATGCTCATGTTTGTCCGAAACTCCCCAAACAATAAACTCTTTTTTTTGTTTTCTTCCTCCTGTTGAGCCCTTTACAATGAATCGTTTTCGTTGCCCCCTCCGAAAAAAAACCAAAAAAAATATAAAACTGTTCAGAAAAATTCAAAAAAAGTAAAAAAATGTTCAGAAAAATAATAAAAAAAATATAAAACAACAAAAACAATTTAAAACAAAGTTCTTTTCAGAACTACCTCCCCGTTATAAAAAAATTGGTACAATATTTGCAACTGTGCCAACCTCTATTTCGCTTAGTTCGCTTCCCAGTTCGCTCCCCGGTACGCGAACCGGAAGCGAACCAAAAATTTTTTTTTATAAAAAAGAACAGTAAGTATAAGGGAAGGAAACAGACAGTTATGTTAAAAGAAAGACAGCTATAGGGGAGTAAACTAGAGATACTATTACCCGTAATCCACTGCTGATGATGTCACATATTACATCATTCATGACATGCTCAGTGACATCATCAGCAGAGGATTGCGGGTAACAGTATCCCTAGTTTATTCCCTATAGCTGTGTTTCTTTTAACATAACTGTCTGTTTCCTTCCCTTATACTTACTGTTCTTTTAAAAAAAAAAATTTTAGATCTGTCAGAAACAGTGAAAGTAATGAAATATAAAAGACTACGTAGAATATGAGCACTGTATGCAACAACTTTGACACTGACAGAAGCCTCACCTTCTCCATGCCTCCTACACAGTTCTACATGTACATCATAAATGCAAACAGAACAGAATTAATTATACATGTTAAATGGTTTATTTTTGCTGTTCTCAGAATGTATCAAATTTCACTAAAACAGTGACTTGAAGGTATTCATCATATAACAGCGGGGAAAAAAAAACACAATCAAAATGATTGTGTTTAAAAAACCCATACATTACAAATCAGAATTCAGAACTCCTTAAAGTTAACTTACTTTCCATGACGGCCAAGGATGTCCTATGAACAGCTTACACTCTGTTGTGCTGTTATTACTTTCAACCCGCCACTTTCTGAAAGAAAACCTCCATCGTTTTCAAAAACATGTTACATACAATAAATGACTTCT
This sequence comes from Lissotriton helveticus, assembly GCF_964261635.1. Lineage (NCBI taxonomy): Eukaryota > Metazoa > Chordata > Amphibia > Caudata > Salamandridae > Lissotriton > Lissotriton helveticus. The sequence continues at coordinate 326,219 of NW_027611720.1, forward strand.
CGCTCTCTACCACACGATTCCACAAGGCCAAATCGTGTCAGAGCCATGTATAACTCTTGGATTTCTTGTAAGCCAATCCCGTCTTTTCGCATTTCCGCAACTTTCAGAATTAAAATGTTGAAGATCATTTACACAATCCTGGACTAGTAATATCTTCCCCTTCTTGCTCAATCATGTTCTACATTTCCTATCACACTGATACTGCTTACTATGAAGCAGACTTACACTACCTTTATGACTAGTACAATTATTTAATTCTCTACATCACTTTTAATCACAAAGCAATGTAAAACAGTAGACAGCATTGCAGACTTACATTCCCTCTACTCCATGTTTTGATTCGCTGCTTCAATTAGCTTATAAAAAGAAATAGTTTTTCTGAACTCATTCAAAGTGCACGTATTTCTCAATAACGTCCAGTGTTATGGTAAAAAGTTATGTCTCTGTACTACACTTATCCTCAAGGCCAAATAGTGTAGGAGCCATGAGAACTTCTTGAAATTCCTCAGAGCACATCCCGAGATTCTTTCCCTAAAATTTTGGTTTTAAAAACACCAGGTAAGAGTTTTTAAGGTCATATGGCAATTTTTTTTTGAAAATTAAAACAGAATCATTGCAGAATGACCAGCCATTTCTACACTTTAAATAAGCTGTATAATGTCCTGATGTTATTGAAGGACCATCATGATATATAATTGCTACAGTTACAAAAGTCCTTCCTGATATTGACAACTGTGAAGCCACAAAATTTTTAATTAAAGTTGTCAATTTTGTTCCATCAGGCCTACATCGTTGGAACATTAAAATGACATACTGGCCATATGTTCGTATAAATAAAGTGGACATCATTTCAGATTTACATTGGCTACACTCCATGTTGTGATCAGCTGCTTTTACTAGCTTATTAAAAGAGACTGATTTACTGTCTGGCAAAGTTAAATATATAAATGTTTCTGAGTCTTCACTAGTAGTAGCTGATACCCTACAGTTCTCGCAGTCATGCTGCCATTGATAAGAAAGCCCAAACAGGTCATCTACATCTACACCTTCATCATGCAATACATCAAGCATATACATTAAAAACTCCTGACAATCTTGCTGACTATTTTGAGAGAATTGTGTTTGGCCTGAACATCTGTCTAACAGATTTCGAATTTCAGACACACTTTCTATGTTTGTTCTATCAGTGCTACATTTCTCTAACACAGAATTTAACAAACTGCAAAATCTTTGATCCGAATTGACCACAATCTGTTCTTTTAAAGTTTCTAGAGAAAAGACAACATTAACCACTACATTAGCATAGCAGTTGACACCAGAACTGTTTTCAAATTGAAAACCAACAACATCTTCAACAGAATCCTTTTTGTTTCTGCTTATAATTTCAGGTTCATCAACTTTTCGTCTTTTTGCTACAACCTCCCCAGTATTGGTCACATTTCTTCGTTTCCGGCCTACCACACGTTTCTCAAACAAAGGATACTGAGGCAAATGTGGCGCATACTCTCTTCTCAACCTATTGTATTCCTTAACACAATCTAGATCCGCACAAATGTTTGTGACATCACACTCAATCAAGTACAATCCCGATAAAGTCCTAACTCGTGACAATGCCACATATGCCATACCCTCCTTGAACACAGAACTGCCAATATTCACCAATGCACAGTCTACACTTAAACCTTGCGATTTATGGATTGTCACCGCATATGCCAAGCAAACAGGAAACTGCTTACGACGAACATATAAGTCTTTTACAAGCAAAAATCTAGCAGAACAACGAGCAATTAGCTGTACTTCCTCAATGCCATCAAATTTAATTTTTAAAAATTCAATTCCATCTCTATTTCTGTATTTCACAAAATCAACAACATTACCCATTGATCCATTTACCAGACCTCTTTCAACATGTAAATTCCTTCTTAAAATTATACGGCAGTTCAAGCACACATTCAGAGTCTTTTCAAAACCCGCAGTTTTAGATATACTCTTCTCTAATGAATCCAATTTTGTTTTCAGATTCTCAGACAAAATAATTGTTGATCCCATATGCTCTACTCTGTCAATAGCTTCCAATTTCACAATCTCTTGCTTTTCTAAATGCAAGATTTTGTTGTTGAATTTGGCACATTCTGCAAGAGTTGGCATCAAACATATTCCAGATTTTTTCTCAGTAACTTTCTGAAAAATATTCTCAGGCACAACATCTTCGTCTGGATATAAATTTGTCAGTAATCGTGCATGTAAAGCTTCTTTCCCATGCTCGGTCACTTTTCCAATTCTAACATCTTGTAGAATAGTCTTGTAAACTTCATCCTTTGCCTGACGCATATTTTCATGCAGTTCAGCATAATTGAAGTTTAACCATATATTGACGTTGCCAATACTCCCTAAGCACTTCCTGGTATCTTCATGCGTGAGCATTTTGAACACAGGTTGCCCTTTCACTGGTGTCAGCTGCAGAAGATCTCCAAAAACAATGATGTGTTTGCCACCAAATAACACATCATACTCTGTTTTGAGAACTTCTTGCATTCTCAAATGCACAAAGGCAAGCATAACATTGGAAACCATGCTTACTTCGTCAATGATAAGAAGTTTCATTTTCCTCAAGACTCTTGAAACTTCAAAACAAGCATCTCCAGATAGCTTGTGATATTCTAATTTGTTGTCATGCTCCACTGGCAGCATCAGTAAACGATGTAAAGTAATCCCTTTAATGTTATGTGCTGCCAGTCCAGTTGGAGCGGTGACAACACAAGACAGCGATGACTCTGTCCTTTCCTGCAAATAACATGAAATTGCTTTAATAAGGAAACTTTTTCCAGTTCCCGCTTCTCCACTCACGTACAGTCGGACAGGCTTCAACGACGTACATGAGCACTCTTTCTTATCATGACTTAATCCATGATCAATTTGCATGGTAAGTTCGTCATATATTTTCCTCTGCTCAACGTTGAGTTGTCTTTCCAACTCTTCTAAGTTAACCGCATCCTCCTGAGCATGTGCCATGGCTCTTTCCACTTCATTCATAGCAGTGGCAGCTTCATTTTCGATAAGAGGTCCTCCTAGTGGATCCTGACTCAATGAAGCAGAACTCTGACTGTCCTGAGAACTGTCTCTGGCAATCTCGGCTGCAATCGTTGCTTCCTGCTCAATTTCCACATTCAACATTTCTACATATTTGGGAAAAGCAGGACATTCTATGGTCTCCTTGGCAGCATTGAAAGAGTCTTCGTAACAGAGGAAATCTCCAAGCAGTTCCTCTTCTGCACGCCAAGGCTTAAAAAGTTGCAAAAGTGCTAAATAGAAAAACTCCTTTTTTTCAGGAGATTCGCCACTCAATTTTCGATGGTTTATCAAGTGGCATTTTCTTTGCTTGACCAGACATCCCTCACTTCCTATTACAGCATACACTCCTTTCTCAGTATCTTCTTTGATGTTCCTCTTGAATATGTAATTTTGCAGAACCTCATACAGACAAACATTCTCGAGGTGACTGCTTCGATTTGGATAATATGTATCCAACATGTTGCTCTTCAAAATGTCGGTACTGTTTGGCTCCTTTTCCGCCAAATACTCAATTTCCCGCACAGGTTTCAGAACTCGATTACGCGTTGCAGCAAGACCAACACTCGCCCAAACGATACTCCTGGACTTGGCATAGAGACTTGCTGAAGACAACCGGTCAGAACATTCGTAAGCTCCGATTTCTCGATGCGACAACATCTTCAGACTGAAACTGTACAACTTCTTGCTGAGGCTCTTTTCATGGGAAATGTCCTCCCACATATCCTTCAATTCTGTCTTCTCTTTTTTGGTGATGTAAGATGTCACATACCTAGCCACAGCCATACAGTTATCAGCCACAAACTGTATATCCATGTTAGCATTCCACATGGACAAAATCACCGGGTTGTAGTCGTTGATGTACTTAGACTCTTCGTTCCTCTTCAAATTGTATGTGTTTTTAGGTGATTTCTTCATCACATTATGTCGCAGCGAAGACATCAAACTGTTCACTCTTCCTTTAGAAATCACCGATCGTGGAAAGCCGAAACGACATTTGGTGTAGAACTTGTCTTTGTTCCGGAATTTACGACGACAGTACTTTCCACATCGATGGCTTTGGAAACGTAGAACTTTTTCTCTTAGGCTTTTTTTCTCCTTTGCGTTTGGAACAGCACACGTAGAATACTGTTCTATGAAACTCATCACTGAGTCGTCTGCATCCGTTCCAAATTTAGGTGCATCCTTGATCCACAGCAACATATGTATATGAGGAGCACCTCTTGCTTGGTACTCCTTCCTCCAGAAGAAATCCAACACCTCTCCAAGAGGTGGATTCTTCTTATTCATGATGAAAGACATCATACCTTCAAATCTATGATTGAAGTACCTACATACATTGACTGGATCCAAAGAGCACAGTTCTCCGGGTGTCTTGAATTCGATGTTTTCTACGTTAGCATTTGCCTCTCGTAGAAATTCAAGTAAGTCTTCCCAGCCATACTCAGCACAGCTCAAAGTGAGGAACCATGTGGGAGTTCCTAAGTTCCTCAGCATACATTTTAAATCACCATGACGACGGTACCAGTACTCATTAGTACCACGCTGACACGCCATGAGATTAATCAGGTGAGAATCCAAAATACTGTCTTGGACATTGACTTTATCCATAAAGTCACTTGCCGAGATGTTTTGCATGTGTATACCACTTTTCAAGATGTGGTTCACTGCATATGACAGTCCAGACAGATCGCTTTCAAACAGGAGATGAAACAAATAAGGAATGCATTGTCGAAACCTAGGATCTCCTGCATACAATCGCAAAGTCCGGTATTCAGAAGCAGGAATTTGATGAGGTCGCTCATCATATCTTCCTCCCTGACCTGTTGGAAAAAGCTGTGGGAAACACCGAGCTTCCAAACTTTCCTCCCAAACACTAATGGGACTCCCTTTCGCTTGTTTCATTTGAAACAACTCAATAGCATTCCCCATGACTTCCTTGGAATGCAAAGGATGAACACTATAATGTTCATATATTTCTTCACTAGTACAGGGTTCTACTTTCTCAATTTGACCAGCACACAAATCGCTATCCTCTTCCTCACTTACTTCCTCTTCTGCAACATATACATTTTTATAGTATTTATTATATTTTTTCAAATACAATGTTGCCCTTTTGACTTTCCTAACATCTACTAAATCTTGCCATATTTTCTTATTCTTTGTCGGAACCCCATTAACTAAGATAACCAGAGGTTCCTCTTCCACTTTTTCTACTCCAATTGTGTTAATGTTTTTCTTCAAATCTAGAGGCAAATAAACAACTCTTCCCTTTAATCCTCTCTGTAAATCTGATGGAGGCAATTTCCCTGTCTTTGGCTCCATTCTTACAATAGCCTGAAAGGGATGGATACTTTGAATCAAAATAGATTCATAAGTATTTAAATCCTTCAATTCAGAAGGAATTTCAACCAATTCCAGATTATTATGAACTGCTCTAGCAGGCATCTGGTTTTGATTTAATTTGTTACAACAATAAGTACACACACGTTGATCCAATCCCAAATCAAAACAATTTTCTACCATCAAGTATGTTGTAAAATCCTTCCATTCACTATTATTTTCCCTTTCACTTTTTCCATATAAATCCACTAACTTAGTCTGATTCTTATAATAAGTGCGTCGACAACACACACAAGTGAAATTTGGCCTCTCACTTGATTTCACCTCAAACGTCGCAATTTCCCTCTGGAAATTATCTGTACTGGAAACCTGTACACTATCTTCCACATTACTCTCTTCTTCTTGGTCAATTTCAACATTCTCCTCTTTACTTCCAAAGTAACAAAACTCAATTTCTTCACATATATTCTTCACATCTATTTCAGAACCATGCAAAAGAGCAGCGCATAATTGTTTTAGCATAATTGCTGGACTCTTAGCATAATACAACATTCTAACTAATTTCCTCACTTTATTATGATGCACTGCTAGCATCCTGAAATGATGAAAAACACTCTGGCATACTCTCCTGGAAAGACAAGCCAGTGAATGACCATGCAAACCTATCACTTCTCTCACTCTGCAAGGATCTAATTCTTGCAACAACTTCATTTTCTGCTTCAAACTTTTCTTACTAAATGACCGTATAAAATCACAAAGCAAATTGATGGAATCCTGTCGTACACTGCAAATACTACTACACTTCCAGGTGTACACAGGACCCTTAGGACGTCTCCCTAAAACCTCATTACCTAACACCTCTTCTATCTCTGTTCTCACAAGTTTTTCTTTTTCAACTGGACAACCATCTTTCACTTCATAAGCTCGACCACTGGTGTCAACTGCATGCACCAAATCATTATCCTGGAAATAACTCTCCTCATTAAAAAATGCCTCAGAGCTTGAACTATGCATCCATTCTCCAGAAAAAACTTCACAAAAATTACTACGATTAACTATTCTCTTCCATCTACTATTTCTTTTGAAATCATAAATTACCTTGTTTAGCTTCCTAATTCTATTGATTGTCAAAATAAATAACTTACGTTTAATTTCAAATGCCTGATCAATAACTTTCTCAACTATTTTTTTTCTCTTATAAAAAACCACTTTCTGCTGACCTTTCTTAATATTTTTTAACAAATTCCCAATTATCCTGTTGCGGAACATTCGTTTACGAATATCCCTAAACTGTTGTTTCCTTCTACTTTCATGCATAGAGTTATCTCTTACTCTAGCAGTAACATTTCTCATTGGCCTTTCCTTACCATTTGAATTCGGTCTCCTTTTCTGGAGTGAAACATTTTCTGTAGTAATATTTTTTTTACTACACATATTTCTTATGACTGTTTTTCGACTCTTACCCGGTGCTTTCTTGGTGACTTGACAAATCTTTTTGTTAGAGGACTGCTGCAATATTCCATGCTCCTGCTGTCTTTGACGTTTTCCAGCCTTTCTTACTCTTTCTTTGCTAGGCATCCTAAAATCTTGAAATAATGTGCAGTTGAATCTGTGGTAAAATATAATAAAAAATGTTATTAACCACTATTACCCAACAGTAAATTAATAACAGTCATCAAAAACTTAACACACTACTTAAGTATATAATATACTGAAGCCTATCTCCAATTTTTCACTGAACAGGACTCATCTCTTCTTAACCTTGGATAAACCTCACCTACTCTGTGTCCCCTGCACATAATTAAATGTAAAGGGGCAGATTTATATTAACTAGCACATCCCCAGGGATGCACCAGTTAACGTGCACCGCTGCTCTGCCACCCACGGTGTGCCGCATTTACAATCAGATAGGACAAAGCTACATCAAAACCCTGCGCCTGCTTGAAGCAGGCATAGATCTTGACGCAGGTAGGCTGAAAGCTAAAGCAACAACTAAGTGTCGTGTGCAGAAGTTACAAAAAAGGAAAAATGGCGTTTAAACCAGTAATGAGACCATGCTAACGTAATACAGAGTAAAAATATCCAGGATCTACATCAGTTTGGGGTTCACGAACCTGGCAGGTACAAGGCACTGAGGCTTTCCACCGTGCATGTCTCATCCCAAAACATATGTTGTTTGTGAATGAAACAATTTCCCAGACCAAATGCTTTGGATTGGCTACTTCTAAAAAATTAAACACCCCTACTATCCCGGAGTTAGAGGAATACGATGGTTGGAGTAATTTTACTCGTTCTCTATTAAAGATTTACAGGCCCTACTCCGTAATTCTTCCTTTAACATTTCCAGTATAAATCCAAAAGGTTGACTGCTTTGGCAACGTGCCTTATCCACGGTTTAATAACGCTGCCTTTTGCTTTATATAAGTTTTCAAATTGTATGAAATATATACCAATAGGTCGTTATTAACCTTTAGGTAGTGGTTTTCTTCATCAAGTCTGGTCGCTTCCATACACATACAGATTTTCAAAGATGATCAAGAACTTTATCTGAATGGAGAGGAATGCACTGAGACGCCAGATCATTCACTAATGTGTAGGCACAGACAGTTACACGGTTCATGCAACAAACACCGACCAAATATGGCTTGCGTGTTGCAAGGCACGCCAGTTCCTGCTATCATCCCCACGTTCAAGTTCTTGGAAAATGGTAGTTATTTGATGCTCAATAATGAAGATTGTTCTGGGTTAATTAAAAGTATTCATTTTATCGTAACAGTAAATGAACGGGTTATTTGCTGCAGAAATGTTCTATTTCCTCCCACACATGAACATAGGGAGTTTTCAATCTGGCCACAAATACCAACCTTGGGAGCACATTTCAACAGCATGGCAAGAATAAGAGCTCTTTTGTCTCAGAGAGAGGTGGCCTTGAGTTCGGCCCGTGAAACTTTCGTGCTTCACATAGCGAACACCCGTACAGAGGTGCAGACCCTTTTAAATACAGATTCGACTTTGCATTTCAGCAAGATTACCCATTCATTTCCATGCAGCAGGAGGCCCATAGGAATGAAGGTGCAATTTGCGATTAGCAATTACCTCATCGCAAATTACGAATTTTTCCGACGGTGCAGGGGTATCTCAAGAACACCCTGCTGCACCCCTGAAAAAAAAATTTGGGGTCATATGGCGCACATAAATTTTGAAAACATTCCTTTACCTCAAAAACGATTTTCAACTCATAATTTGAAAACACTGCACATGGGGAAATGACTTAAAATGTCCTTAAGACACATAAAAGCATTTTTTGATTGCCTTTGCAGCATGTTTCAGTCACCTTTAACATGCCTATGTAACGGAAACATTCAAAATCTAAATTTGCCATGCACAGGTGGGAGCATATTTACAAGCAATTTGCTCCACAGACAAACTTCTTACATTGAAATGGGAAAGACTCTCAATTACCTTATAAAGAAGCAGACACCATTATGTCCTTCTCATCAATATTAAAACCATTGCTTTTTCTCAAAAACGATTTACAAGTCATAATTTGAAAACACTCCACAGCTCCTATGCACATAAAAGCCCTGTCAGTACTAATACTTCACATTTTCTCCAATTACAATTTCTCAAACAAACAAAATCTATTTGTGAAACACTTGAGACAAAGCAACATTTGAAAAACACAACTTTCTTCATAATTTTCTCCTTAAAGCACACTATTTTCTATCTAAATTAAAGAAATTTTTTCTCACCTTAGCAAATACTTTGAGTTTCAAAACAGTCTCAGAAACACACCAATTTGTCTTCAGCAGAGCAAAAGGTATGCACTCCAGAGTCTGCAGCTATCAAAAGCACAGAAATGCTGTAATTCCTCACACAGATCTCTCATGTCACCCAATCAAAACTCTTCCCTCACTTTTTTTCAAAGCAAAACCCTTCCCCCTCTGCCCCCTTTCTGCTTTTTCTGCATAGCAACCACCTCTTGCAAGACCTCTCACACAACAATGTTGCAATTGAACTCTGAACTCTCAGTGCACCTGCATATCCAAAGCATTCTTTCATTTAATGATTTTTTCTTCGCCACTCAAAATACATCTTTCAACGAACTCATCCATGCACACTAACTTTCTGTTTTCAGCAATCAAAATCCACCAATCACTCTTACTGCTTCATTAACACAGAAACTCCTCAGTTTTTTTCATTTTACACTCTCATTTTTTCAACTGCCATTTCATTGCCACACTTCATCTGACTGCAGCAGAACCTTCTCTCACCATGTTTTCTGTCTGGATTGTTGGACATAGTTACATCTATTGGGCTCAAAGGTACGCTGAAAACAGGAATTTACCTAACCTCAATTTACAAGATGTAGAAATTAAGTGGTTTGGCCACAGAGGATTAAAATGTCACCAATTGATACCATTGGTGAAAACCTTTATGCATTTGCCAAAACCTGACCTGTTAATTGTGCACTGTGGAGGTAATGATTTGGGCACTTTGACTGGGGTAGGTCTGGAAAGGCTTTTAAAGGACACCTTTGAGCAATTGATGGCACTTTTTCCTCAGACTGCCTTGGTATATTCAAATATATGCCAAAGACAGAAATGGAGGTGGTCGAACCAATTTTGTCCACAAATTGAGAAATCGAGGAAGCATGTAAACAAATCTGTTTCAGCTTACATGAGAGACCATGGAATGGGCTCCCTGTACAACAATAACTTGCGTTACTACATGCAAGATATCTACAGAGGAGATGGAGTTCACTTCTCAGATGAGGGCAACAGAGTTTTCACTCTGAATTTAAGAATGTGCATTGGTACCTACTTATAAGTACCTAAATGTACCATAAACCCAAAAGCTCTTCTCAGAGCTACCCTACATCTGATCACTCACAATTATTATTTTACTCTAACTTTTTTCACTAATTTTCAAGAAAGTACGCTCCCCAGAACGCTTCCCGGTTCGCGAACCGGGCGCACTCCACGCAAAAAAACTAAAAAAACGGTATATTTTTTTTTTGCCCTGCGAGACCCTTTCAAAGCCTCCACATCAAACCTAGGGGGTCAGGGACGATCTACTATGCCCCCTTATGGTCATTTGCCCCTTCGCTTTGGCCTCCTCTTGTCTCTCGATCCTACCGAGAGACAAGATGGCGGCCGCTACGGACTGTTTGGAATGTTTACAGATGCCGAAAAACCAATCAGCTTCGCAAACCTCCGTAACGCGAAAAGTACGCGAAGCGGAGCGCTGTTACAGATATATATCTTTTTTTGAACGTTAATTTCTCAAAATCCACTGGAGCACATATATTGATACCTAGCAAAGGCACATCGGGCTACCAGTCCCTACAATTTTGCCAAGTTTCGTGCAAATCCATTCAGCCATTCGATTATTATTATTTTATTTTTTTTTGCCCCGCGGGGCCCTTTTAAAACCTCCACATCAAACCTAGGGGGTCAGCGACAATGTACTATGCCCCCTTATGGTCATTTGCCCCTTCGCTTTGGCCTCCTCTTGTCTCTCGATCCTACCGAGAGACAAGATGGCGGCCGCTACGGACTGTTTGGAATGTTGACAGACGCCGGAGAACCAATCAGCTTCGCTTCACAAAGCTCCGTTGCGCGAAAAGTACGCGTCCTGGAGCGCTGCCTGGTCCGCTGTTACAGATATATATCTTTTTTTAAACGTTAATTTCTCAAAATCCACTGGAGCACATATATTGAGACCTACAAAAGGCACATCGGGCTACCAGTCCCTACAATTTTGCCAAGTTTCGTGCAAATCCATTCAGCCGTTCGGGCTAAAAGTGAGGCCAACCGCCCCATGGAAATTAACATGGGGAAAACGCGTTTTGGGACCCCCCTTTTTTCTCGGCCCCCCCTTGACGAACCCCCCCAAAATTTTCAGGGGCTGCTCAGAAACAAAATGTGCCATTTTCCTGAAAATTTCAGCCAATTCCGTCCACAAACGCCAAAGTTAATAGACATAGAATTTTCAAAAATCCCATAGAGAAAAAATCCTAACTATATATACCTACTGGCGACCGCCAGTAGGTAATATATATATATGTATGTATGTATATATATATATATATATATATATATGTATATGTATATGTATATGTATATATATATATATATGTATATATATATATATATATATATTACCTACTGGCGGTCGCCAGTAGGTATATATAGTTAGGATTTTTTCTCTACGGGATTTTTGAAAATTCTATGTCTAATAACTTTGGCGTTTGTGGAGGGAATTGGCTGACATTTTCAGGACAATGGAACATTTTGTTTCTGAGCAGCCCCTGGAAATTTGGGGGGGGTTCGTCAAGGGGGGGCCGAGAAAAAAGGGGGGTCCCAAAACGTGTTTTTAACATTGAGTTTTCCATAGGGCGGTTGGCCTCACTTTTAGCCCGAACGGCTGAATGGATTTGCACGAAACTTGGCAAAATTGTAGGGACTGTTAGCCCGATGTGCCTTTGCTAGGTCTCAATATATGTGCTCCAGTGGATTTTGAGAAATTAACGTTCAAAAAAAGATATATATCTGTAACAGCGGACCGGGCAGCGTTCCAGTTCGCGTACTTTTCGCGTTACGGAGCTTTGTGAAGCGAAGCTGATTGGTTCTCCGGCGTCTGTAAACATTCCAAACAGTCCGTAGCGGCCGCCATCTTGTCTCTCGGTAGGATCGAGAGACAAGAGGAGGCCAAAGCGAAGGGGCAAATGACCATAAGGGGGCATAGTAGATCCTCGCTGACCCCCTAGGTTTGATGTGGAGGTTTTAAAAGGGCCCCGCGGGGCAAAAAAAAAAAATAATAATAATAATCGAACGGCTGAATGGATTTGCACGAAACTTGGCAAAATATTAGGGACTGGTAGCCCGATGTGCCTTTGCTAGGTCTCAATATATGTGCTCCAGTGGATTTTGAGAAATTAACGTTCAAAAAAAGATATATATCTGTAACAGCGCTCCGCTTCGCGTACTTTTCGCGTTACGGAGCTTTGCGAAGCTGATTGGTTCTCCGGCGTCTGTAAACATTCCAAACAGTCCGTAGCGGCCGCCATCTTGTCTCTCGGTAGGATCGAGAGACAAGAGGAGGCCAAAGCGAAGGGGCAAATGACCATAAGGGGGCATAGTAGATCCTCCCTGACCTCTTAGGTTTGATGTACCATTTTGCCAAGTTTGGTGTAATTCCGTTCAGCCATTCAGGCTGTAGACGTATCTAAATGTCCTATGGAAAATTGCATGGGGAAAACACATTTGAAAGTGTTGAAATTTAGAACCAATTAAAATGTTACTTTGGTTTTGTATTTGTGTGTGATGAAAGTTAATTGGTTATGTATATATCTAAAATGAGAGGAAACCACAGCCATTTTGTGATACTACTGTCTGAGGTACATTTGTGAGGAATTTTTGGTGGTCAATTTCTGGTGTTTGATTTACACAGTACTAACACTTCTCCTACTTTTAAAAAGGTGAGTTGTTAATTTGTAAGGGGAACTATGTTGTACACTTGAAGATAATTTGACAAATGTTTTCTGTTATTTATTTACAGTCCTTCTGTTATACTAAATACTTGATAAAGTTAGTTTTATATTATGTATTACTAAAAACGATAAATGAAAGTGATTATTTTTTTCTGCAATTTACAGCAAGCAATTTCAAAATAAAATGGCTCACAATGAAGAGACCGTGGCAATTTCTTTTGAATTATCCACTACATTTATTGAAATTGACAGCACCAATAATGAAATATTCTCACAAGGAGGAGATGACTTGAATGATTTTTTTGATCAATCTCTTGATGGCGAATTTATCGAATGTTTGGAGACCATAGAGTTACAAGAATCATCATTGCAGACTTTTCATGAGGAGATTCCAGATGAGATGATTGAAGAGGAAATTCCTGATGAGGACATGTTACTAGTTCTTTCAAATTTTGAAAATTCAGAAGAATAAATTTATATTTAGAAATCAAAAATTGTTTGAGACATTATTCATTTTTATTTTTAATTTATGAGGTTGTAGCGAAGTGATTGTAGTATAAAATGAGACTTATAGTATAGAGTGCAACATTTTTATGTTACATGGTAAGTTTACTCATATTTACTTCCCTTCTCCCACTATATTATCTCCAATGTGTATTTGACATCTCTTCTTCATCTCCGGCCTCCTTTCTCTCACTGTCTGTCTCTGATGCATCTTATCGCTGCCATTTTGTGTAATTACAGAAGAGAGTAAAATAAAATAGTTCGGAACGTGAAAAGGGGGCAAAGTAGGGTACCCCTCACCCCCTAGGCCTTCTCAGGCGGTCCCAAAAGGATCAGTTTCTGCTTTCCTGAGAGATTATGGTATGAGTTCCATATACCACAATAACTTGCATTACAACATGCAAGATATCTATCTCCTATTACCAACTTTTGGAGATATTCGCGCTAAGCGCGAATATCTCCAAAAACTAACACCTGCCCTGAGCAGTTCTTAGCCATGTTATCCAATGGGAGGTGGATAACATGGCTAAGAGCATTAGCTCGGTAATGCATGAATATCGCTGACTTTTTAGCGATATTCATGCATTGCGGCCGCTTTTTATCGCATTTGCGATAAACCTTGATAATAGCAAGGTTTATCTGCGATAATTTCTGACGATGCTTAGCGGTAAAAAATTCGTTGTTAAGCATCGTTAGCGATAAATATCGCTTAACTTTGGTAATATGCACCAACGTCTGTTAACGTTCGATTCGAAGGAAATGAGGAAGTGTTGAAAAACATTGTCTGCGCCATCTTGCCTTTTTTGAAATGCCACACTTTTGTCGTGCACAGCAGCCATTTTAGATGCCTTGACCAGACCCACTCTCTGCACGCTGTCGATTCGTAGCATGGCTCCCCACCCTCGCAAGCATCTTCCCCAGGCACTGGTCACCCCCGCTCTCTGTCTTATGCATGGGCAATAAACCTCCCCCCATCTGCGCTGCTCTTCCCTGAGAATCACACTCTGTGCCCGCCCGACACCTCCCTTTCGCCCTATTCACTACCGCACCCTCTGACACTCCTCTTCCTCTGTGTCCGATTGTCCAGGCTATCAGCTAGCCCTGCAGATGTAGTTTATGGCCCCAGCTGTAAAGAATCACCCCTCTTCAAAGGAGTTATAGTAGATCAAGGCCCACACCCGATGAGATCCGTCACACCACACGTGTTCCTACTATCTGAAAACCATCCTGTATTGTGATTGGGGAGGGGACCGAGCCTGAAGCGGAAGATTCCAGGGATGACTCTTTGTACATCAAAGTTTTTACAATTATGTGTCACATTAAAAATATATAGCACTCCAACAAAGTAGTAGGAATATAAAACTTTAATAACTTATAAATATATACAACAAAACAAAAACAGTAAAAACATTTAAACAACGAAGAGACCGTGGCAATTTCTTTTGAATTATCCACTACATTTATTGAAATTGACAGCCCCAATAATGAAATATTCTCACAAGGAGGAGATGACTTGAATGATTTTTTTGATCAATCTCTTGATGGCGAATTTATCGAATGTTTGGAGACCATAGAGTTACAAGAATCATCATTGCAGACTTTTCATGAGGAAATTCCTGATGAGATGATTGAAGAGGAAATTCCTGATGAGGACATGTTACTAGTTCTTTCAAATTATGAAAATTCAGAAGATGTTGCCTGGGTGCCGCACTGATTTGGGTATCCGGCGTGGGGCGTCCCGGGGGGTGGGTTGTCAGTAGCGGTCTGTTGTGCGAATAGTTCCAAGGCAGCCGAACGCGCTGAAATCTGGATGTCACGAAGGTGATGTCTAGTAAGTTGCCGCCCAGCAAATAACGGCGTGGGGCGCCGCGGGGGGGTGGGGGGAGGGGGGTCGGAGGCAGTCCAAAGTTCCGTTAAAAGGGCAAAGGAAAGGATCGGTGGTTTGAACCATCAGTCAAAAAGGGGAGGGGGTGCAACAATTTTTCCTACCGGGTCACACTGTGCTTTCACCGGAACTGAGGTCTGCAGGATTCTAGTCATTCAAACTGAGGCTGGCGCCAGCATGGGAGCGCCGACGTCCCGCGGCTACAGTTTCGTCACTCCACGGGCGATCATGGCAGTCATTCCCCATCGGGGGTGTCTGCGGGGGTCGGGGACTCCCGCGGCTCCTCTAGAATCTTCAAGGTCGTGGAGGACTACGGTGGTGGAGTCAACCAGTGACCGGGCCATTTCTTTATGCTGGGCCCGCTCTTGCCAGGTCGACCGCCATTTTGAGAGTTCGGTAGCTACTGGCGATCGCGGGGTCAAATGAGCGGACGGGCTCCACCCTGCCGGGCGAGACGTTGCAGCATCGCCACAGTGGAAGAACCCTTTTCCGGGCGCCTGGAGCGCTGAGGGTGCAGCTGGGAAGCCTCCACCTGGGGAGGCGGGAGAGGCCTGTTCGCACCGTCTCTCCCTCCCAGTGCACCCCACGGCTTCTCGCTTGACATTTGTTATGGCCGGACCAGGCGATGAGGACGAGAGGGGGGGGGGTCGGAGGCATGTGCAAGACATCCCCCCCCCCAGGGTTGTTGCAGCAATTATAGAAGAAAGAAGAAATGTCCCGTCCGTCTTCGGGCCGGACCTCCGGTGGATGGCGGCCGGGCGCCCTTTGCTCTGGCCCCATGAACGGGTTCCTTGGCTCATCGGCTGCAGCCGGATCCCGTCTGCCCCAGCCCCCGGCCGTTGGTGGCCGGACCGGGAGAGAGTGTGGGGGGACAACCTGCAACTCTCAAGGGCCACCGCGGCCGGACTGGGAGAGAGAGGGGAGGGTCGAGGACACGGACATTCCCCCCCCTGAAACTCTCCAGTGTTGTCAATCCCCCTGGCCGGGTCCCGCTGGCCTCGGCCTCTCCTCCGGCTACACCCTACGTGATGATCTCCTGGCCGACGGTTGGCAGCAGGACCCGCCTTATATGTGTTGCTTCCGGCTGGGCGTAGCCGAAAACCTGTTGCACTTTGGAAGTTTCTAGAATGGGGCGGATGTCTGCTGACTTGTATCTTTCCCAGTTTGCCGTTATTTGGCCGTGGCAGGTGGTGGGACAGACACGTTTTGGGGCAGTGAGGGGCGATGTTTTCAGGTTTCTTATTACGGGCTTACTTCTAACGTTTCTTGTTTCTAGGACAATAATAGGTTTTATCATTACGTATTGTTATCGTTTCTTTGTTTGTTATTTAATAAAAAGTTCATCAGTGGCCTACTGATCTTCGTTTTCCTATTCTTTTCTTTCCAGGTTGTTTCATGCTAAAGTTTCTGTTAACAGGATACAGTGATCACTTCGTTATTATTGCATATGTCCTTTTCACTAGGGGTGCTCTCTGGTCGGGCCAGATGACCTATCTCTAGTAAATGGTCCGGGTGAAACAGGTGCATCAATCAGTGGGGAGTAGATAGGCATGACAGATTACAACGGGGGAGAAAGGTCCGCATTACGTACCCTTTCACTACTTGCAAAGATTTTCCTACGTTTATTTGCAAACAGGTAATACCTCCAAAAAGAACCAATTCCCAAACAGTCAATGTTTGGGCAAACAATCAATCAATGAGGAACGAAATAGGCACGACGTGTTAAAGGTTTGCGTTACCTACCCTTCACTATCTGCAAAGGGAGAGAGAATATTCCTATTCTTCCTCGTTTGCAGGCAGAGAAGATCCTTAAGAGAACCAACTTCGAACAATTCAATGCTCGATTCAAACAATCAACAAGGGGTACTGTGAATACAAATGAACGCCGCTTATGTACATACACATTGCTATTTTCAACAGGTTGTTCCTAATGTTTCTATTTTAGCGAGGTCAAAAAGAGATCCCATTAGTGGCCTACTGATTTTGCTCGATTCCTTTTGGTTTTTTTACACGATTTTTCGATATCTGCAAAGACTAAACAGAGTATTGCGACTCCGTGCTTGTTTGTAAATAGAGAATGAACCAAAGAGAACAATCAATCAAATGGAGAGAGAAGCAGGCACGACGGATTACAACGGGGGCAAAGGCCTGCGTTAACTACCCTTCACTATCTGCAAAGAGAGAGTACTCCTAATAGAAATGAGGGGGGGGCAGCATTCAAAGCAGATCAGTGTGCATAAACACAAAAATGTTTTTACTTACCACGTACTTGACATTCGACAGCTTATGATATTTGCTATTAAAAAACCATTGAAATTCACTGAAAAAAACATAGGTTATAGACCATATATAGTTAGGAATTAGCATTTACAAAACCTTGAAAATTCACTGAAAAAACCATAGGTTATAGACCATATATAGTTAGGAATTAGCATTTACAAAACCTTGAAAATTCACTGAAAAAACCATAGGTTATAGACCATATATCGTTAGGAATTAGCATTTAAAAAACCTTATTTTACTCACACAAAACCATTGAAATTCCATATATAGTTAGTTGCACTAACTATATATCGCGCACCCGCAATCCACTGCTGATGATGTCACATATTACATCATTCATGACATGGTCAGTGACATCACTGATGACATCACTGATGACATCTCAAATGACATCACTGATGACATCACTGATGACATCTCATTTGACATCAATGACCACATCACTGATGATACCATTCATGTGACAATACAATGCATCTCCTCACATTTTAATATAACTTCTGTTTCACCCAGTGTTAAATACAGAGTATAATTTTTGAAACCATTGACACACCAATACTAGTTACTACATACGCACTCCCTGATTCCTACGTCTACACACACCTTCACTCATTCACCCATAATAATCATTCATACATACAATCACTCATCTTTACAACACTATCATATGCACTCATACACCTATACAGACACTCACAGTCTGCCACTCATCCATGGAGTTACTCACACACCTAGTCAGTCCTGTAAAGAATCAATGACACTTCCATTTTCTTGTCTATACAGTTAAACATAGAGCACCTTACATTTTCAAACATATACTAACACATACTTACCTTGTTATACAATCATTGATACAAGTACACATTGATCTGCACAGAGTCACACACCTCCCAGCCAGCCACACACACACTCAGTCTCCCATACAAATACTTGGACAATCAATCAGTAACCCATATAGTTAATCATATAGCTACTGATCAACACATGCAGCAGTTTACAGAACAACAGACATAATGATGCACAAATTAAGACAGTTTAGTCACTAACCCATGCACTCAGTGAGACACATTTAATCACTCACTCATACATTCAGTCATGCACCTACTAAATCCTTTGTCCAGACACTTATACTTCCACTCATTCTTCAATATGTAAGACACATTTTAACTTTACAGAAACATACAGTCACTGGATGTTGTCATCAGTGATGTCATCAGTGATGTCATTTGAGATGTCATCAGTGATGTCATCAGTGATGTCACTGACCATGTCATGAATGATGTAATATGTGACATCATCAGCAGTGGATTGCGGGTGCGCGATATATAGTTAGTGCAACTATATATGGAATTTCAATGGTTTTGTGTGAGTAAAATAAGGTTTTTTAAATGCTAATTCCTAACGATATATGGTCTATAACCTATGGTTTTTTCAGTGAATTTTCAAGGTTTTGTAAATGCTAATTCCTAACTATATATGGTCTATAACCTATGGTTTTTTCAGTGAATATATATATATATTCACTTAAAAAAACATAGGTTTCAGGCCTTATATAGTTAGGAATTAGCATTTAAAAAGCCATTGAAATTGCTCCTATATAGTTAGTTGTACTAACTATATTTCGCGCAAAAACAACAATTGATGGACAGAATGCAGAACAATGTCATACATTCACCCCAGTACAGAGATCTGGGCCTAGATCCATCATTGTTTTGCTCACCATGCCTTTCCAGTTTGAACCCAGCCATATGCAAATCAGTCTTAACCCTGTGCCCCATGGGAACAGTCCAGCCCAACCTGCCAAGCCAGGTCCTCCCTGGACTGTAAACAAGCATCCTAGGACCGGTTTCGGGCTTTCAGCCCTCATCAGCCAGGATAGCTTGATTCCAGTAGCATGGAGAGCATGGGACTCACGTCTGAGCATACCCATCCCACTCGGGGTGACAAATGCAAAAACAACAATTGATGGACAAAATGCAGAACAATGTCATACATTCACCCCAGTACAGAGATCTGGGACTAAATCCATCGTTATTTTGCTCACCATGCCATTCCAGTTTGAACACAGCCGTATGCAAATCAGTATTGACCTTGCGCCCCATGGGAACAGGTCAGTCCGAACTGCCAAGCCAGATCCTCCCTGGACTGGAAACAAGCATCCCAGGACCGGTTTCAGAGTTTCAGCCCTCATCAGCCAGGATAGCTTGACTCCAGTGGCATGGAGAGAACAGGATTCATTTCTGAGCATACCCGTCCCACTCGGGTGACAAATTCAAAAACATTTGATGGACAAAATGCAGAACAATGTCATACATTCACCCCAGTACAGAAATCTGGGACTAAATCCATCGTTATCTTGCTCACCATGCCATTCCAGTTTGAACACAGCCATTTACAAATCAGTCTTGACCCTGTGCCCCATGGGAACAATACAGACCAAACTGCCAAGCACGGTCCTCCCTGGACTGGAAACAAGCATCCTTGCGTCCTAGCAACCGGGTTCAGGCTTTCAGCCCTCATCAGCCAGGATAGCTTGATTGCTCTTGCTCACTTTGCCACTGGATTCAAACTAGCCTGGCTGATGATGGCTGATTAGCCAGAAACCGGTCCCCGGAAGCTTGTTTCCGGTCCAGGGAAGATATGGCTTGGCAGTTCGGGATGGACTGTTCCCATGAGGCACAGGGTCAGACTGATTTGCATATGGCCATGTCTGAGCTGGGGTGGTGGAGTGAGCTGAAGAATGATGATGGATTAAACCCAGTTCAGTTGACTGGGGGCGAGTGTTTGATTTGCTCAAATGCTCCGTCCATCTTCCCCTTTGGTAACGCTTTGTTCACCCTAAGTTGGCAGGGTATGCCCAGACGTGGGTCTCTTCATATCTTTGCCACTGGATTCAAGCTAGCCTGGCTGATGATGGCTGATTAGCCAGAAACTGGTCCCAGGAAGCTTGATTCCAGTCCAGGGAAGACATGGCTTGGCATTTCTGGCTGGACTGTTCCCATGAAGCACGGGGTCAGACTGATTTGCATATGGCCATGTCTGAATTGGGGTGGTGGAGTGAGCTAAAGAATGATGATGGATTAAACCCAGATCAGTTGACGGGGGCGAGTGATTTGCTCAAACGCTCCGTCCATCATCCCCTTTGGTATCACTATGTAATTTGTTATGGCGTCCTATAGACCTATCCAGTGGGATAATTTCTGGTTTAAATGGAGCTTCTCCCATTGTTGCTTTGTAGTGATGAAAATCCCCTGGGTTACACCGAGCCCCTGCCCAGTTTTGTGCCTCTGGATGGTGCTGTTGCTCGGGTTGATCAATTTTATTGACATCGCAAAGCTGGTTAGTCCATGGGCTGGGCCGGGCCTCAGCCCATTTTTGTGCCTCTTGCTTTTGCAGGGAATTATTTTGATCGCTCAGCTTTATTAAAGGTGCGTTTGATGTAAGTTGAGTCAAGTGTAGCGTGCTAGTTGGACTTAATTCGGGATGAGTTATACGGTGTTCCTCTGTGGGCCATTGTCTGGGCCAGATCTAAGCCTACGTTTGTGCCTCTTGCATTGGCTGGGAGTGATATGGCCACCTTGGACTTATGGCAAGTGATGTGATGTGTGATGTGATGTGGATTTGTATAGCGCACTACCACTCCAAGGATCATCTTGGCGCTTTAACTCGCACAGCTGAGAGGTGGTCACAGTTACACTGTCTCCCCCCACAGGAAACGCCAGTTCACATCAGTGCTTTGCATACTGAGTCCGCCAGGCTGTAGATCCATGTTTTAAGAGATTTCCTAAACTTCTGTTCAGGGGTGATCACGCGAAGCTGGTGGGGCAGTTTATTCCAGGCCCTAGCTCCTATTACCGCCAGGGATTTTCCTCCCTTAGTCGCCAATCTAAATTTTGGGACAATCATCAGGTTGGCTGTAGCGGATCTAAGTTCGCGAGAGGGATAGTATCGCCTGAAATGTTTGTGAAGGTACAGTGGGCCTTGCCTTTCGAAGGCCCTATAGGCAATTGTCAAGACCTTAAACAAGATGCGCTTCTGAATTCGGAGCCAATAAAGGGCATCCAGCGCAGCAGAGGCCGAGGATTTCCTCGGCCATCTGAGTACCAGTCTCGCGGCCGCATGCTGGACCATCTGAAGTCTATTCAGGGCCGATTTATTTGCCCCTGCATACAGACTATTGCAGTAGTCCAATCTATATGTAATTAGCGCTACTGCGACTGTACGTCTGTCTGGTAAGGGTAGTAGATCAAAGAATTTCCTAAGGCCCTTTATGATGTTAAAGCATGAGCCAACTATTTCCCTTGCTTGCTGTTTGAACGAAAGGGTCTCATCAAATTTGATCCCTAAGTTTCATGCTGCTATGATAGTATTTGGCGGGGCTTCTGCATCCTCTGGCCAACACGTCTGGGGGAAAAAGAGTTGTTTAGACCAAACGGCAGAATTTCCGTTTTGGCGGAATTACATTTAAGATGATTATTTGTCATTCAAGCAAAAGTCGCAGTCAGGCACTCTTTCCGAGTCTGTTCAGCACTGGCCATGTCCTCGTCCAGGACTAGGACTAGCTGCGGGTCATCAGCATAAGCTATTGTGCTGATATCAAATGAGGAGATTAGTTCAATCAGGGGGACCATATACAGGTTGAAAATAGTAGGGCTCAAACTCGAGCCCTGTGGTACCCCTGACAACAAGGCCTTCTCCACAGAACAGAACTGTCCCAACGTGATAACCTGCCGCCTGTGCGTCAGGAAATTTTTGAACCACTCTAACACGGTGCCCGCTATGCCCGCACTGGCCAGGCGATGTAACAAGATAGCATGGGACACCGTGTCAAAGGCTGCAGATAGATCTAATAGGATCAGGACTGCCTTCTTGCCCTGATCCAATGCAGTTCGTATGGTCTCTGTTGTGAATAGCAAAGCAGACTCTGTAGAATGATGGGCCCTAAAGCCAGCTTGATTGGGATGGAGAATATTTTTCTCCTCTAAAAATGCAGTGAGCTGCTTATTTACACAGTCTTCTGCCAGTTTACATAGGGCTGGGAGGAGCGAAATAGGTCGCACGTTGGATAAGATCATAGGGTTCTGCAACACCTTTTTCTGTAGGGGTCTTACTGCTGCAACTTTCCAGTGGGCTGGAATCGCGCTTATCTAGAGTGACAAGTTAATGATGGAGTTTATTACACGGTTGGTCTCCTCTATTATAGCTTTTAACAGCGCTGGGGGGCAGGGGTCAAACGGTGATCCTGATTTAATTGAGGATATGGCCTGGAAGGAGTCCTCCTGGCTGATCGGGGCAAAGGTCTTCCAGCATGCTGAGTGAGAGTCTATAGTCTTTATGTTGTCCCTTGACTCTAAATCACCCAGCTTGACCTGAGGGAAAACTTTCGTGAGATTATGTATTTTCTGTTTGAAGAAATACGCTATCTCGTCACATAGAGTCTGGGACGGCGGGATTTCCTGTACTAGAATGTTTGGATTCCTGAAACTATTGACGATTTGAAAGATTTCTGTTAGACCCGGCCTCGTGGCGTGGTCCTCCCTGACCCGTAGCGACACAATCCTGACCCATGCACCACACCAGACCCCTGATCAGCACGGCCTAACCGTCCCATCGCACACATAACCCTACAGACAACCTGGATGTCCCCGTCCTTCCCCCCTGTCTTCACGGTACCGGACGCCCCCACAAACCCCATCGGCCCCACGGCCTCCGGTGACCATGCCCTGCACCTAAGATGGCCGCCCTCGGCCCCTGCGCGACCTAGGCCTAGATGCGCCATGCCCAGCTGGGGGGTAGAGAGCTCCCCGTGAGCAAGAGAGGGAGGAGTAGTTTCTATCACACCTCTGGCCTCCTCTCGAGAGATGGGTTTAGATCACCCCTCCGGCCTCCCTGAGGGCTGGCTCCACGCCTGCTGTGTGTCTGGGATCCCTCCAGACCCCGACTTGAAAGGATCAAAGGGCCGCGTGGCAGGAAACCCCAACAAGCGACCCCCTGGTGCTAAGACCTCTGCCTGCGAGGACTCCGGACATCAAAGAGGAGCAGACCTATAACAAGGGGTGCTCTGGGACTATCTGGAGATTGAATCCTGGAATGAAGAGAGCCCTGCTGACGTGGTCGCGGCTGAACGGAACATCGAAGAGAAACTATCGGAACTTTGGAACCTTGGTGAGCCCTGCAGACATCGTCGTGGCTAAACCTGGTAGAGACGGACTTCTAGAAAAAACACAAAAACTGTGACTGGTCTAACCTATAACAGGGACGAAACAGAAAGACTATGTGTCTAACTGCGATGTGCGTGTCAAGGAAAGGAAATGAATCCCAACAGCCCAGCCAGTTGGCAGAGCATCATCATATGGGATTACTATAGACAATGGTCTGGATCAGGAGGTACACTCGTTAATATTGTGTGTTGTTCACCAATTTTTCAGAATCATCAGTGATGGATCGTGCCAGATAAGCCAATCGTGGTTGTAGTGGTTAGGGATGTTGGTTGCAGTGAAAAAATTTGAAAACGAGAATCAAAAGTGCAAGGTAAAATTGGCTACCATGATAAAAAAAGAAATTTTATTAGGAAGACTATCACGGTGTCAAGGTTAAAAAAGAGTGTATGACAATTTGAAATTATAACTGTCAATCAATAGATAGAATTTGGTCAACATGTTTCTGCCATTGTAGGTCAATCTTACCTACCCGGCTTTCATAAGGACCTTACATACACTACTGCAAACAAAGTGTGAAAAATAATACATTTATTTGCACATACCATAGGATACCAAACACCCTACCATACGTGGAGATGCTCCTACGTGGGATGTCTGGTTCAAAGATAGTTAGGATTATTTCCTGAAAAATGAAATACACAAACATACGTACATATAACCAACAGGTAAGCCATAGACATATATTCATACCATACGTCACATGTTACAAAATGCTAAACAGTCAACCTTCAGAGAGATAGTTATGTCATTACTCAAAAGCTTTTTTGCTTTACTCACCCAATCAATCTTGGGAGTAAACCTCACCTCTCCTGATGAAAGCGGGGTACCCGAATGCACGAAGGAGCCCAGATTGGAGGCTTCGTATGCAAGAAAATATAGCATATGTGCTTGACGGACTTTATTGCAGTCCAGGTATATGCTCTAAACTACTGACTAGATCTTGGGAACATTAAATACTGAAGATTTGGACAATTTGGAATAATTTGGATCTGAACTCATCCGATATTAGGCTGGGACGGAATTATAACCAGTCAGAAGGCACACTGATACTCAAGAAGGATCAGAAGCCCTGAGGAAGCCGCGGGTTTTATCCCAAGCGACGAAACACATGTCGGCTGGTGGCTGAACAAAGACACAATCATTAAAGAATCCTCATACTTATACCATCTGTCTGTATTTAAAGTCAATGTTACTTGATTAATAAGTCTTGGTGTGCAAGGATTTGAACTGGTTCAATAATATGTTATGCATTGTTGCATTTCTATGTACCCTCTATTTACTCTAGGTGCTGCTGCACCTATTTATTGCTAAAGAACTGCCTGGGCAAATTGAGTTCGCTCAAAAACTACCACAGCACTTACAAAGGGATATCTTCCAGGTTACTTATACTTACACCGAACCCAACCCTTGCAACTCACATGCACTACATAGCACCCTCTTACATAACACATGGTATCAGCCCACCATGGGCTCTAAGGCGCCAGCCAAGTCATGTTACATCTGTTCACTGATACTGCAGGTAGTAGGTGCAGACAGACTTTAGTTGTCCCAAGAGACAGTCCCCGAAAAGCAAAATTCCTTCTCCACCAATACCTATGTAGGATTAGGGCCAAAATGCAACATGTTAGAACCCCACAGTATAGTAGTGAATCTGACCCAATAAGGGACCAACCCAACGACACTATACCTTTTCACCGATCCTAGCAATGTTCAAACTGATCTAGATATGATGCGCAGGAAGGGCACCATAGGGGGGGATACTGTTTGGCTCTGAGGCTTCTCAGAAAAGAGATTCTTTAAGATAGGAAAACCCCCAAACCAATGCACGTACAGATACACTCTTTCTTCCATCTGTGGACCAAAGGCGGTGCTTAGCATGTCTGGGGCAGTCTTCTTTACCAATAAGTGGACACCAGACATGGAGTTCCTGTCTAGGGCCATCCAGCTTGATGATATGAAGGGAAATGAGTCGGGTACGATTGACACCCCATGTCAGGAAATCTGGGATACCGAGATGGGTGGAAGAGAAAGGGCAACCCCTAATTGTATGGAAACTTACACTGCCTTCCTTGAGTGTCAGAGGTAAAGGAACACCTCCACAGGCCATTAATGAAAACTGTGGTACGATCCTGCACATTCCGGATATGCAATGGGGCTCTTCCATGCCTATGGAAATGTATTTGTAGTGCAGCAAGTTTTCCTACACTCAGCTCTTCCCCAGATAGCGCAGTACTTGTTCCTGCGTGACGATACACACCCTAACTCTGGTCATTCCAGAGAAGAACTGTCGGATTTGTACCAGCAGTCTCTGAGGAAGAAGACAAACTTGTCACATCAGGCTAGTGAAAAAAATAACTGCAGATTATTTTGACTGGGCTCAGAACAAGGACATTCCAGAAGAATTCAGACTGTTCTCAGAGACACATGTATAGGCAGGAGGGTCAATCCCCTTCATCGTGCAGACGAAAGTTAGTGCCCGCTGGCTCCAAATCACCAGATAGAAAACCATTAAAATGTTGAATATCATTGAGCTCGGCCTTAATTTGATCAAGGAAGAACTACGAACCATCAGCCTAATGATGTTGCAGCATCGGTACGTGTTAGACTTAATGCCGCGAATGGAGGAAAGAGTGTGTGCCAAAATCGGTGGGTCCTGCTGCATGTTTATCCCAGGGTACAACATGGACATTGGGACACTGACTTGCCATCCAAGCACTGCACCGTTTACAAAGAGACATGTGTGAGGAGGGAGGTGTCCCTGAGCAGGAGTGGTTCTCCAATTGGTTCTCCTGGCTCTCCCAGTGGCTTACTGGATTGCACACGTCTTTGCTGCCTGTTTTCTTGGTGTGGTTCCAGGCAATTGGAGTTTTCAGCTGTAAAAGCTCAGTCCTCAAATTGGGTAGAATGCAAGTAACTAGGAAAGTAGTAATTATCAAGACTGAAAAACAACAGGCCCCCAAATAATGAACTTTCATGAAGTATGTGATAGATAGTGTAGTTCACAATTAAATTGCAGTAGGGATATGTTAATATTGAAAAAGTCAATGTGAATAACGATACATTCATGTATAAAAAAAAGACATTGCATCTCTTTAATCAAATTCACCTGTCTTGAACTCTATGTAAACCTGGGCTGGGCAGAGCCCGCAGAGTTGCATTCCGCGGAATTCCACTGGGTCAACCAAAAACTCGGCCGAATTCCACGGAGTTCCACCCCTTGCTGGTGGTATACTGTACTGCTCAGCCAGTGTCACAAGAACGGCCAAGAGAGACTGACCCAGCATTGTGAAGTGAATGGTGACATCCGTGGTGTCAGTTAGACCTTACAGAATACTAAAAGGAATTCCCCTGAAGCATGGTTTTGCTTCGTTAAAATGTTACATTCCAGGCCAGTGCCCTGTTAGTCCAGGGCTGAAGGTGAAATAATGTGGGCACGTACCGGCTTCATCGGAGCGGTGAGTGCCAGGCACCTGTTCACATGGGTTGGTAAAATACACATGTTTTGGCTGTATTTTTAAGCAGTTTCTACTATCTCTAGGGCTCACATGGCCTCTCTGTACGGGCTCAGACGCTATCTCAAATTCTCGATGACGTAACCAACAGGAGTCATGGCCCCTCCATCTTAGTAAACCTCTCACACCTTCCTCATTCATCCCAACTGCGCCCACCCACAACAATGCCGATAGGACACAGGCACACTCACAAATCTTTCCTATTGGCTAGGTGTTTGTGTGTCGTCCATCTTATTCACCAGCTTCAACCATCTACTCTTATAAACTCCAATTTTTTTTTTTCCGGTGCCCGAAGCTAATTGGTCTGAGTGAGCTCTTAAAGAGCCAATAAAATTTGATACTCCTCTTTGTTAGGGATAGGCGGAGAGTTTCATGTTTCCATTGTACTTTTAGCCAATCAGTAGTAGCCGGTTCACATACCCATCCCCGAGTCAGTCAGGGGTCAGGCCCGTCTCACATGTAGCCGATGTGTGAGTGAGCTGAGCGAGTGGTGTGTAAATAATGTAGCAGTGCAGCTGCGGCCTAAGGGTGGTAGGGCAGTCAGCAACTTAACACAAATACATATGGATTGTATGTGCACTATAACTATTGATTAAGCAAATCAAACGTGTGCCATTTCATAGCGACTCTCGGATCCCTCCTGCCCGCTGCATGAGCAGTGCATGCATGCCTATCAGCAGAGGGAACAAACTCTTCACCACCCTGAAATAAACAACCGCCAAATGTCGTGCCGGACTGGATGAGCGAAAGTGACTGCAACACATTCCCACTTTGCATGGTTACTCCAGGCTACATTTATTTCCAGTCAGTGGTGTTACGTGCAAGGGGGTCAGTGGGACAACGGAAGAGAACTTCAGAAATCTATTGGTCCTGCTTGATTGATAGACCACCTTCATTCCAGAAGTGAATGTTGTGCTGGTGTGCACGCACACACTCCCTTCTAATGCTGACTTTAATAGGGCTGAGCGGGAGGCGGCAGTGCGCTAGTAAACTCCGCTCCGCTGTAGGACGGCAGAGCTTTTTTACTGAACTCCATGCATCAGGCAGGGCTTGGAGAAGCAAAACTCTGCAAACTCTGCCAGTGGAGCAAAGTCCACCGTCCACCCCTAATGTAAACCCTAACTCAGAAATAAGTGGTCAGGCAGGCTCTGAGACCCAGGACTGAGGTTACTGATTGAAAGGTCATAGGTGTGGTGGCACGAAGGCGGCAGACAAATGCGCGGACAAGAAACCCAGATTAACTCCCCAGATAGGCACTGCACCACCAAAATTGTCCAAGGAAATTAACCCCAAAAAAGCACACATGGACGAAGGGGTACGGGCGTTCCCAAAACACCATAAAGTCAAATGCCACAGGAAGTTTGGAACACATAGCTAATCAGGACACAGCACACACAGTACACAGAGTTATCATGCGCTCCCATACTACACATCTGGACATGTTACCCATTGGCTGCATTGGGTCCACGCAAGGTTGAGGCCCACCTGGATTCCTCATCCAAAGCTTTATTTAGGACTCCAAAGACAACAGTTCACATTCCTCACCAAAAAAAGAATTGCCAGAACTGTTTTATGGTACTCAATGAACTGTATAAAAATCATATCAGACTGATTGTACGTTGAGACAGTTCTCAGACCCCGTTTCTTTAACTGTCTCCTGACTGAAGTGCTCAATTAAAGAAACTGTTCCTGTTTTGCCAAATGCCTCTCATCTTCTGTTTTTTCAAGGTAATTCATATTCAAAAAACAAAAACCTTCCAAGGTAGAAAAGGGTGAACGTCAAGGTTGTGCGCTGGTGGCTCTACTCGTCAGACTCTTTTCAAAGGATGCTTGTTAGAAGAACATCTAGATGTCCACACTATTGCCAGACAACAGGTTCTGGCATTATTATTTGCTGATGATGCAGTATTGACGGCACAAACAGAAAATACAATCCACAGGTTTTTAGTGTGCTTTGTAGACTACTGTGACAAGAAATCCCTGACCATCAATGGAACCAAAACAAAGAGTTTGGTATTGAGCCCATCCCCTAGCCTTAAGGGAAAGCTAGTGATAGACGGTGTGCCCTTTGAGACCGTTAAGCAGTACGACTTTCTGGGGATATGGTTTGCTTAGAAATTGCAATGGAAAAGTCCCGAGTCATATGGTCGGGGCAATTTTGAACTTTAGACATAAGGCAGGTGTCATGAGTAATTAGTATTATTCTTCCAATTTATAAACAAAAGGCAGTAGCAGAAGTGCACTATTGCGCTGAGCTTTGGGGGTATGCAAAGCTACATTCACTGCAAGTGGGCATGAACATTTTTTTAAGAGGTCTGCTGAGGTTGGGGCTGGGCACGCCCTTACTAGCACTTCATGCAGAACTTAGTTTTGCACCATTAGCAGAGGTAGTGTTGTGTAGTTCCCACTAATCCGTAGGATCTGCGCATTTGTTGGACAACATGACTGTGGGTGAGGTACCTGATTCCAGGCACCCCTACTGGATATGTTGACCTAGAGACCAGCTAGATCACAGTGCCACCATAAGCCCCCATAAGCCTACCAGGGAGCGAATGCTTCTGGAAACCACTGAACATGACAACCACGACCGCTCAGGGATCGCAGTAACAGATCAGAACCTCCTCTCGCTCAGTCACTCATGCTTTTCTGTCCCCAGAGAAATATAGAGAGAACATACACTGGAACGTTTTCAGTATATTTATTAAACCAACGTTATTCTTTTTTAAAATACATGTGCTGCGATAATCAGTGAACAGAAGCGAGAAAGTGATTACAAGCACCAAAAGAGTAAACAGTAGATATAGGTTTACCAGGGTGGTAAAACTGTGTATATATGCAGGCATATAAACAAGGTAGTAATCAGGCGTACTCCTACTATGCAAAATGAAGAACCGGGTTATTTAAGACCCAGCGGCGCCAGGGGAAACGCCCAAGTCTCCGGGTCCACCTGTCTTAGAGTACAGAGACACGGGGTACTTCTTGGTGACGTCAAAGATCAATTTATTAGCTGCAGCCTGTAACAGAGATCCTAGAAGTACAACACGGTGTATGTTCTCAGGAGACTGCTCAACTTTACAAAGCCAGTCATCCCTTTTTATACCAAATATTATGCTTCAGGCAAACATTCCTTATTTACAGTTGACCACTCATATGTTTTCACGACAAATTAACAGCAGGAGCATGATGACAAGCCCATTTCGCAGTTTGTCCAGCCCATAATCAATTATTGGTCAAACCTAACATTCTTCATCAGACAGGTCGATCGAACCCATAATAAAAACGGGCACATCCCCCTCATAAACGGACCATAAAGAAAGGAGCAGAGACAGGTGTGAGCAAGATAAGACATAGTTGTGTGCAATGAAAGGGTTTATGGTGTCCTGTGCCTTACTTCGTAATCTTGATCAGCTACCGGGAAAGGAACTGGCTTAACAAGATTGGCTTCGGGCAACGGAGTCAGCTTGCTCAGGTCACACAGAAGTCAGTTACAAGTGTACGTGTCCCAAGGACTCGTTCGGCCTTAGTCATCGGCCTATGAGAGGGCAACCACAAAATGGCTGCCGTACACAAAATGGAACCCAATGGTTCAGAACGGAATCCCTGATTTTATGGTGATCTCGTCACTCGAACATAACGAAAACACTCGCACATCTTACACTCGCCATTTTCGGTCCGCTGATACCAACATCGTCATGATACGACGACTTTTATGAAACGGTTTCAGAATCTCAGTACCTCAGCCCCTCCTTTTGCCCTTACACAGGCCATAACCTAAACCCATGTCAGTCTGAATCCAGATCTATACTCATCAGGTCATCAAGATGTTGCTGGAGCATCATCCTATT
Source organism: Lissotriton helveticus (assembly GCF_964261635.1). Classification (NCBI taxonomy): domain Eukaryota; kingdom Metazoa; phylum Chordata; class Amphibia; order Caudata; family Salamandridae; genus Lissotriton; species Lissotriton helveticus. The sequence continues at coordinate 357,376 of NW_027611720.1, forward strand.
ACTTAGCACGTCTCTTGATACAGGTTTCCCTACACATAATGTAGCACAGAGACCACATATAGCAGGAGCACACTGTACACAAAGACAGAACAGGAAAAGGATGGCTAAGATCATCCCAATGACCATCAGAATCTTCCATCCCCATGTGGATAACAGTTCCCCGAACCATCCAATCAATGAACAATCTCCTTCGTCCACATGTATAGACTCCGAGATCTTGTGCAGCTTGGAAATGGCCTGGTACACTGTTGGAGCATTGTCTGGAATGAAAACACAGCAACTTGATTGGATCACTTTACATACCCCACCTCGATCTGCAAGTATGACATCTAACGCAACTCTGTTCTGAAGAGTCATAAGACGATCCAATTGGAGCTCAGCAGTCAAGTTACTAAGGGCACCGGCAGTTTCAACTACGGTGGACTCAACCACTCTCGTCAATTGCCGTATGTTCCTGCTGTTCACCATAGGTCCCCAAAACGGCAGAAAACCTTTCAAGAAATCTCCTAATTCTTGTCCTGCAGTATCTTCCTTACTGAAGACACCTCTAACTACTCTTGTCTTGTGGTAATCTGCCGCAGCTGTGTAGGTGGGAGGAAACAGGAACGAGACTAAACATGTGCCCGAGAAATCAGGGGGCAACCATGTGTATGCTCTATCATAACAGATGAAATAGGTACCCTTAGCTGCCAGGAACGATGGGGAAGTCTGGGACGCAAAAACATACGTCTCGGTGCAGATACTCTTCCCTAACTGAGCTCTCGGATTCTTGCCTTTACCTTGCAGACATAGGTGGCCCTGATGGGTTACAATCCAAATTGGAGAGGATCGTTTCGCTCGCTGGTTCTCGCTCAGACTCGCTCCATATCCAGTCACGTTCCATCCAATATACGCTAGTGTTTCATCTTTCGGGATAGTCTCATAGGAACTAGCTCCCTTAATCATATCGACTATTCCCTTAACTAGAGCACTATTCTTTGGATTATCTTTCACAGAACGTAGGGGGTGGACTTCACGAGCATAGATGAACATCGTTCTGTATGCCCATACAGAACCATTGTAGCTGAATGGCAGGACCAGATAAGGAATACCTTTATCAGTAGTGTGAGGCATAAGACCACACACCCAACAGTTAGTCGTGTTCACTACTAGCTGATGTTGGTGCAGAAGCTGAACGAAAGAGTTATTAGCGAATTCCAATCTTCTAATGGATTCATGTTCAGGCAGAGGGTGGAAAGAATGCGAAGAAACAGTAGAAGAAGGTATGGGTTGTGTAGTAGGTGCAAACATCACTTGAAAAGAGAATATAATATATCCCATTAAAAACATCATTAAGCTAAGCTATACATTTGGCCTCTAAAATTCATCTAATTAACAGGTCTCTCCATCTCGAAAAACTCCATCATCTAACCGTGCTGCTCGCGGAGGTAGGGTGTTCCGTGCTAAGGAATGCGTCTGTCAGTCCAGGGAAACGCCCTAGGACCAACCAGAACCGTCGACCTTGTGTCTTCGGCTTGCACTCCAAAGACTTGACGCCGCGACCCTACAGCTGAACCCGGATGGCGGTTCGAAAAACAAAAATCGGTCAAAACAGTTTCTCAGATGGGAGAGCTGAACTTTCAAAAATAGTAAAAAAGATTTTTATTTTATTAGTCCCATGACTCTTGGTCGCAAATTATAATGGCTTTTGCCAGGTGTTGTGTGATCGTAGAATAAGAGTTCAGGCTCGGTAGTGTCCAGTCGAACTGATGGTGGCACGGCTTCTTGCAAAAGATCGTCACTTTCACGCTCAGAACTTGTCCCAATTAAACGTGCATCGTTAAAAGGCAGAAAACGGGGCACAGTTTCAGTCTCAGAATCAGGAATGCCCTCCTGGACCCACTGGTCGTACGGCAGAGGCAAAGGAACCCTCTTACAATGTACGCTGTAGATCCAGTTTTTCTTCCCTTGTACTCGTACTGCAGTTCTCGTGGATAAAAGCACCAAGAAGGGACCAATCCAGCGGGGCTGATCGTTCTTTGTCCGCTGAAAGTTCTTGATCAGTATCCACGATCCAGGATCGATTGCATGCCCTGGATCTTCAGAAGCCTGAGGCAGTGTATCATGAACCTGTTGGTGTAAGACACGCAATTTAGCCGTCAAGTCATACAAGTAATCAAGCAGTATAGGGTGTTCAATCTCACTGAATTTCGTCGGCCTCGGCACTCCCCATATGTTTGCTGGGCGACCAAAAATTATTTTATAGGGACTAAGTCCCACTCGAGAATGTACAGTCATCCTAGTCGACAAAAGTGCTAATGGCAACGCGTCAGGCCATTTAAGACCGGAGCTTGCTTGGATCTTGGCAAGTTTTAATTTGAGGGTGCCAATATAGCATTCAACTAAACCAGCTGATTGGGGGTGATTTGCCGTGTGGAACTTTTGTCGGATGCCTAAACCATCACACACTCTCTTCATCACTTGACCCACAAATTCACTCCCATTATAACTCCAGACCATTCTCGGCAAACCATACCTAGGGAAAAACCCCTTAACAAGGGCTTTAGCGGTGGACAAGGCAGTGTTATCTTTCAGGGGATATGCTTCTACCCATCTTAAAAAGTCACAAACAACAACGAGTACATATTTTAAATTGTTGCACCTCTCCATGTGGATGAAATCTAGCTGCAAAACCTCGAACGGATACGTCGGAGGAGCAAAATGACCAGCTGGAGTTGGAGTTCCATTGCCAGGATTGTACATCAGACAAACCATACAATTTTTGACCACATTCTCTGCACACTTAGGAATTCCAGCATTTTGCCATACTGGAGCCAACAACTTACAGATCCCTTTCACACTGATATGAGCCATTCCATGCGCCATCGTAACCACTGCAAGCACGTACGCATCGGGTAACAACCATCGCTGATGCTCTGACAATTCAACCCAACAACCATTTGCGTCTAATTTACCCGTACTTTCTCTCCACACACTCAACTCTTTCTCTGTAGCTTCAGCTTAAATAGACTTCACACTCTCTATTGTATCTTCATACATTCCTCTATCCGGAACCCATCTTGCCAGACCCACAACATACATTCGACTCATCACATCCCTTGCCACGTCTTTCGCAACTTCGTCTGCAAACGCATTACCACGACCAACATCATCAGTAATCTTCTTGTGCGCACTACATTTCACAATCGCAACTTGCAACGGCAAAGTAAGTGACTCGAGAAGCTCATTCACCAACTGACCATGCTGAATTTTAGCTCCATGAGAAGTGAGGAACCCACGTTCCTTCCACAATCGTCCAAAACTATGCGCCACACCAAACGCATACTGGCTGTCAGTATATATGGTCACTTTCTTTCCTTTTGATAATACACACGCTCTCGTAAGTGCAATCAATTCTGCTGCTTGAGCTGAATTATGTGGGATACGTGCAGCTTCAACAACCGTATGCAAAGTCGTAACAGCATATGCCGCAGTCGTATCACCATTTGGAAGCTTGAAGCATGAACCATCCACCCATAAGGTACCATCACACTTCACAAGAGGAGTGTCCCTAAGATCTACTCTCCCTTTCGTTTTCTCTTCTGTCCTGAGAAAACAATCATGCTGTTCAGAAACATCTGTCTCTGCTACAATCGGCAACAACGTAGCTGGATTCAACGTGTTGCATCTCTTTATGTGCATATCAGGGAGACAACTTTCTTACACAATGTAAGTTGTACTCCCAAAGGAGAACAATACAATGTCGCGTACAATCTTTACAACAGATCCAATCCCAACAAGTTCTCACCACAACCTGTCGTCAGAATAAGGGGTGCTTCGAATTCACAAGGTCCAACCGAAAGAGACATAGGACTAGAAACCGGGTTTCTAACTGGGGCGACAGAAAAACCTACCGAAACATTCATTTGTTAAGCCAGACAAAGGTACGCCAGGGAGTTTAGAGTGCATAATAGAACTCTTTGTAGCACCAGTATCCAACAGAAAAGGCTCTGACACACCTGATGTAATCACTTCAACATAAGGTCCACTCTGATCTACTGGAACTGAAACAACTCCCTCTCTTTGTCTATGGCTGTCCTAGCAATCATTCCCTTCCATATTCTCACCTTCGACATAGTAGTCATCAGCATAGTACTGAGTCGTCCTACCAGACGCGTTACTCTGCTGATCAAAACTATTCATTGAATTTTGAGGAGGAAAGGAACGCGCGTTCTGGGGGAAACCTCCACGTCCTCTATCTCTAGAAGCTTGCGGAACACCCCGGCCTCTTACACTAGTAACACCATTCATACGCTGCAACAAAACAGGGCAAATACTCTTAAAATATGCCTCTTCTTTGCAATATGCACATTGGTTAAGGCCTACAGGAAAACGTTGTTGAGAAGGCTCGAACCTTTGCGAGTTTCGCTGAGAAACTGCTGAGGTTGCTGATAGTTCACGCTGACCACTACGAGGCGGGTACGCTTGCTGTAAAAGAACCTTTGTCTTCAACTCTTTAGTCTTTTTCTCTGCTCTATCCTTCTCATCCTTATCCCTATTTTCGTAGTATTGTGCAGTAGCCAATATCTGTGCTGATGAGGAAACAGCCCACGAACTCTCGGAATCCTTCAACTTGGTACATAACTCGGGAAGCAAATTATGTACAAACTTATCGACAAACAACCGTTGACCACCTTCGGTACTCATGTCTTGACCACTATGGTCAATGAATGTTTCTTCAAACCTGGTGAAGAAGTCAGACACGCCTTCATCTTTCTTCTGCGTACATGCAGACAGTTTATCCCAATTCACACGCATCGCAGGCATTAAAGTCTTCATGTAAGTAACTATCTTTCCAGGGAGTTCTGCAACTACAGGCTCAGGTTTAGCACCACCAACTTGTCGGCCATCCGCAGCAGCAATATTAACCCAGGTATCACCTAACTCTTACGCATGATCCGTGTGATGAATCAATCCCAATAAAGGCTGTGGGACCACATTTCCAAACAACATGTCTATATCAGCTAAATTTATGACACATGAGTCTGCAGTCTGTGATAATTCCTTATAGTACCCTGCAGGATTTTTACGGGGGTCAGGTAAGGTCTGTTTAAGAGCCAAGACTTCAGCTCTCTTCCATGGAACATGTACCCAAACACGCTGAAAGTGAGCCGGTGCAGCTACAATATTATTAACATCATCAGCTTGACCTGCTTCCTTCCACACCGGAGGAACCTCCCTCATTGGGTATTGTCTCACTTTCCTCCTAACAGAAGGATCAGGCTCAAATAACGACCGAAAAGGAGACTCGCTCCTGAATGAAAGCAGTGTCGCCACCGTCCTTTCAACGTCGGGACCCACAATCGTACCTTTCGCAAACTCGAACCGTACGTGGCACAACTCAGGCGGATTGGGTCCCAAATCACCATCTTCCAATTCTTCACAAAGAAAAACACACATTTTGTCGAAAACATATCTCTGCTTCGGTGCTTCCCATTGGCGGAAGACATCCATAACAGACTCTAACTCATATCTTGTAGGGTCAGTAACCCATTTATGCGCCAAATGATCCAATACTTACTTGTCTCTAGAATCAGGCAGTTGGCTACGCAACTGTTTACGCTCTGAAACGGGGGTCGTGCTCAATGACCCAAATAAAGGAGACAAAAGACTAGTAACAGTATCCGTCATTCTCTGTCGGACAGAAGGAGAAGTTGACAGGAGATAAAGCGGATTGAGAGGAAGCTAATGTAGGAGCAGTAGCAGAGGAGGCAGCGAGAACAGGTGAAAAAGTTGTTGGAATTAAAGACGGAGCAGGTAGGAAAGTCGGCGGTCCTTGAGAAGGCTGCACCAAAGGAGTAGGAGCCAGCTGAAGAGGAGCTGGCGGCTGTGCAACAGCAAGAGGCAAAGCAACCAGAGGTTGCGCCACTAAAGGTTGTGGAGGTGCTGTAGCACTCTGCGCATAAGGGGGTGGCGAGCTCAACAAATGTGACATTAAAGGATCTTTCTCAAGTTCCTTAGCTGCATCTTGCTGAAGAAGCGGCAGAACTGGAGAGCATTTATCAATTGCCATTTTACGTTGCCTGTGCAACTGCTCACTCGCTTGTTCTTCTTCGTTATCTTTATACTGCATAGCAGCTTGCATTATCGAGATACCCTTTTCTGTTTTATTCTTCTTCGCTAATTTAATTTCTTTCTGTTTGGCTTCCTTTTGTCATAGGCGGAAAGAGTCAAACATCGCCGGCCGGGCTTTCTTCTTAAAAAGTCTAACCTCTAGATTATCTAAAACTTCCGTGTCATAACTACCATATTGGGGCCACTTTAGGACACCATCCTTCCTAGTGTAGCGAATCCATACTTCATTATACGTGATGGGACCCACGTCATGCTTCATATAGAGCTCATACGTTGGAGTTCCAATCGGAGGAACCGGACACGAGTCCTCCAATCGGGAATCCCTATTTCGACCACAACAAAACAAATTTCCAAGTCTGCTAAGACCAGGCATCTTCGCTCACTAGTCTAGCTTCAAACTTCAAGGGAATAGCAAACACGATAGTCTAGTGAATGCACGAGTCCCTCGGCTTTGGTACTTGGTGGGAGAGAATGTAGGTCCCCATCTTGGTCATGAACTGGACACCCCTCACAAGATGCCAGACCGATGCTTGGTGAAGACCCAACATGCAGGGACCCTTGGTGTCAGCTGAAGTGCCTCCTCTGCTCATCCTATGAGATGCTAATTACCGTATTTTCTGGAGTATAAGACGACTTTTTAACCCTTGAAAATCTTCTTGAAAGTCGGGGGTCGTCTTATACGCCGGGTGTCTAATTGCCAGTGTCAAGTGAAATGAGCGTGTGTTGATCTGTAAATTGTGTCCTTCAAGTAATGTGCAACGTTACAGTGCACAACATTAGTGCAGTGTACAATTGAATTATTTTCCTTACAGATTGGATACATTCACTCCCTGAAAAGAGCAGCTGGGATTATTAACTATTGTTAAAGAACCAAGGGACCTACGCTGCCTTTTGTTCGCATATTGGGTGAGTGAATCACAACACAATAGAGGTTGGATAGGCCTTTTGAACATATTTGAGGTTGGATGGGTCATTAATTTCAATACCCATTGACCCATTGAAGAGGGGTAGTCTTATACGGCGAGCATAGCCCAAACCCTATATTTTAACAAGAAAAGTAGGGGGGTTGTCTTATACGCCCAGTCGTCTTATATGCTAGAAAATACGGTAATTATAATAAAAAGCATCCTGGCGATGTACGTATAGATTAGCAATGCTATGGATATGCATATGTAGATAGCCCTGCCGCCCCGTGGAAGAAGATAGAACGACATATGAACCTTGTGCATAGAGGTCTTGTACTTGGGTCCGAGGCATCGTGACAATGTTATGCGAAGCCAGATGTGTAAACAGAAGTAGTTCCAGAGAAACAAATCAACATTGTCACGCATGTGAATGTGTAAAAGGTCACTGCTGTAATGTTATTGTGCAAAACGAGGATAATGTAGGAACATGTGCAACTTTGCTACGAGGGCTTTACCTCGACACATAACAGTAGCAGCTCTCATGTCAGTGCCATACTGAGTCAGGTTAGTAGGGAACCCAAGGGCCGCAATCTACCTAAAATCTTTTGAAAATGCAGCCTCTGACAGACTGTGGTAGGAACACCTGGTTATCTCATGTAAAGAATATTCTGAATGAATTGCAGTTGGCGTTCCTATGGTCTGACTCAGATTGACTAAGGCGGGATACTGCGGATCTGATTGAGGATATCTACCACGAGCATAAGCAGATGAGGATTTTGCACTTATAATGGTGGCTTCTTTCCCTCTTTAGATTATAAACGTGTTAAATTGGCACTGTCGTTCTGCCTCAGAACTGACCACGAGTATCTTCTCATCTCCAGAGCCTCATAAGTATGGGTAGCTTGGCCATGCCTGAGAGATTTGTCGGCTGTTTTAGGAATTCAATTAACTGGATTACCCATCATGGAGGGTCCACTGCTGCCTGTGTCTCCTCCTGTTGCCTTCTTGCACACACCCTTTCACTAGAAGCCTGCACATCTCCTGAGGCGGAAGCCGGGAGAAGAGATTGATAGCGTCAAAACTGCTTATTTTTAAAACATTGTGTGTTCACTGATAACTGTGTATTTTAAAAGCCTTCATTTCGTGTTGCCATTTTGCACAACCACGCCCAGCGGACTCTAGCACTGACGTGGATTGACTTGCAGCTTGCCGCCATTCGCTCGGCACCTCGAGGCCACGCCCATCTCCCTAGGCCACGCCCCCAGCGCCGTGTATTTTAGGCGCGCTGACTACGAGCGCGACCTAGAAGCCTGCACATCTCCTGAGGCGGAAGCCGGGAGAAGAGATTGATAGCGTCAAAACTGCTTATTTTTAAAACATTGTGTGTTCACTGATACCTGTGTATTTTAAAAGCCTTCATTTCGTGTTGCCATTTTGCACAACCACGCCCAGCGGACTCTAGCGCTGACGTGGATTGACTTGCAGCTTGCCGCCATTCGCTCGGCACCTCGAGGCCACGCCCATCTCCCTAGGCCACGCCCCCAGCGCCGTGTATTTTAGGCGCGCTGACTACGAGCGCGACCTAGAAGCCTGCACATCTCCTGAGGCGGAAGCCGGGAGAAGAGATTGATAGCGTCAAAACTGCTTATTTTTAAAACATTGTGTGTTCACTGATAACTGTGTATTTTAAAAGCCTTCATTTCGTGTTGCCATTTTGCACAACCACGCCCAGCGGACTCTAGCGCTGACGTGGATTGACTTGCAGCTTGCCGCCATTCGCTCGGCACCTCGAGGCCACGCCCATCTCCCTAGGCCACGCCCCCAGCGCCGTGTATTTTAGGCGCGCTGACTATGAGCGCGACCTAGAAGCCTGCACATCTCCTGAGGCGGAAGCCGGGAGAAGAGATTGATAGCGTCAAAACTGCTTATTTTTAAAACATTGTGTGTTCACTGATAACTGTGTATTTTAAAAGCCTTCATTTCGTGTTGCCATTTTGCACAACCACGCCCAGCGGACTCTAGCGCTGAAGTGGATTGACTTGCAGCTTGCCGCCATTCGCTCGGCACCTCGAGGCCACGCCCATCTCCCTAGGCCACGCCCCCCTGCACCTCATTCATGTGCACTTCCCGTCCGCGCAGCGGACGTACGCAGCGGGCGCGCCGTTTGCGCGCCGTTTGCGCGCTTAAGGCAAGCCCGTCTGGGCCCGTCCGGGCCCAGACGGCCTTAGGCCCAGGTACTATGAACGATCCTCTAAGCCGTATAACTTACACCCAGGACAGGCTTCGAGCATTGAATCCGAATAAACATCCCAATTGTAAATACATCCTCTTGGAAGACAAGCCATTCACGGGCTGTGTCCTCTGCAACCCGCCGGAAGAACAGGAACATGCACAAACCCTCCGACTTGGCCTTCTCAATTGCAGGTCTCTTGTCAGACACGCTTACGAGATAAATATCCTTGTTCAAAACTCCACGCTAGATATAATGTTTCTTACAGAAACATGGCTGACGCCGAATAACGACTTTGACATGGTCAATGCCGTTCCCCCAGGCTATCAAATACGCTTCCTAAACAGACCGGTCGGGAGAGGCGGTGGGCTAGCCATCCTCTACAAGGACCACCTCACCTGCAGGATTGACAATGGCAATGTCAAAGATTGTGAAAGTTGTAACTTTACTCTACAGATCTCTCCTGCAATCTCTCTCTCCGGACTCTTAATCTACCGGCCGCCACTTGGGGAATTCTCCAGTACATTGATGGATCACGTCACACTAATAGCAACCACTGCCTCTAACTTCCTTCTCCTAGGGGATCTCAATCTCCATTTCCTTGACCCCACGGATAACTCCGCAGCCAACCTATTGATAGATCTGGCGTCAGTCGACCTGCAGCTCATGAACTCACAGGCCACCCATGAAAAAGGCCAGCTTTTGGATCCAATTTTTACGAATATTCTAAATTTTAAAACTCAGGAACCCATTCCCTTTCCTTGGACAGACCACCTACTGGTCCCCATGCACTGGCATCTTAAAACCGTTCCGACTCAACCATCTAAAACCAGGACCCTCGTTAGACGGTGGCACAAGCTGGTGCCGTAGGACTGGGAAGCTAAGCTAAGAGAATCCTCCCCGCTCCCCTCCCTGGATCCCAAAACGGCGGACAGAGAATTTAATGAATGGCTCACCCATTCCTTGGATAATCTCATTCCGCACACTAGCACTCTAAAACATACCAAGAGGATCAGTCCTGCTCCATGGTACTCCCCTGCATTGAACGCCTTACGGAAGGAATGCAAAAAGTCTGAACGCATTTGGAGGAAGGATAAGTCTGTGAATAAAAAAGAGGTATTCCAGACATCCATGAGAGCATATAAACTAGCACTCCGTAACGCCAAAAGTGCCTTTTATGAGGAAAAAATAGAGAATTCTTCCTGCTCCGCTAGGGAAACCATCCTCATTCTTAAAGAGCTCCTCCATGTACCCGCCCCCCAGAAAAACCGCTGGACCCCAAAGCAGCGGAAGACAAATGTGTCAAACTAGCTACCTTCTTCGATGAAAAAATCAAAAAGATTCTTGCATCTCTTCCCGCTACCGAATACGATCTCATTGAAGGAGATAAGGACAACCCTCCCCTGCGAATGAATTCCCCCCTGAAATCATCTGCCCTTCACCTGGTCTCCTTTGGTCCGGTTACCATGGAGGAGGTAACCGCCACATTTGCCTCAATCAAGAGTGGCGCCCCCAGTGACCCAGTGCCCATACGGTTCCTCAAAAAAGTCACCCACACCATAGTGCCCCCGCTGACCGCTCTGATTAACACCTCATTATTCCAAGGTGAAGTCCCTCTTAGCTGGAAAGAGGCGGTCGTTAAAGGACTTCTAAAGAAGCCTTCCCTAGACCCAGAGGACCTATCAAACTATAGACCCATCTCCCTTCTCCCCTGGATTGGTAAGGTCACTGAGAAGCTAGTAAATAAAAAACTGTCACAGTTCTTGGAAACTAACCACCTACTCAAGAACTCCCAAACGGGCTTCCGACCAGGTCAGGGCACTGACACCGCACTCCTTGCAGCAGTGGAGAAGGCCAGAGACATTCTTGACACAGGAGGATCAGTGGCAGTGATCCTCCTGGACCTGAGTGCGGCCTTCGACACTGTCAGCCACCAGGTCTTAACTCAACGCCTGGGAAACATCGGAGTGAAGGACAAAGCTCTGAAATGGCTCACATCATTTCTCTGCCAACGCTCCTTCCAAGTCTGGGAAAGTGACAGCCGCTCCCCTGCCATCCCCCTCCGGTGTGGTGTGCCCCAGGGCTCGTCACTAAGCCCCACGTTATTTAACGTGTATATGGCCCCACTGGAGGAGGTGGTCACCCCATTTGGAGTGACTATCATCAACTATGCTGACGATACACAGCTGGTGGTAACGCTATCTCACCCCAAGCAAGAACCCTCCAACCTACATGGCTGTCTCTCCAAAATACACCAATGGATGAACGACTCAGCCCTCAAGCTCAATGGGTCAAAAACAGAGATTTTGCTCCTGGGACAAAAAGGGCTCTCCCTACCCCCGAACATCTGGCCCGTCTGTCTTGGGGAACCTCCTGCCCCCAAGGCGGAGGTCAAGAGCTTGGGAATATGGTTAGAAAAAGATCTCACCTTTAGAACACAGGCAAGGAAGACGGCCGGCGTCTGTTTCGGCCTTCTAAGGTCATGTAGGAAAGTGCTCCCCCTACTTCCTTTTAATTCCAGGAAACTGCTGATCCAAGGCCTGATTGTCTCCAGGCTGGACTACAGTAACGCCATTTATCTGGGAGCCCCCGAAGCTACCTTTCAGACCCTTCAGAAAATCCAGAATGCCGCGGCCCGGATGCTCACGAACACCCCGGCCAGAACATCCGCAAAACCCGCCCTGAAGAAACTGCACTGGCTGCCGGTTAGGGAAAGAGTGGTTTTCAAGGCCCTCTGCCTAGCTCACAAATTGCTCCACAATGAAGGCCCACCAATTCTCAAAAACTGTATTACCCCCTATAGACCCACCAGAGCACTCCGATCGGACCACGAAAACCTCATAGTTGTACCCAGAGTGAAAAAAGCCCGCTCAGGAGGTCGCCGCTTCTCGGTTCACACAGCGAAGCAATGGAACGCGCTCCCTCTGAAACTAAGAACAGAACCGAACCTCCTCCGCTTTAGGAAATCGCTCAAAACTCTTCTCTTCCCATAAGCCATCTATCTCTTCTGCACTCCTTCTCCTCTGAATTATGAGGTATAGCGCTGGGATACTCACGGGTGACTACGCGCTCTATAAAAATTTTAAATAAATAAATTAGGATGTTGTCTTAAAGCTCTTGATTGAACGAGCACTATTGCTACGTGCCATAGGGTGTTAATGTGCTTATATGATTACTCTTCAATGGATGTTTTCCATTTTATTAATTGTACAGATGTTTTACCCGATAGATTGATTGATTTTGTGTGTAGCATCTATAAAGGATTGTGGGGCATATGTAGGTAATTCACATTTTGCGATTCTCAAATAGCGATTTTTAAGGAATCGCTATTTGAGAATTGCAAAATGGAATGTAGGTAATAATTCGCAATTTTTTAGCAAATCTCTAAAATTCCTTAATTGCGATTAGCAAATTCCGAATCGCAATTAAGTAATGAGTGTCCCATTCATTCCTATTGGCCAAAAGGCCCATAGGAATGAATGGGGATACATTCTCAAATTGCGATTTTCTATGATAAAATCGCAATTTGAGAATCGCAAGTCCAAGGGTGCCAGGGTGTCCAAAGGACACCTATTGCACCCCTGGAATGTGCCTCTAAGTGCATGTGACACACATACATGCCCTAAGGGCATGTGTGTGCGCCACATGGCACTTTGAATTAAAAAAAACGCATTTTGACAGGAAATCGCAAAATACCATCTACTTGGAGTAGGTGGTAGTTTGCGATTCCTTAAGCCAAAATCGCATTTCAAAAGTCACCCCTACATAGCATTTAAGGAATCGCAAAATTGCGATTCCTTAAATGCTTGAGCAAAATAAGGAATCGCAATTTTTGCGATTCCTTATTTTGCTATGTGGCACCTACATACCAAATGGCCTTCCTACATATGCCCCTGTATTCCATCAATTGTCCCATTCTCACAACTTTATATATAATGATTTTTCGCACATGCTCCTTTAGCAGGATGTTGATGTGTAGTTGCTGATCTTTTAGGCATTATTGAGCAGAAGGCTAGTGATCCACTTATTTGACTGCGCCTCATTTAATTGTATGTATTATGTATTTGGCATTGATGTAGTTATTGATTGTTTTTATTTGGAACTCTAGCAGGGTTTCCTGTTACTTGTGTTTTCTCTTTATGTCCCTCTGCATACATATTCTAGAGGACTTTGCTTTGTAGCTGCTGAGAACGTAGGTATTATTGTTTATGTGTTATAGGTTATCATTCTGCTCATTCAACTGTATTCTTTAGGAAAGTGGAGTATTATGTGATGAAGGGGTTAGTCTCCACCATGCATTACTATCACGATACCCCATAGATGGTCCTTGGATTCACACTAATAAATCCTTAGCTCTGTCCTGCTAGTGTGGCAAAGAGCAGTCACGCTTTACTAGAGCAACATGTGTTAAGCGTAGCGTATTAAGGATAGAAATCTGACACCAATTTATAACAAGCTTTTGCAATGCAATAGGTTTCGCATTTACGCGAGTTTGAGCTATTGACATTACACATTACAATGCCTTTAATTTTTGTTTTCATTTTTAAAATATAACTAAAAGGCATTGTCATATACAATGCCAATAGCTTAAACTTGTGTAAATGCGAGACCTATTGCATTGCAAATCAAAAATGTGATAAGAAGCGCTACATCAAAAAAACAGTAAGCAAATATTCTGAAATGATGACAGAGCATGCGTAGTTTGCGCTACTACTCACGACGCAAATTGAATGTAGCACAGTGCAAATATGCGTAGCATAGCGTAGCGGGTATTTTTTTCTTGCTCGCGGTCCTCAACGTCAAGTTGGCGACCGCAAGAGAGCAAAATCATCATCCCGGTGAGACTTTTGCCTCGTTCGCAATCAGCAACATCAAGTTGCCGATTGCGAGCATGGAAAATAAATCTCCTGGCGAGATTCTCAATGGAGGTAGGTCAGGTTTCTCATTGCGAGTGGTCGCGCACGCTCGTGACCGCTCGTGATGAGAAACTCACAATCTGCATTGAGAAACCTGCTGCTCGAGTACAAATCCACTCGAGCGGCAGAAAATGACCACTTGCACTGTGCAAGATGCTGGTTGCAATGATTGCACAGTGCGGACAAGCATCCGGCACTGTGCAATCAGTGTGAACAGCATTTCCCTTCCGCACTACGCAGTTCACGTAGCTACGCGTAGCGTGCGTAGTGCCAAGTGCACTTCGCATAGCTACGGGTAGCGCTACTACGCAAACTACGCCCAGGGTTAGATACTTCATTGAAACACCAAAATAAACAGAAACACATACATGTTACCGGAGTTATAGATTTGTGAAGCAATAAAAAATCAGTGCAAATAATACAGTGAAATTATAATGTTGTGGTCAATGGGAGAAAAGACATGTGACAACAACCACTTACAGGCTGAGTTGCAGTTGTATCAAGGGGGTTAGAGTTCAGGCGGGTCCATGGTCATGATAGTCAGTTCCATTTTTCCTGGTCTATAAAGTACGGGGGCAGAGGTGTCCTGGCTGTATGTGGTGCTGTACGGGGACCCAGTGGTGCTGGTTTTAATGCGTACACGGTGCTGCAAAGAATGGATGCAAAAACACAATGGTAGCACCCCAGGGGTGTTGGCTGAGGGTTGCATGGTGATCCCTGTATTTGTAGCGTCAAGTGTCGGGGTGAAGTAAAGGATTGACAACCAACAAGCCTTGGCAGTGGTAAACTCAGTGAAAATGTACTGGCAGTTCCTTGGGTCCTGGGGAGTGAGGTAGAGGCCAGAAACATCATGGAAGGCTGGAGTACAACTCCCACAATGCAGTAGACGCTCTGGATTTGGGCAATCCCTTGGGGGCCTAATGGCCAGTCATTCTTATGTTCCAGACAGGGTTTTACCTCCTGTATGCAGGGGACTAGTGCCACTAGTACAGGGTAGTCTGAGGATGTGTCTGGCTTCCACAAGGGTCCCTCAGTCAGGGGATGCAGAGTTTAAGCCACACATGAGGCTCACTCTTACAGTTCCAAGTATGTTGCCTCAGGGACAGAGTATCCCCTTTTGCTTTGGCTGGTGGGCAAAGTCCTGTTGTCAAAGACACAGGTCTCTTCTCGGTCCTTCGCAGATCGAGCAAATCTCAGGTTCTGGTGTGAGGGGGACCCTTAAATCTTAGAATTAGGGGATTTAAGAGTGTGGTGACTAATAGCCAGCAGCTAGCTCCTGCTACTAATTCACCCGTGAGGTAACAACATCTGGTAAGGTGGGTCACCTTTTCAACCCCAAACCCTCTATTCTGCCACTCCTAAACATGGCAGTAAACTAAATGTAGTGTACAGCCTGTGCTGCTCACCCTGTAGGTGTGGGCAGCCTTCTGGGGATGTGCACTACCTTGCATGTCTGTGAGAAAATGTGCCTGGGGTAGGGGGAGGGCTGTTTCTTCCCCTGGGAGTCAGCCCTGCTGCATATCAGCGGAGGTGTAGCGTTTGAAGCTCACTGCCTTCGTGTGCCACTTGAATAGCCTGCTTGTGAGGAGGTAAGTGTGACCTCCTGCCTATTGAAGTGTTAGAAATGGGGATCTCTAGTTGGCAGACGTAGGTACTTTTGTCCCAATAAGGACCCTTGCTTCTAGTCAGGGTAAGGTGGGTACACTCCTAAAATAACCCCTGCTCACCCCCTTGATAGCTTGGCACAAGTAGGCAGGCTTATCTCAGAGGAAGTGTGTAAAGCATTTTCATATGACCAACAGTAATACAGTGAAAACACTACAAACGGACACCACACCAGTTTAGAAAAATGTCCAATATGTTTATATACTTAAGACAAGACCAAAATGATACATAAATCCACAATACAGCAATATAATAGCTATTTTGCAAGATGTCTTCAAAATTGCGGAAATACTTTAGAAACACAGTTCATATGAGTCGGTAGCTCCGCTACTGCGTCGATACGAGTCAGCAGAGTCGTGTACAGACTAGATAACAGTACCTTTTCTTGTTGTGGCTTAGCACGGGGTGCGAGCTGGTTGTGGCAACCGTCGCAGTTGCGGTACGAGAAGGAAGCAGTGCAGGGTGCAGTGCCCCTTGATGCGGTGCAGGCAGTGGCTCTGTGGCGATCATTCAGTCGGCATCAGTGAGACCAAGGCTTATGGTGCAGGGCGAGGCGATGCACGATATGGTGCTGACAGGTTGCGGTGCAAGCGACCGAGCCGGTTGGCGAGAATTGGCGATGGTCGGCCCAGAATGCAGTTTAGGACAAGGTGGTGCATCATGGTTCTTACGAGCGGTCATAGGGTCGAAGTCAGCAGCAGCGACAGCGGTGGTGAGAACTGGGTGGCGAAGTGAAGCAAGGCAGTGCGGAGTGCGGTGCCCACAGGTCACGGTGCAAGCAGCGGCTATGTGTCAGCAGCATTGGTCGTTGTCATCAGTGAGACCAGAGTTGCGGTGCGAGATGCAGACAGTGCTCACTGCGGTGC
Source organism: Lissotriton helveticus (assembly GCF_964261635.1). Lineage (NCBI taxonomy): Eukaryota > Metazoa > Chordata > Amphibia > Caudata > Salamandridae > Lissotriton > Lissotriton helveticus. The sequence continues at coordinate 374,072 of NW_027611720.1, forward strand.
CATCAGGACACGACCAGTGATGGAGTTGGTGATGGAGCCGGTTGCTGTCCCTCCTCTGTGGCAACTGAACCAGTGGTTCCAGAAGCGGTACCCAGAGGTTTGTGAAGTCTTTGCAGTCCCTGAGACTTCAGAACTGGAGGCAAGCTTCTTTTCAAGCCCTTGGAGATACTCAGCTCAAATGAAGAAAGTTCAGTCCAGTCCTTTCACTGCCCAAGACAGAAGCAGCAACTGCAGGCCAACCCAACAAAGCAACAACACAGCAAAGGGGCAGCTCTTCCAGCTCTTCTTCCTGGGAGGTTCCTTGATTCCAGCGAGATCTAAAGTTCTGGGGTCCGGACCCCAATATTTATACTCGATATTCCTTTGTTCTCTCAGAGAGTGTCTGTGTTTAATCCAAACCAGTTTGGTCCTCCCAGGCCCAGTTTTCTGGCAGGAGGTGGAGACAGTATTGTGGAAGGCAGACCAGGCCCATTCTGGAGCAAAGGAAATCCCCTCCCCCTACTCTAAATGCAGCCCAGGTTTATTCAGCCCCACCTTGGCCCATCTGACTCTGTGGAGCCACTGCGCTTCCCCAGCCACTCGCAAGCCAGACAGTCAACACACATTCTAGCAAAGGCACACTGGATGGCTAAGCAAGAAAATACCTACTTTCTAAAAGTGATATTTTCAGACACAGAACGCAAAAATCCTCCTAGCTAAAAGATGCATTTTAACGTTCTGAGTCCAGACATAGTAAACTCCATTTTCCTACCTCATTCGCAGGGGTAGTTACGATGTTATATGCAAACTTCCCATTCAGTCGTATGGAAACGGGTAGCCTTGCAATAGTGAAAACGAAATTGGCAGTATTTCACTATCAGGACATGCCACACACCGGGCATCTAAACAACGAGTGGTACGCAGTTCCCCAAACAAGGAGGTTTGGAAACGGGGGAAGTGAACCAGGACGTGGGTGGAGGCACACCTAAGGGGAGAATCTCCCCTTCGGGACTAAAACCGGCTTCTCGCTTCATCCAGCGCACGGGTAGGTTTGAAGAGTGAGTCCTTCAAATGGCAGGGCACCTACATTTGAGGTGCTTCATACTGAGAAGACCGTTGAAGCCAGCGCTTCTGGTTTATAGGGTATCACTAGAAGTGGCGGGACTCCTTGCCCGCCCCTTGAGTCCATTGGTAGGTAAAACACATTCACCATACCACGGTGTAGATAGTTTCTTTTAAGGTCCTGACGAATTGCACTGTATCATACTGAACACTTAGCATGAAACATGTTGACCAGCAACACAGAGTAGAGCATTGCTCCCCTGGATCATTGCACCAGCGAGCAGCCTCTCTTCACGATTTTTAATAAGGTAGATTAGCATGTTTTTAAACTTACCCAGTGGACTATCTAACCTTTTTTAACTCACCACTCATCCACATCTACACTCTTCCTTCAGGGCCCTCACATCCCCGGCACCAAACGGCAGGAACAAAAGATCTCCGCCAAAGAGCCCCTTTAATTGTGCCCGTCGGGTATTGCACCGCTGACCCTACAAGGAGCACACCCATATGATGAAGCATAACACCTAGCTTGCTGGGTGTGTGAGGGTTTTAGCTCTGAAGGGGAGATTCACCCCCTTAGGTGTGCCTCCACCCATGTCCTGGTTCACTTCCCCCGTTTCCTAACCTCCTTGTTTGGGGAAATGCGTACCACTCGTTGTTTAGCTGTATCTGGGCATGAATGCTGGACCCCGTTAAAAATAGCCCTAATCGTCCCTCTCTTTGTTGTTTTACACACCCTGGCATGTCCTACCTTTCACTTACACTGCACCCTTCCCACAGGGGTACCTTGGGACTGCCCAAGGGGTGACTGATATGCAAGAAAAGGGAAGGTTAGTGCCTGGCAAGTGGTTACACTCGCCAAGTCAACAAGGCTTGGATGCAGCACTGGCTGGTCCGAGTTACCTTTTACGCACTACTGGTGTGGGTGGCACAACCCGTGCTGCAAGCCCACTAGCAGCATTTGATTTATGGGCCCTGGGCACACACAGTGCACTGTACTAGGGACTGACCAGTAAATCAATCAACCAATCATGGAATTACTAATCCATCACATCAATTTACCACAGGAGCGCTTGTGCTTGAACACTGAACAGCAGTGAGAAAGTGCGCAGATACACTAAACCAGCAAAGAACAGAGTCAAAGCCAAGAGGTTAGAAAGCAAAAAGCCAGGGAAAACATGCCAATAGATGCCAGGTCTAACACAAAGCCTTTGTTCCTGACTCCTGGGAGTGATCCTACTTCCTAGTAGAAGGCCAGAATCTTATCTTGGCAGCTGTAGGCGTGGGAAAGCGGTGACTTGCCAGCTAAAGCAAAGTGCAGCTGGGGAAACCAGTTAGGCACTATCTAAGGTCTACACTTGGGTGCATGCCAAATCACCCTCAAAACCAGAATTGTGGCAGGGGTGAGAAGGCATGTTGTTTGATACCAAACATGACATATTTCAGCAGTACCATAATGGAACTGGTGACCTCTGTTATCCTTTGACCCCTAGCACTTATAGTGGCCTCCATTGAGGAACTCCACTATACGGACATATCAGCTTGCACTTATTTGTCTTCACCCTTGAAATAATGCACAGGAGGCCTTCTTTAGGGGTGTCTGACATATATTAAAAGCAGTGTAAGTGATTGTGCCACACAGGCAGTCGAGATGGAGTAGTTTCACTGCTTCTGGAGGCTGCAATGACAGGACTGCTGTCAGTAGTTTAATTGGGTCACACAGCATGGCACAAGACTGTGCTGTAGTCCTCAGGATTCCCTTCCCACCAGTGCCCTGTGTACCCTAGGAAAATGTACTAGGGACTTATCAGGGGGTAAAGTCTTTGTCATTTTGAGATTACCAAAGTGAACATAACAGTTTTGGGAGAGAGCACAGACACTGGGGTCAGGGCAGCAGACTCAAGTGTATTGTGAGAGTCATAGGCTTCAGCAATTTGAGAAAAATACTGGGGGGTGACCATACAAAAGGACACCTTCCTACAGTATCATGTATGTTTTTAGATTTTTATGAATTATGCATTGATGTATAAACCAATTGTTGTACTCATTGTAAGGCTGACAGCTGAAACAAAATTTAATTAGCATTGAAGTGAGCCTGGTGACAGTCAAGCTCCTGAACTTAACTTCAGAATTTTGTGCTGTTTCAGCCAGTGATCTTACCAGGCATGGTGTGCATATTTGTAACACCTGTTAACACACTCTGGAGTAATAGGGCTCAGTGTATATTTGTAAACCATCTTTCCTTAGGTGTTATCTATCTGGATACTCTAGTGGTTGCTAATGTAAAATGAAATAAATATTGATCACCTTTTGTTTCTCCCCCAGACTGCAACAAGAATACTTGAGAACTATCCGATTGACACCTACCGAAGCTTGCCCAAAACAGAAGGGGTCTACCATGAAGTCATTCTTATGCTTGGGTCCGAAGAGATGGTAAAGTCCAGTGGTGAATACCTGTTTCAGAAGGAGAGCGGGACCAGCAGGCAGAGGACATTGATGGAATGGAATGAGAACACACAGCACTTTAATCTTCTCCGCACCAGGGGCGCCAACACCGTGGAGCTGTCGCCACATACAAAGCTCCTTGTTTTAGGCCATGGACGCCTCAGAGATGGAGACATTCGTTTGGGTGGTAAAACCTCTAGGGAGTTAGCGGACTCCCTCCTGTCCCTTTCAACAGACAGAGCAGAGCTTCACATGTCTAAGAAACGTAGGACCCTTCGAGAAGTTAGTCTGGTTTCATGTGATGTTGGTGAGGGACCTGAAGGGGGGCGGTTTGTGGAGGAGCTTTTGGTGAACATGCGGGAAGGGGGTCTGGAAGTTGGGTCTGTCTCAGCGCGAACTGTTTACACCTATGTCTTACCTGATGGGACCAAGAGAACCGCAGAGTCAGAGGCGTCCGAGCTCTGGAGTCACCACAGCCCCAAGCACAAGAGAACCTTCTACCTAGGGGAAAACAACAAACTTCACGAGACTACAGACAGCTCAGGAAGGAGTCACCAGTGGCATGAAGAGCAAAAGCAGCTTTCTGAATTAGAACCTCTTGCGCCAGGCAGGCCGTGGAATGACCCTTTGTTTGTGAGAGACGGGGGGACATTATACAAGATTGACAATGCTGTCCTCAGTGAGATCATTGACAGCAAAGTGAAAGCCCTCTTTGCTTCCGGTGAGGCACAGATAACCCCGAGTGAAGAGTCCGTCCCTGTCTACAGGCCAGATGGGACGACTGAGACGAGTAACGTGAGAACGGTCCGGGGCATGGACGATCTGCGGGGCAACATTCAAGAGATCATCCACACCACTAACAGGATTCGGAAAGATATGTTACTCGAGCATGGAGAGCGATTAAGGAAGGAAGGTATTGTTGACAATAATTTCAATCTGAAAACAACCTGGGGAAATCTTGAGGAGCACGCACATATGCATAACAACCCACGCAACTTCTTCAAATGGTTACAACGCAACATTGCTTCCTCCTTAAGTAATAGGCATGTATATTACAAGTTCAAAGATTTTGTTTACAGAATGAATCTACATGACTTTTACTTTGAATATTATGGAGCATTGAGAGAGGGTGTGGATGTAGATCAGAACATGTTAAACAAACTTGCCTATGCCGATATGGGGAACATGGGGAACAAAGATGGGTTTGTAGAAATGGCAAAAAATTGGGTTGATGGAAACCACGAAGTGATAGACAACAACATCAACATTTTTGATGGCATGGCAGTCCTCGCAACGCACATCTCTGAACCTGTTCGTAACCCGCGAGTATTTATCACCAACAGGCTGATGTGGGATGCCACCTCCTCATGGTCAGATTTTAGAAACCGCAATCCAATGGCAAGGGGAAGGACTTGGCAGGGTAACAAAGCAGCCATTGGCTTGGAACATGAACCCAATGCTGCGGTACATGATGATACCTTGGCAACCGTGAAGCTATGGCTTACAAGGAAATACAGAGGCAGGTTCACCACTAGTCAGCAAGACAATGCTGAGAAAGCTTCAGGAGAACTCATAGGGACAATACGTACAGACATCCTTAACACCCTACCAACACAGAACACAGACATTGATACTAGCATGAGACCATACATAGGACCTCTGTCTGAGAAGGATGTGGGTCGGATGCAAGTATTCGAAGAGGCAGTGCGCGGGAGGAGTCTGCAGCCACAGTTACTTCTGAAGACAGCAGAAGATCAGCAGCACTTACAGGAAAAGATCAGAGACATCATGACGGATCAGCGATATGGAGATCTCTCGGACTATCGGAAAGTCAGATCCCTTGAGAAATACAGTGGTGGATTGAAGTTAAGTTTACAGAGCACGACAGAACCCATGATGACCAAAGAGATCATTATCCCCGGAGAAGCAGGGACCTCAAAATCCGAGGAGCTCATGCACTCCTACTTCAGCGACGTTCACTCTTCGTCCAGCAAGATTAATCACGGTTTGGGCATTTACGGTTCCCTAATGGGCTTCCAAGCAGCAAACCAAATGTTCTCCCAAGGGCGGGACTGGGAGGGCGGAGTCATGGTGGCGCAGGGCGTTCACGGTGTAACAGAACTCTCAGGTGTTAATGCAGTCATCAATGACTTCATCAGCAGCACCTCAAAGCAGGCGGTTGCTAAGAACTCTGAGAAGCTGGAAGGGGTCGCTGCTGCTAAATTTACGAACTCACTGTCTTCAATAGGAAAAGCAGCCGAAAGTATTCCAGTTCTTTCTGTTGCATTTACCGTATTTAATATATATGAAGATATTAAGCAGGACAGTGCCATTGGATTCGTGGATGCCACCTTGGATGGAACAATATTAGTAACCAGCTTGCTTGGGCCGGAAATGCTGCCGGTCACTGTTGCTTTGACTATAATCCGCTTGGGGATAGATCCTTTGTACCATGAGATCAAGCACGAGCTCGACTCATTGCCGCCCAACGCCAGTGGTGGGCAACGTTTTGTGGCAGTCCTAAAAGGAATTGTTCTTGCTGTCCGGGACATTATTGTTTCTTTTGTGGAAATAATAAATCAGTTTAACATTTTTCATACATTCAGTGAGATCTATGAACTAGAGGAGGAGCACAGAAAGAGCATGCAGCTGGTGGATGATCTGAAGACCCCTGATAATTACTTCAAGGTCAAAGAGCAGGGGGCGGGTGACGGGTGCCACACCATGATTGACTTCACTCAGGGGAAAGATTCTGGCTACGGAGGCGATCTGTACGTTGAATTGACCGACCACAACTCTATGATCGTAACCATCGATGACCCAGTCACTCCTGGAAGACTGCCCAAAGAGTACCCTTTCCAGAGAGGGTGCGAAACAGTGGACATCATTTTAGGATTTGGACAATCAGTTAAGGTTGCATTTGTAAAGAAATCAGCCACATTTCTGTGGATCCCAGTGAAGAAAGAAGATGTGATTGGCTCGATGGTGCCGGATGAAAGCTCTTTACATGGCACCTACAAAGGCAACTCAAAACCTAACCGGTTCTATGCAGTGCAGCAAAGAAAGCCACCAGGCCTGCATTACTCTCTCGATACATACTTCTACACTCTATTTGGCAACAACGGGAATGACTTTTTCTTTCTGGGGCCACAGAGAAGCTTGGTTCATGGTGGAAATGGCCAAGATGTCTACTTCATCCCTGAGGACGGTGGAGACACAGACATTTGTAACCAGGCAGAGGACCAGGCCATGGATCTTGTAATAATCAACATAAAGTTCATTCAAATATCAGCAAGGAAAGAAGGACAGGACTTGAAGCTGTTCTACAACAACAATCACCACATAGTCATCAGGAGCTGGTTCATGGGAGATTCATATCAACACTTGAGCTTTAAAAGTCGCGATGGTGCATTGTTTAAAGTGGGGAAAGTTCTACCGGATGGGAGAGTCACCCTAGAAGTGACAGTCCTGGATTATTCTAGAGACACTGAAGGGTGCAATGTAAACCTGAAACTCTCTCCCTGGGAAAGAGTCATCTTTGTTAAAGGAAGTGATTACGATGATGTCATTTTAGGCAATGAAGTGGGAAACGTGCTTCAGGGTGGGAAGGGCGTCAACCTTCTCACGGGGGGCAATGGCAAAGACATGTATGTACTGGAAGAGAAAGAGACCTGTGACACAATCAACAACCAAGCTTCAGATGGAGAAATAGACACCGTTCAAATAGCTGCTGAGTATAAAAATGTAAAAGTAGCCGTTGTCAGCACATCTTCTATCAAGGTCTGGGATTCTGCCGCCTCGGCATGTGTGATTATCAAGGGATGGAAGTTGGGCTGGGAATGGCAGCACATCATATTCCAAACCAAGGACTTTGTTATTTTCCAGGTGTCAAACACGACTGCTGAACCCAAGATCGTGCCGTTAATCATGGATTTCCATGACTCAGAGACAGGGGTGTCCCTTGACCTAAACACCATTCCAGGGAATGAGCACATAATGACTGTCATAGGGTCATCATTTCAGGATGTCATCATAGGCAACAGAAAACCCAACTTCTTTGGTGGTGGTGACGGGGATTTCCTAAAGGGTGGAGATGGCCGTGACACTTACACTGTTGATTGCAAAACTGAGCAACCTGCTATTATCAATAACTATGCAGAAGACAGCCTGCCTGATGTTTTGTTTTTGAAAGAGAAGTTTAGCACACTGAGATATACAAACCCCGCAGACTCACCTGACGTCATCATCAGGGGTAGGAGATGTGTTGTCCGTTTGCAAAATTGGCACCTATCTGAACAGAACCGGCATCTATGGATCCAGACAGAGGATGGGATAACTTTCGAGCTTGGGAACGGAAATGTACCCCTAGTCTATGCCGTGGACTATTCCACATCAGATAGCCATCCTGATACCATTGACACTCGTACTGGTGTCTACTCAAGAGCAACAAAGATAATTGGTCCCACAAAGTTTGTTGCAATATGGGGAAATGAGAAGGACAATTTCATTGACCCTGGTAGCGGAGGTGCCTTTATGAGTGGTCTCAGTGGTAAAGATACGTACATCCTCAAAGCAGAATATCATGGAAGATATGTTCTTGATAATTTTGCAGAAGACCAAAGTATTGATTTTCTTATTCTCGATGCGGAGTTCAAGGCTATCAATATAGCACGTTTATCAGAAACAGATTTGCTCATTAGTGTACCACCTGCAGCCAGGTGGACATGTGAGCTAAAAGGATACATTCAGCATAAAGAGCAGAGACACCTGATAATGCAGAGCAGGGACAAGGTTTGGTTCACAGTGTCTGAGGAATCCCTTCGTATCCAGCCCTTATTTCTGGATCGCAAGGATCTTCCAACAGACCTCCACCTGAAATTGTCTGATGGCCATCTTCGCACCATTCCAACTGTATATGGATCAGTACGGAACAGAAACACCATCATGGGAAATGACCTGAAGAATGCATTGGTGGGTGGAAAGGACACTGACGTGCTCGCTGGACTTGGGGGCAATGACCTTCTTCAGGGGTCTGATGGGACCGACTACCTGTCAGGTGGAACTGGGGACGATGAAGTCCATGGAGGAGAGGGGGACGATTATATCTTGGCTGGGGCCGGGGATGATGTTATTTATCCTGGGCCAGGCTCGGATAAAGTCTATGGGGGATCTGGGTCTGATACCGTACTTTTCTCAGGGAACCACACAGATCACACTGGAGTTCTGGTAAACCTAGGTTTGGGCTATGGCACGGGTGCCGATGCTGAAGGCGATCTGTACTTCAGTGTGGAGAACGTGCTTGGGACCAGCTACAATGACATCCTTGTAGGGAGCGACAAGGACAATTATCTAAGTGGTGAAGGCGGAAGTGACCTTATTCTGCCCATGGGGGGCTCTGATGTTCTCCATGGCGGGGAAGGAAGTGACATTTATTACCTGCGGGAGGCAACTGGTCTCAAAAGAATCGACAACTTCTCTAAAGACAAGGCCATGGATATGATCTACTTTGGAACTGTGGGTAATGATGAAATAAAACATATACAATTTAGGAAACTGGAAGATGACTTAGAGATTACATTTCCTAACGGAACCGACACAGACTTTCTAGAAGGGGTTCTCATAAAAAACTGGTTCAAATCAGTACACTATCGTCATGTTTTAATAATGTATGGAAAAATTATTCCTTTATTCGCTTCATGGCATGCCCTGCATACTTTTGATACTTGTGTGATCACAGTGACATCTTCAGACATTCTAAAAAAGTGCTAGAATCTTCTATCCAAGTCAATTTACACATACAAAATAAATGTAATCACTACGAAAAAGTTTAAAGTGTGTTGCACATTAAGTTAAACTTGCTGGATACAATATATAATCGACAAAATAGATATTGAATGCACCCTAAGAGCATAAGCATTTTTATCTAGTGTGCTACCTTTCATCTCTGTAAATCATAATCTTTATCCTTATTACCATGAAGCCAGACTAGAAGTATCTGGATCTGTTCCACTGCTTCCAAGAACACTGAGTAGACAGGGACACATTGAAGAATGAATGGGGAATGAATGGGGAACAGCAGGGATTGGAACATGAACCCCTAACAGACATGAACCAAGTGTCCACAAGTTGTGTCTCTCCCAGCCTCTCATCACAGGACACTCCAATTTGTTGTGAGTGCCTTCTCCTTGCTTCTCTCTCATTTTCACTGCTTTCTCCATTTCGAAGGCCTGGATACCCTGTCAAGTGATTAGCCGCGCTTTATAAATCCTGATTGATTGATGCCCCCGTGAACATAAAGCAAAACAAGATTAAATAAACTGGACCGCACAACCCATGCCACAGCAAAAAACATTAGTTTAAATATAGCTAATTGTAACTAGAAATCCAACCCATGAGTCTGGAGGATAGCACACGAGGCCTAGAACTGTGGTGAACAGTTGCGCCATCCACATTCTGAGTTGTGCCGTCCTAAAATGAGTCCTTAGGAAAGTGTTGCATTGTAGTTGGGCACTTCTTGATGTATTTGTAGTGTCCTGCGTGAGGAGTAGCGGGACCCTTGTGGTCCATATGGAATTCTGTAGGATAATGATGTAAGTGATTGGGTGTGGCTAATAAAGGTTCATGACGTGTTACATACAGTTAACGGTTACACTCTGAAGAATAAAGACGGGTGCCAGTGAGCTCTGTGTGTGGTGTAATTTCTTATATGCTCATGGCAGGGGACGACGCGACAGTATCCAGCAGAAAGTTCTCCCTTTGCAGTTCAGCGGTCCTCGCAACCTGCCGCCATTGTCCTCCTTCAAATTATATTGCACTTCCTTGCATCTCCAACACATGTGTAGAGGCTTTCTTCTCCATGAAGATAGGTTCTTTGACTATGATCCACACGCCCACAGCAAATTTTGGACAACTGCGTCTACGGTTGGGAGGCACAACATCATTCCTTTTTCTTAGATCTTTTCGTCCATTCAAATACCTGTGGAACGAGATAAGTTCAGATTCATGGGTGACTTTCTAAATGGGAAGCTATTCAGAACCTGCCTAACTCTCACTCATCAATTCAAAAGGGGACCAGCTAGTTGAAGCATGAGGGCCAAGATTTACAAATGTTTTGAGTTGTTTTGTGTTACTTTTTGATTGCGAACCTGATGCAAACCTTTTTTGGGATTTCCAAACCTACGGAAATTGCCATTTGCGTTGGTTTGTAAGGAGAAATAATGCAAATCAGCACTAAGCGCTGCTCTGCGTTACTTATCAAGTGGGTTTTCCATGGGTGGTACATGGGTGTTCCCCTGCTACCCCCATACTTTTTGACGCAAAACCGTATCTACTAACATCAGTAGACACAGTTTTCAATTTAAAAATAATGCTGCTGGCAAGCAGGTGTTAAAAGGAGTAATGTTTTCATTTCTGCTTTCTTTTCCCACTTTACACCTGTGCTGCACTATACAACACACATAACAAAGGAGGAAGGAAACATTTTAAATTAAATACAATCATAATATTTTGTACTGAATGGGAACCCTTCCAGTGCAAAACCTATGCTAGACTCACGCAGACACCCTTGCACTATGGCACAAAGGTGTGTGCATGGTGCTCCGCAGTAAAATCCTGCGCTGACGCTAGGAAGAGAGGGAGCGAGAGCCATATCTTTTTATGTATGGTTCTCTACTGCTGTCTCCCTGTCACGCAAGGCAGCAACTTTGGGTTCTGCGCTGCGTTGCTTGTACCTTGTGAATGTGGGCCGAGGCGTTCTAGAAACCCACGACATTCTGTGCACCTCTTCAACAACATCCGCTTTACTCCTGTAGGCACTCTGCACACATCCTACTAACACTCAGGTGACCATTTCAGCTGCTCCTTCCATTCTGAAAGTCTTTCAACATCTCAGAAACCACCTTGCAGCAGAGGCTGCAAACGCCAAACCAAATGGCAAACAACTAAAACGGGGTTTGGTAAAAGTAGTCTAAAGTCTGGATTTAGAATCTAATACTATTGGATTTTAGGATGTTTTGAGATCCAATTTTTATACAATTCAGCATGGCTGACAATCGCTAGAAGCTCTTTAATTCTGGGAAAGTGTAATGTTGCTTGCCCACACTATACACTGAGACCAGGTAGGTGTATAACTTCTTTATCTTTATTTTCATCCAAAACAAGTATCTGGAGCATAAGGGCGCCGAGCGTCTACACAGTGACTGCTCCGGTCGCCAACTGCCGTTCTCCCCGTTCGCGCCTTGCAATTCGCGCCTACTGCGCATGCGCGCGCGTCGCGCTCCTGTCTATGGCGTGACGCGTCATCGCGTTCACGCTCATAGACTAGAGCGCATCCTACATATCTCCCCTTTTTAACAATAAACAAAAATAACTTTTCTCAAACTCTACAGTATGTCCATGGTCCCCAATGTTCTCTGGCTGGGCTACCAGTATGACAAGCCTATGATTAATGTCCACTCATTTCAAAGTCTCTATATCGAGAGGGCACTGTGACTGCCCTGCCACTACGGGTGTGTCTTACCGGCATGTTCTCTTCCACCTCTCTGTCTCCGCCTGATCTCGATCCTTCTCTCCGGTCTCCACTCTGTGTTACTCCAGTCGGTGTTACATCTCTGACTGCGGACCCTGTGCTGGGATTTTCCATCTCACTGTCCTCTCCTATTTCCTCGGGAAAGACTTCCTCACCCTGCTCTGGTCGAGGCCTGGTTTCGTGGAAGTCCCTCTGTGTCTCTATCTCCTCCAGCTTGGGCCATACGACTATCTTGTTCACTCTGGCCATGCGGTCTTGGGACCACACCCTGCCGTCGCTGAGGAGGGCTGCTCTACCTCGCACCTCCTTGACTTGTAACGGCTGACTATATTTGCTGTCACCTTTCTTTTGTAGGGTAGGGAGTTTAACCCTAACCCACTCTCCTTCCTCCAGCTCTGTTCCTTTCACATTTCGACGTTTGTCATAATTGGCGGCATAGATCTTCTGGGCCTTTTCCAAATTGTGCTGAACCACCGCAGGGGACCATTTACTGGTGATGGTCTTCTCCCTCCATACTACATTGTCCCGAGTGAACGGATGCCGTCCTCTCAGCACTTGAAATGGACTGTACCCCACAGCCGTGGGGGTGATCCTGTAGGACCACAGAATACTCATCACCTCGGTCTCCCAATCCTTTCCCTGCGTGATGGCCGCCTGTATGGAGCCCATCAGCACACGGTTGAACCGCTCCACCTGACCGTTGCATGCGGGGTGATACACTGCCGTGTGTTTAGATTCAATACCATTTCTCCTCATAAACCTAATCCATTTGTCCGAGACAAACTGCGGGCCATTGTCTCTGAGGATGGTTTTGGGAATGCCTTCTCTTAAGAATACTGTCGTCAGGAATCTCAGAATCGTGTCAGTGTCCATGGATTCTTGAATGTCCACCTCAGGCCATTTAGAATACTTGTCCATTACCACACATAAATACTTGTTCACTCCTTTGCTGTCCAGGACAGGCCCCAGTATGTCGATGGCCACGTTCTCCCAAGGTCCCTGTGGTGTGTCAAACTTCCCCAAGGCCGGTCGGAGTGGTCTAAGCACTTTGTCAGCGCCTTGGCATTGGCCGCACTCCCTTACTTGCCTTTCAATGTGGACATCCATGCCTGGCCACCAATACATTTGCTTGACACGTGCTTTGGTCTTTACAATACCTAGGTGGCCCTCGTGCAGTAGAGTTAATAATCGGGGTACTAGTGAATCTGGCGGCACGACCCTCTCACCTCTATAGATGAACACTCCCGAGTCACTCAGGGACAGTTCCTCTCTTATTTCATAGAACCTCCGTACTCCATCGGTGAGTTTCCTTTTGCCGGGCCAGCCCGACGTCAAATGTCTCTTTATCTCCACCTTTTCCACGTCCTGATCATAAGCGGCCTCCCATTCTTGGATACTTATCGATCTCTCATGGTCCTCCATGCTTGCCACCATCTCCTCCTTATCCAGGGCATCCTCCGGCGCCACTTCCATCGCCGCAGCCCTGCTGAGATAATCCGCGACCCTGTTCTGTGTTCCTGGCAGGTATTCGACATCATAGGTGTAATCGAGCAGCTTCAGAGTCATTTTTGCTATTCTCGGGGTCGCTGTCTCATGACCCGAGGAAGTCAAGACTTTGATCAGGGGTTTATGATCAGTTTGCAGCTTGAATCTCGTACCCCAAACGAACTGCCGGAATCTGCCCAAAGCCCAGGTGACGGCCAGCATCTCTTTTTCAATGACGCTGTACCTTTGCTCCGTCGGAGACAACGCACGTGAAGCAAAGCTGATCGTTTCAGTGGCACCATCATCCCTCACTTGTGCCAGAACAGCCCCTAAGCCCTTATCACTGGCATCTGTGGTCACCACGGTCTTGCCCGAGGGGACAAACCCTTGCAAAGGAACAGCTTGGCTGATGCAGTCTTTGATTGTGTCAAATTCCAATTGCGCTTCTGAGTCCCACTCAAACTTGGTCTTGTCTCTGATGAGTTGCCTCATTCTGTACGTCCTGGTGGCGAAGTGTCTCACAAACTTGCTATAATACTCGGCCATTCCAAGGAACGACCGCACTTCCTCCTTGGAGCTGGGAGCCTTTGCATCCTTTATGGCCTTCACGTTTCGTTCCTTGGGTGAAATTCCACTCGTGCTGATCTCATGGCCCAAGTAGGTCACCGAATGGGTCCCTATCTTGCATTTGCTCCATTCCGCCGTTAGCCCCTTGTTTTGCAGCACTTCCAGCACTCTCTGCAACTTCCTGTCGTGATCTCCTTTGGAAGAGCCCATCACCAGGATGTCATCCTGAAAGTACTGTACCCCCGGAATGTCCTTGAACAGCCGATGCATCAGCTTCTGAAAGACAGCCGCTGCGGATGCCAGGCCGAAGGGCATCCTCCTGAACTGGTAGCACCCAAAAGGTGTAATGAAGGCGGTGTACTTTCTGCTCGATGGATGCAGCTCAATCTGATAGTATGCAGACGTGAGATCTATGGTGGAGAAGTGAGTCACACCTTTTGTCTTGGCGAGCATCTCCTCGATTCTAGGTAGGGGAAACTTCTCCACGATGAGATTTTTGTTGAGCTCGCGGAGGTCAACGCAGAGACGAACCTGTCCATTTGGCTTCTTGACCACTACCAAGGGGGATAGCCACTCCGCACTGTCCACCGGCTCTATGACGCCTTGCTCCTCCAGCCTCAGGAGTTCCTGTTGTACCGCTCCGCTGGTAGACATGGGTATGTTCCTGACTTTGTGCACCACTGGTACTGCGCCCTCCTTGAGGACCATTTTGTGGACGAACTTGTCCAGTTTCCCAACTGAGCCATCAAAAACTTTGGGGTATGCTGACTTCCAATCTTCATCTCTCGTGAGGGGCCACTCGTCTGTCAAAAGAATCTGCTCTTTGCCTCCCGGGTTGAGTATGATTCCCAGATCTCCTGCGTCTCTCCACCCCAGCACTGAAGGACCTCTCTCTGCTATATACAGGGTGCACGTGGCTGACCTCCCTCTGAATTCGAATGTGAAGTCTCGGCACCCCACCAGGGGAATGGCGTTCTCAGTGTACGAGATGGGTCTGATGTCCGGCGGCCATAGGTCTGGCCCCACCACAGGCACAAAGTCTTCCTCCCATATGGATCTTTGCACGATGGTCCAAGGAGATCCTGAATCGACGGCCACATGTACCTTCACTCCCCCTATCAGCATGTCCGTGCGAGGCTTATCTCTTCGCTTTCCCGTCACCTCTAACACTTGGTCCTCGATGCATAACACCAAATCGTCGTCTTCCAGGTCGTCCTCCCCGCTGACGTCCGCTGTGGCCGCATCGACGCACTTGACCATGGATTTCTTCCCCTTCTTGCGGCATACTTTTTCAAAATGGCCGACCAGGCCACAAAACGAGCATCTGGCGCGGAACGCGGGACAGCGTTTATCCTGCGCCGAATGTGCCGTGCTGCCACATCTATAACACGCAAACTTGTTGTCTGGACCAGGGCGGACTGTCTGCTTCCCTGTCCATCTCGAATCCTTCCTCTGATCTCCATACACCCCCCTGGGTTTGCTGGGCTGGGGTGCCTCGTCTATCTTGTTGACCATCTGTCTCGGTGCGTTCTCACGTTTGGCTGCTTCTGCACCGCGTTTTGACATCTCAGCCTTTTTGACCATAGCAACAACTTCTTTAAGCGATGTCTCACTCTGCGCCCACAGTTTGTCCTGGACAGACCTGCACGTGGTGTGCATGACAATTTGGTCTTTGATATACTCCTCCTGAAGACCCCCGTACTGGCACGTGATGGCCAGGCGTCGGAGCGCCGCCACATAATCATCAATCGATTCACCAACCTCCTGCTTCCTCTGTTGGAAATTATACCTGTCTATGGAGACACAAACTGCTGGACGGTAATGGCTGTCCAAGTCATCCAGGGCGTTTTTAAAGACATCTGTTTCAGTCGCTCCCCTCTCCTTGGGCACCAGGTTCTTGAACACTCTCACCCCCTCCGGGCCCAGGTTGTGGAGTAACAGTCTCTTCTTCCTTTCCGGGGTGAATGCCCCTTCATTTTCATCTTCAAGTGCTTCAATGTAGTTTTGAAAGTATTCCTTCCAGTCTTCCCATTTTAGCTGTGGTTCACCCGGTCTAGGCAGGAATGGGACAGGGGCCATCAGAGCGGACGCTTGATTCGCCATCCTGGCCTCGCCTCTGGGGTCGACCACCTGGGCACTGTGTTGAATGGGTACACCGGATGCTCCTGCACTCCCTGCCATGTTCCCTTGCCCTCTGGGGCTACCTGGGGTGCTATCCCTTCTAGCCTGCGTGGGGTCGTCAGTTTGTGCCCCTTCCTCTGTCTTGGGGTCGATGCCTTTGGCTGCCAGGGTGCTGGCTGTGCACTCCTTCCCTAGCCCAGCACTGACCTGGTTGTTGGAGCTGGATTTGGTTGTTCCCGTGCTTTTCTGCTACTGCCACGCCCTCTGCTCGTCTTTTTGTCGCTGTTGTCCTACTGCTGGTGGTGTGGGGCTGTCGTGGAGTGTCTGCTCCTGACCACTGTACTCCCTGGTGTTCGTGGTCCCAGCCTCGTCGCCAATGTAATGTTGCTTGCCCACACTATACACTGAGACCAGGTAGGTGTATAACTTCTTTATCTTTATTTTCATCCAAAACAAGTATCTGGAGCATAAGGGCGCCGAGCGTCTACACAGTGACTGCTCCGGTCACCAACTGCCGTTCTCCCCGTTCGCGCCTTGCAATTCGCGCCTACTGCGCATGCGCGCGCGTCGCGCTCCTGTCTATGGCGTGACGCGTCATCGCGTTCACGCTCATAGACTAGAGCGCATCCTACAGAAAGGGGAAATTTCTAGCCAGTTGGCGTCATTTGGGTTTCCGAGATCTAAGAAACGAGTGGGCACAAAAACAAAGTGTCATCAGTGGGTTCAGGTATGCCTTTATCCGCTTGTTTAGCGCTTCGTGAATGCCGGAGGACACAGTGGATGCTCACCAGGAGGGCTATCACTTTTCATTTTGATAACAGATTTGTACCTTTGATTGTGCCAGGTTTTGCCACAGAATACATCTTTTTACTTCCCAAACCGTGATTGTACCACATTTTTATTCCAGATCCTTTCCCCTTGTCTAAGAACCATCTTAAAGTAAGCCTTGTGCCACTCTCCTAATAAATTCATGCTTTTTTGCTACATAAACTTTACCTCGTATGGAATGACCTTTGAACCCAATGTCAGCCCAGAAATATCCCATGAATCTTGCCTACATCATACAACAACACTGTCCATTGTGCTCCAGCAGGATTCTCATTTTCAGGGGACGGAAGTGTCATCCTTGCCTCTGAGCTGACCTATAAATTGATAAATTTGCCATATATGGCTCTTGGTATCTGGATCATCACCTTACTAGCGCCTTTTAATGCTCCACTGGATTCCATGTAGACTATTAGATCTTTGTCATCACTGTTGGTGTCCTTCTGTCCTCTCTGCACTCTTTAATAAAATGCTCTATTTTTCAACATTGTTTACAAAGTTGGCTTTGGTGGGACAGTTATGAAAATGTGCCTAATGAAAGGAAGACCCACACTTATAACCAGTGAAGGCCTTACTATGTTGGTGTTTGCATGGAAATATAGCTCTGACGTTTGGGCCAACAGACCCTGTGTTCTATTACTGAGCATTGAGTCGTGGCACACACCACAGAATGGCAACAGCACAGTTGTGTGTTTCAGCACACATAATAATTAAGGGGCAATTCTACAAAAGAATTTTCAAAGTCACTGAGTTTGTGGTCGCATAATGGCTATTTCTTATGTAGAAATCTTATTAAGCATCAGAAAAGATTTTCTGAATTGTAAAAGGAGTTTTGTGAGAGCATTTTAGAAAGATCATAAAAGAGGCCTTACCTTCAAATTTTAAAGCGGTATGCAATGTGTCAGTGGTTTACGGCCACAGTTCTGGCTGTCGACACCTCAAAGGTGGTGGTAACTGATTTACCAAGTACAAGGCGTTTCTGGGAATACTGTTAGGACTCTCCGAGGGCTTGGGAGTGAGGCACTGGTGTATTAGCAGAGGAGGGGCGCAGGCAGTGGCCCATGCGACCAATGCCTGCGCTGCTTGATTTGTTTCCCCAAAGGAAACTGTATGGGGGATATTCTCAAGAACGTGTGATAACTATTGCAAAATCAGCTTAGCGCAACTCTTCACATTGAAGTCTATTGCGGGAAAATAACTCAGTGGTAACGTGGAATTCTCAAGCAGGCGGCACCATGCGATATTCCCATGATAACGCGTCAAATGACTGCGTTAAAAGTAACTCGACGCCACAAAAACGTGAAACACGAACGCGAGAATAGTAGCGATGAGGCCACTCACGATACAAAAATCAGCAATAACAAAGGATGGGCCTGTAATTCCTACGTGTCATGCGGAAAATGCACCATAAAAGCAGAGTACAAAAACGGTGAGATGACAATACTACATGTAAACTGCGCAAATGCAGACACATGCATGGAACACACTGTGAAACCGCATCTCCCCTTCACAATGCAGAGGGACAAGCAACCCCTCCTGCACACAGACGTGTCATGCCCATGATCAATCAACTATGACAGCGTGGACGAATGGAGGGGCAGTGACTCCTGCTTACGTACATGTTGCTCATGTTGTGGGACTTGAGTCGCAGCGTGCATTCCTGCATCATGGTGGTACATAACTGACCCCAAAAGGAGCCCTGTTGTCACCTGTAGGTCACAAATGGCATCCAAAATGGAATGACCTTGGACACGTGTGAAACGCCGAAGAGTGGGATACCCTACTAACTGCGACACACAGAACTGGCAGTTCGAATACTTGACGCCCCAAACAGCCTCTCTGCACAGAGGTGACACACCCACCATCCATGAACAAATCATAACATCGTTAGCAATACATGTCGCACTCACACTTGTCTGAGTGATGTGCCTGTACAGATGATTGACATGAACTTAAGGAATGTAATTTTGTAATGCATTTATTTGCACGTGCTGTGCCTGTGGTTATTTTGTACTGTCCCATGATTGCCAAGTTCACAATGTGATGAGCTCATCTGAAGAAATTTGCAATGATGGTGTCCTTGCGGGCTATTCCTGCTGCGGCTGCAGTGGGGTGTGGTTCACCTGCCTCATCTTCATCATCATCGTCCGGTGCTTCTGGAACTGATATGAATGGTGCCTTGCTGCATGCCCATATGTTGTGCAACACACAACATGCAACGATCATCTTGTACATGATGTCTGGGCTATACAGGAGCCTTCCAGCTGTGACATACAGGCATCTGCAACGTCACTTCAACACATCAAATGTGCGTTCCCCGATGCCCCTGGTGCTTTTGAGTGCTGCATTGTACTGCCTCTGTGCCTGTGTGTTCGGGGCTCGGAGGGGTGTCATCATCCAAGTGCAGAGTGCATATCCTTGGTTACCTGTGACAGTGCAGAGAGACATGAGTCAATAGTTGGTTCTGCATGATGTGTTGGCAGGCTCACTGGTTCATTGGTGTGTGATATGTGTGACTTTGTGAATCCTGTGTGACATGTACTGCTTGTTGCAAATGAGTGGCATCAATGTGTATTACGTAGCCTCACTGCTGCTACTCCCCCCCGAGCCTATTCACTAGTGTGCGCAGCGCGGTTGCATCACTTGCACCCCTACGGCACACCATTGCTATGCCCCCCTGCGCATGTCCACAAGCCTGACAATTACACAGTGATGTTGTGCTTTGAAGGTGTGCAGCCATGTGTGTGTTGGCCTATGGTAAGGACAGGGCGGACACAGATGTAGGGTTCATGCCTGGCTGAACTCGCCATGCGGTTGAGGATAGACCTTTGGCTTATGCTGCGGAAATAGCGACACACACAACAGTTGGCATGTATGATCCCGGACCTCGGGCGGGTTTGCTCACCCTCATGTACCCCTTGGCCGAGGGCCCACTCAGTGGGCATGCTACATAGCAACATTGTACTTTGCATGTCGGGTGCCGCAGACACTACACCAGAGACACACACATCAGTTACCTCTTTGTCAAGGCCTAAATTCAACCACGCCTAGAGCCATGTGTCGAATGACCACACCCCTACACCATACTTCCGTACGCCGGTCCACTCACGTACGCTCACAGAGGGGTCCAACACAGCCACATGTCCCAGGTCTACACCACTGCCTGAGGTGACAAGATTGCGCCCACTGTACACAGCACAATGCAATGTTCGGTCCGGGGCCCTCATGCATACATAATGACCACACGGACACACGTAGTTTGTGGAACTGGCTACGGGCACGTGCGCCCGGCCCCTTTTATTGCCAGGGTCACACGTCTAGTGACGCCTGTGCTGGATGGGTGTTGGGTAGTGTAAGCCACCCCTCAGGGTTGCGTGGTGCTGGCAATAACTGCAACAGTGATCAGACAATCAGAAGTTCAAATTACAATCAGCAAGGGTCCATGACTTGAGCTGCACAGAGTTAGTGGCCCCGGATGCACTGCGGCTGGCACTGGCACACCCGCAAGGGACAGTGACTTGCAGAGCACTGAGATAGGGCCACGAGAGCTGAACGGTCCTCGTTGATGTCCAAGGAGAATGTTGCAGAGTGTTAAGGGGGACAGTGGAAGGTGTCCATCCAGGGCATGATGCAGAGGGCAGAAGGAAGCAGAAACAGGCAATATGAAGGAATTGAATGCTACAGTCTCCTTTTTCCCTCCAACTCAGTATTAGCTACAAGACAACTCCCAAGCCATAGACTTGGACACCAACAAAGTTTAACGGGAGAGTGGCCATGACTCCAGAGCTGGAAGGGGATGCAGTCTGTGATAAGGCCTGTACAATGATATGAACTCTGCAATGAACAAATCAAGACTCTGTTCCTATTGTGTGTCCTTCTCGACCACAGTCTGTACCGGAGGCAGTGGTCAGCGCGGGGCAACCGCTGTGCAGCCAGCTCCTCCTGGATTTCTAACACACGGCGTTGAAATGGCATGTGGAGAAGATTCCTGGTTCATGGAGGTGGAGGCACCAGAGTTGAGTGGGTGTGCACCCTGCGATTATGCCGTGTCCTGCCTGGGACAGACTGGATTTGATTTGTCTGAGGCCTGCTTGACCGGTGTGTAGGCCTAAGGCAGAAGTCCACAAGGGCCCACAGACACGTGTGGTCGGAATGCTATGCACAGAGTAGAACAGAATATGATTAGCTAGGTGAATTAGCCATTAAAATCCCTCAATTTAAAATGATGGAATATAGTTAGCAATTCCTTTCCTTAGAAAACTAACCACTGTTGGCGTAGTGGCTGGTGGTACATGCAATGGATCATGTGGTCATGTACGTGAATCACACGTCTGAGATGCAACGTAAAATCACAAGTTAAAATGACCTGATATCTGGACAAGAGCTCAGCTGGCTTGGTGGCATCTATTCCTAGGTCAAATGTCTGATGCATGCAGTGTACCTATACATTAATGAAATATTGCAATAACCACTGGCCGAAAAGAAATTAAAAACAAGATCCACCTGCATATATTTGTTGATACCACACATATATAGGAATATCTGCCAATTCCCAGGATTCCTGGAAACATGTCAGATGATAAGATGCGATTATATATATATATATAAGATATATAAGATTTTAAGATGCGTGAAGGGCCCGCACATCAGTGCTATCAAGAGCGCGTTTCAGGCCAGATGCATTCCAAGAAATCAGTTTGCCGCCTGCTGTCTGCTTCTGGAGTACAAATCCAGGTCTAGGAACCCTGCCTGCACCTCACGCAGCTGCTAGCCCTCTCCAGTCACACGCTCGAGAGGGCTTTAAAACGCAGCTAGTAACTATTTCTTAAGTCTCGCATCTCTGTGGATGCCACCCTTGCTCCTCTCTTATCTGAAGGTAATATTGATTCCCTCAGCTTGGGCTCGGTAAGCAAGGGACGAGTGCACGCTCAGTGGTTAATTTGAGCCACTGGTTTCCAGTAATGCGCTAAGCAACTGTTTGCCAGCAGTCTGCAGCTGGGTGGGCCAAAACGACCTAAAAATGAACTGAGGCAAAACAGACTTTTGTTGTTGGGGGCGAACCACCTAATTGCCTTCAAGTGACAGATCCCTTTAAGGGCCCAACCTCACCCGACCTCTGGTCTCCCATAAAAAATCTTAGCATTTGGACAGCTGTTTAGCTGTCCTTTGGATACCACATCCGCCTCCAGACTTTTGGATCCCTGATGCCATCAATGTCATTTGAGATGTCATAAATGATGATACAGAACATGTCATGAGTGATGTAATGTGTGAGGTCATAAGTAGTGCGTGGCGGGTATGCAAGTTACAGTCAGCTCTGCTAACTATAACTGGTGGTTTTCTGTGCTTTTTTAGTTCATGACATTAATGTTGTCACTAACATATTCACCTAACTATAACGTTACTTTAACCTTGTTTTTTTCAGTGAATTTACCAACCCCACGCCGCGTACGGCCTTTGGTCGTGCAGATGGCCGCAGGCCAGGCGATAAACAAAACCCTCACAGGCACCCGACCTCCAGCTGCACATGGCTTCCAGCTGTGCACAGCAGGGGGTTGGGAACAGGGCCTGGCCTTAGCAACCAATCCGGAGGCAGCACCATTTCCTACTACTAACGTGGAAGGGGCGGGGCCAAACAGGCAGAGCTGATAGGAGATTTGCATACTTAGCAGCATTTAAAAGGGAGAACCGTGGACTCTCAGACTAGGAAACAACAAGAAATAACCCACTCGCCTTGAACAGTCACGACAGAAGAGATTGTGATCCAATAAATATACAATGCATTCCCCTCCCTCAAGGATTTCAGATCATTTATCAACATGCAATTGTAGAGAAAACACACTATCCAGCCTGGAAAATGGCGGCAACACAGCTGCATACGGAGGTTGTATATGATTTGGTGTCTTTGCATACTTAGTACCGATTAAAAGAGAGAAATGTGGACTCTGCTCTTAGACCAGGAAACAACAAGAAAGAACCCACTGGCCTTAGACAGTCACTCAGAAGAGATCGCGCTCCAACAGATCAATGATGTGGCCCCCTCCCCAGGCTCTTAAGGCCCTGAAGAATCCATATGCCAGGGCCATATTATTTTCAAAGGAGAGGGGGAGGCACGGCCCCCATCCTGAGCCGCTTTTGGCCTCGGACCCCATTCCCGGGACTCAATCTATAAATTAAGGGGAGGGGCTGCCACGTGCTCCCCCTTCCCAAAACTTCAAAACCCCTGGGTACCCCATGTCCCAGGGCTGTTTTATTTTAAAGGGGAGTCAGGCTGCATAGCACCCCTCCCAAAGCACATTATGGCCTTGGGGACCCCACCATACACACGCTGGGAGCCACAGGGGATCCTCAGGGCCCCGTGGCCCAATCAGGCATACTGCATGCTGTGGGAGCCAGCATTGCTCCCGTCCGCAGGGAGCAGCTATTTATGCTCCCCTCCCCCAGGCAGGAGCAATATCTTGATATGTTTTCCAGCCCACATCAGTGCGGGCAGGGAGGCAGATCACAAGACTGCTCCCAGCTGGCGGGAGCGTTTCACAGCTCCCGTCCGCAGGGAGCAGCTATTTATGCTTCTCTCCCACAGGCAGGAGCAATATCTTGATATGTTTTCCAGCCCACATCAGTGCGGGCAGGGAGGCAGATCACAAGACAGCTCCCAGCTGGCGGGAGCGTTTCAAAGCTCCAGTCCGCTGAGAGCCGACTGTGTTTGCTCCTGTTTGGTGGGAGTTTAATGGCGCAGGGAGGGGGTCTGGGTGGGCTCCAGCCCCTTAAACAATACAGTGGGTCCCGGGGGCTGGCGTCTCCAGGGCGGACTAAGGCCTGGGAGGGCGTCAGGATGCTCCCTCCCCTAATTATTAGAAGGGGTCCTGGGGTGGGGGTCAAAAACACTAACGACAAGGACTGGGGCCTTTGTAACATTTTGTTAGGCTTATATCAGGGCACCATATGGCAAGAGGGAGGTCCAGCAACATGTACCAGTGTGGGACCACTAAGAGCACCGGGCTCTGACCCTTGTGCCTGGAATGAAGCATTAGAAGCCGGGTGACGGCCACCAACATGTCGCAGGATCAGAGGTACTTAAAGCATCATCCGAGGAGCGCCATGGATGACCAGGTACCTTGCCTGCAGCAACGAGACTACCGTTCATCGCTGGTGCTGGCATCTACTTCAGTCTACTTTGAAGCCGAAGTGCTGAACGCTGCGGGCTTCTTCTGCAAACCAGTGGGAACGAGTACAGCTAACCTCGGGATGCCCCAATAAAGCCTTTTTTGACATACCTGAGAGTTTGTTTTAGCTCACACACTTCCTTTTCTATCTGCCCCTCACCACACCCTGCTTACCAAGGTTTTAGTATACCTCTATTGCTTGCCAAAATAAAACATCCCTGAGCTCCTCCCTCGTACAGAAGGGGTTGTAGACCGCACTGCCACCAGGCCCCCAGTGCAAGAAGGTTACCCTATGATGAAGCATGCCACCTGCGTGTAGGTGATGGAAACCGTCCTGTAACAAGGATACCCCAGCACTCTCCCTCTTAGTTTTCGATACCGAGACCCAATGGACCCTTTTTTGTGTATTTCTGCTTATGGTAGAGGGGAGTAGTCCCCTGCTGGTCTTTAAACCTCCCCAGGGCCTCTGTTAGAATTGGGGGTCTCTGGTTGGCGCAGTGCAGCACTGGCGACAAGCAGGGACCCTCTCCTCTAAGTCAGGGCAAAGGATTACTCCCAGAAATAACCCCTGCTCACCCTCTAGGTAGTGTGGCGCAAGCAGTCTAGGCTAAACTCTGGAGTACATAGGGTTAAACATTTGCAACATCACACACAATAATCATCAACCCACCACACAATGACACTAGACTGTATTCTTATAAAAATATCTTCTTTATATATATTTTTTAAGCAGGCTTGCAAATACGATCTTGGTACAAAAAAATGGTTCCAGTTACTTGTAAGTAGGTTGCCACAGTTCTTTGTTCAGCGTTTCAAAAATAGTCTTAAAAAGTATTCTTTGGAGCCTTCTGCCCAGTTTCCCCAAGGTACAATGTTCTCTAGCGCTTCTGGGGGCTTCTCAGCACCTATGTGTGCCTCCTGTGAGAAGATCGGGCCCGGCCTGCCAAAGCTCACGCTTCTCGCGTGAGCGGCGAAGGGCACGAAAGGGGCTGGCTCTCAGGATGAGTCACACGACTGTGTGGGACTCGCTGCGGAGGGGGCGCCGGCCACAGGGAGTGTCAGGGGGGCCTCGGGGGCCTGGAGCGGTGCGAGCCTCGCTGGAGAGGGGAGGCTCGTGCCAAGGTGCAGACTGCAGCTGCCGGGCTCCCGGGGCACAGAAGGTCACAGAGGGCGGTGCGAGCTTGGCAGGCAGGACGCTCGCACGGCTGGGGCACACAGTACCTTAGAGATCCTTGAAGAGGGTCGAGGCGGCAAGATCAAGGTCGGCTCGGTGTCCCGCGTCGCGGTGTCTTCCTTCCTGGGCCAGTCAGAGCGGCGGCTCGGCTCGGGCTTGAAGGTTGGCGTTGCGGCGCGGGCTGGGTCAGAGAGATAAAGCGCCTCGAGTCCTGGAAAGAGGGGGCACACGCTGGGTGCGGGCGAAGCTTGCAGGGCACGTCAAGGGGGTCAAGACGGGCTTCTTCTGCACAGCGCACCGCAGCCGCTCACAGACAGCGGCAGGCGCTTTCCCGGGCACAGGTCACGAAGGGGCAAGCAGGCACAGGGCGAGGCCTCTCCTCACTGTGCGAGCTACGGCTCGTTGGGGCAACAGTCATGGTGCTTGGGCCAGCGAGGCTGGTCTTTGCGGTGCTTCTGGGGCCCTGGCAGGCGGCAGTCACGGTGCTTGGAGGGACGGTAGTGCCCTGGGCCTCTCAGGGGGCACGGCGAATGATCACGACGCGCTCCACTGTTCCCAAGTGGCAGTGCAGGGGAAGGCAGCACTCACAGCAGTTCCTCTTTCAGGGGGTAGCGCCCAATGTTCCTGGGGCGCTGTTCAGGGGGCACGTTCCACAGCAAGCCCTTGGAGATCTTTTCAGGAGTTTGGCACAAGTTCAAAGGAAGCAAAGTCTTTCAGTCTTTCTCTCCTGCTCTCCTTCAGCAGCGAGGCACCCACCACAGGCCAGTCTCTTGGGGTCAGAGTCAGTACTTCTCCATGCAGCTTCCAGGGTCCTTCTCTTCAGGCAGAGCTTCTTCTTTGCGCAAACAGGATCTAATTTACAAGGAGCAGGGCTCCTACTTTTATACACCATTTTCTTTGTCTTTCCAGGCCAGGGGGGCCTCTGCATAATTCCTTTCAGTCTCTTAGCACTTGTTGGGTGTACTCGGGCTGTTCAGTGTGAGGGCAGGCACATCAGACGCTCCCCAGGGGGGCGGACCCAGCATTGTGGGGACAGGGGCTGCCAGGAGTACCTTGTTGACAGTGCTTCGCCCTTCCTGGGCCAGGTGCAGGATGAGTCATCAGTCGCCCCCCAGGGGGGCAGAGCCAGCATTGTGGTGGCAGAGCACAGCCTGATTAAGAGTCCAGGGGCACACTACCTCCCACTAAGGTGTAATCCTTGCATTCACCACCTGTCATCCCCCAGCCCTGTCACTCACACAACCCAGACAGTCAGATACACATCCAAGCAGAGGCGGGCTGAAATGGTAAGGCAAGCAAATGCTAACTTTCTAAAAGTAGCATTTGCAAACACAGGATATTAAAATAAACTTTACTAAAAGAAGTATTTTATTATTCTGAGTTCAGGCATACTAAACATTATCTTCTACCATGTTCCCTGAGCCTGCTGGGATTATAGTGTGTAATAATTCCAGCAGGCCATCTGGCCTAAAGAGAACAGGTAGCCTTACAATAGTGAAAAACGAATTTGGCTGTAATTCACTATTAGGACATGCCACACTCATCAGAGCATGTCCTACCTTACACTTACAATGCACCCTGCCCTTGGGCCTACCATAGGGGTGACTAATATGAAGTTAAGGGAAGGTTTAGAGGATGGCAAGTGTGTGCACTTGCCCAGCCAGCATGACAGTACCAGACTGCACGCAGGTTCTGCAATGGCAGACCTCAGACACATTTTGCTAGGTCGCTTTTGTGGGTGGCACAACCAGTGCTGCGAGCCCACTAGCGGTATTTGTATTTACAAGCCCTGGCACTCCTGGTGCACTTGACTAGGGACTGACAGTAAACCAAATAAGCCAAACATGGACACCAATCAATGTAACAATTTACAACAGGGAGAGCATATGCACTTTAGCACTGGTCAGCAGTGGTAAAGCGCCCAGAGTCATTAAACCAACAAAAACAGGTCAGAGGAAATATAGGAGGAAAAAGGCAAAAAGTTCAGGGATGACCCAGCAGGAAGGGCCAAGTCCAACAGCCTCCTTGTGTGTTGTGTTTGAATTGGCTCTGCCTCATATCCCTACAGCGCTAGAAGCCTTTGACTTCCAGAAATCCAAAGTGGAATATCGAAGACTCGGACTTCTAAGACTAAGACTCCGGCTTGTAGTGGGGTTTAATCTGACTGTTTCCTATCGTAAATGGGGAATGACAGCTGCCAATTGAAAGGGAAGAGGGACTCAGGACCCTTCTTGGATGATAGAGTGCCACCTTACGAGGGCTGTGTATATTTTTTGTGTATGCCATATTTCACTTTGTCTTCGTACATAAATACTACTTTGTCAAAAAAAAGGGTGTATCTGGCTGGATATTTATGTATTGGGGTTGTGGTATGTATTTTGAGCCTGGAGCATATGTTTACCTTGCACCTACCTACCACCTGGATAGCCGTGGCCTGCTTGACCTGCACTACTACTGAGAGTCAACGGCTGAAGGGGTCTTGGTCCAGTTGCTTAGGACCCATAGTAGCTCAGACCCTGGGACATCAGAACCCCCCTCCCCTTAAATGGCGCCACCACGGTTGGGCCCAGTAGCTTGTACTTGCCCTGTAGCGCCTGAAAGGGGTTCTAACATATCTATGTATAAACACTTTTATAACTCTCTATATAGAATATGGTCAGTGACATTACTGATTACATTTCAATAGACATTAATCATAACATCATCCAGTGAGTGTTAGTATTTTGTAAACCTTTCTGAGACTTAAAGATATATACTAAGCTACTGCATAAGTTAAATACTATTCTTTCTGTACTACTGAGTGATACTATTTCTAACATATGTGATCTGAGTGGTTGTTTGAGTCTATATCCGTGTCAGAGTGGTTGTATGGGTGTATAAGTGGGTGTGTGAATAGCTATGTGGGTGAGTGAATAGCTGTATTGATGAGTGAGTGAATGTGTGAGTGACTATGGGTGAGTGAGTGGGTGTCTGAATGGCTGTATGAGTGAGTGACTGGGTGTGTAAGAGGGCTTATGGGTAAGTGGATGGTTGTTAAGAGTGGGTGTTTGGTTAAGTGTATTGGTGTGTGAGTGGCTGTATTGGAATGTGAGTGAATGTGGGGGTGCTTTATGGATGTGTGAATGGGTATGCAAGGGGTTGTGTGGATGTGGAAGTGAGTGCATGTATGGTTGAATGAGTGGGTGTGTTGAGAGGCGTTATGGGTGAGTGGATGTGCGAGTGGTTGAAAAGGGGAATAAGTGTGTGTGAGTAGCTTTATGGGTGAGTGTGCAGTTGTATGAGTGAGTAAATGGGTGAGTGACTGGTTGTATGAGTAGCTGTATGGGTGAGTTCGTGGTTGTGTGAATGGCTGTATGAGTGGGTTTGTGAGTGGTTCTATGGAGGAGTGAGCAGTTGTACTTGTATGGGTCTATGAATGGGTATGTGTGTGGCTGTGTGGGTGTTTGAGTGGGTGTATGAGAGGTTGTATAGGGGTGTGAGTGGGTGTGTGAGTAGTTCTGTAGATGATGTCATCAGTGATATCACTTGAGATATCATCAGTGATGCCACTGGCCATGTCATGAGTGATGTCATATGAGAGGTCATAAGAAGTGCATTGCGGAGGTGTAAGTTATAGTTAGCTCAGGTAAGGAGAACAGTTAAAGTACAATTGTTTTGTACATGTGAAATCTGAGCCTAACTATTACATCCCTGTAACCTGTGATTTTTTTTCTGTGAATTTCGAAAGTTCTTTTTAATTCTATTTCCTACCTATAATGTACCTGTAAGCTTTGGGTTTTTTAGTGAATTTCTCAAGTTTTTTTTATGTCAACATCTTTTTTTATTAAGTCTCAGGTTGAGACACACAAAAGAAAAGGGTCACATTGACACAGCGATAAGCCTACAACCCTCATGGGGCCGGCCGCGTAAAAGAACTCAGGGTACAATCGCTGCGTGAATCAATATCTTCAAGCACGTGTGCCGAACTGCACATTAAGATCAAACAAGGTCCCATTAAGTCGCTCCAGAAGGGGGCCCAAAAGCGCCGTCCAGTATACTCCAGTGATACCCCGCCTTGTATATCGTCCCGCAAAG
Source organism: Lissotriton helveticus (assembly GCF_964261635.1). Classification (NCBI taxonomy): domain Eukaryota; kingdom Metazoa; phylum Chordata; class Amphibia; order Caudata; family Salamandridae; genus Lissotriton; species Lissotriton helveticus. Next base: position 403,497 of record NW_027611720.1, read on the forward strand.
CGGGCAGGCACAAACACATCAAACTGAAACAAATAACCGGCCCAAGGGGCCCAACATTCAACCAGAGGCCTAGTAGAAGGCAGTCAAAAGAGCAGAGCAGAAGTTAGAGGGAACAGAGAGGAAGAGCAAAGGGAGAACAGAGAAAGCTTGGGGGGGGACAGCCCCGGCCACAAGGGCGTTACAGGTTGCGAGGGGTAAAGGGGAGCACCGCATCTTTCACCAATTGCAATGCTCGCAGCGCTGGGGGCATATTCCTAGCATATTCGCTCTTGCAAAGATAAGCCACAAGTGGCTGCCAGACCTTTTCAAAGCGGGTCGTGCGGGACTGTAGCCTAGCCGAGAGCAGCTCCATAGTGATGACTTGCCACAGTCTGCCGAACCACACGGCTAGGGGGGGTGCCTCCACCTTCTTCCAATACAGAGCGATAAGCTGTCTGGCGGCACCCAACATTTGCATCGCTACGGTCCAGTCACTGTGGGTGAGGGCCAGCAAGTCAACAGGTTTGAGTCCCAACAGTATTGTGCTAGCAGCATCAGGCAGAGGAAATCCCAGCACCCCTCGTATGTGGCTCAGCACCTCCTTCCAAAAGATAGCGATCACAGGGCAGGTCCACCAGATGTGCATGAAGTCACCAGGCACATGATGGCATCTCCAGCATCCGGGCGGGACAGATGGGAACATCCTGTGTAGGCGATGGGGCGTATAATACCACTGCGTCATTATTTTATACGCGTTTTCTTGTTGCGGCACACTGCGATACACCCTAGGAACATCCCTCCACAGGCGGGTCCACTGCGCCAGGTCAATATCAGCACCTAGAGTCTCCTGCCAATGTCGCTGATATGTGTGAGCAGGGGGGGCAAGAGGATGTTGCAGAATCTGATAAATTTTTGATATAAGGCCCTTCGTGCCCGTACCAGAGCGGGCCAGCCGCTCGAACGGGGTGAAGGCCCGAGTGGCCCCAGGGTATATCGCGTCAGACAGGGCCCAGTGACGCAACTGCAGGAACTGCAATTCAGCCTCTGGGGGAAGACGGAACTCCTCTCGACAGTGGGCAAAGGACTTCATGAAGCTCCCGTCAAAGAGATCCGTAAGGACTTTGCAATCCTCACGTGTCCACCTGCGAAAAGCGGGGGTGTGGTTAGCCGGCGGGAACCATGGATTATCCTCTATGGGGGTGTGCGGCGAGGGGAAAGTCGTCAAGCCTTTCCGCACCGCTATCCTGTCCCACACGTCCAGGACCGTTCTCGTGGGGATCGCCAAGTAAGCACTAGGGGACCGTCCCGCCCTATGGGTCCAAGCGAGGTTCCAGATCGTACGACCTGTGACCGCCCGGTCAAGGTGCAGCCACCCCTTCTCGCTCTCCCTAATACCCCACTCAATTACAAACCGCAAGTGAGCGGCCCAATAATAGTCCACAAGATTCGGGCATCCCAGCCCTCCACGATCCCGCGGGGCCATAAGGAGTGTCTGAGAGAAGCGGGGTCTCTTGCCCCCCCAGATGAATTTAGTACAGTCCCTTTGCAAGGCTCTAATCTTCGGCAGAGGGATGGGCGTAGGAAGGCATTGGAACAGGTAGAGTATTTTAGGCAATATAGACATTTTGACCGCGTTCAACCTGCCCAGCCAAGAGGGGATAAGAGGCTTCCACCGCTGTAGATCAGCGAGAACAGACTTGCGACACTCCGCCCAATTGAGCGCCGACCAGCCCTCCAAAGAGGGAGTCAGGGAGAGGCCGAGGTATCGGATATGTTGGTCCGTCCATCGGTAGGGGCACAGCACTTCCAGGGGAGGGACATCGGCCGGGGGGATCGTGAGGTTAAGCACCCACGACTTATCGTGGTTAATTTTCAAGCCAGAGGTGCTTTCGAAGGAGCAGAGCACCTCATGAAGCGCCGGCAGGGATTGTCGCGGTTCCGTTAGCGTGAGAATGAGGTCGTCCGCATACAACGCCACCTTATGATTTTGCCCTCCCATCTGTACGCCGCAAATGTCCGGGTTGCGCCTGATCAGGTCCGCCAACGGTTCAATCGCCAGGGCGAACAGCAATGGCGACAGAGGGCAGCCCTGCCTTGTCCCTCTGCCAATGGCGAACGGTTCCGTCAACCTCCCATTCACCCTGACCCTTGCCCTCGGTGCCACGTAAGGCGCCATGATCCTGGCAATCATCCACGGGCCGAGCCCCATCCGGCAAAGGACCGCTTGGAGAAACCCCCAATCCACGCGATCAAACGCTTTCTCAGCGTCTAGCGACAGGAGGCACGCCGGAATGTGCCAGTGGTGCACTTTCCCTACCAAATGTGCCAGTCTCCGCACATTGTCTGCCCCTTGACGGCCCCGAATGAAGCCCACCTGGTCAGGGTCAACGAGGTCCGGCATGTGGGAATCGAGTCTCTTAGCCAGCATCTTCGTGTAAATTTTGAAATCAGTATTAAGTAGCGCAATCGGGCGGTATGACGAGCAAAGCGCCGGATCCTTCCCAGGTTTAGGGACTAGAGCTATTTCTGCCATACCCATGTCCGGCGAGGGACCCTGACCGCCATCGAAGGAGGCGAAGAGTCTGAGGAGATATGGACCTAGCTGTTCCCCGAAAAGGCGGTAAAAGGAAAGCGGTAAGCCGTCCGGGCCTGGTGTCTTCCCCAAGTTCAGATCTTTAATGGCCTCAGACACCTCGGCAAGCGAAAGTGGCTCTTCTAACCTCTCCGCCGCGTCGGGGTGCAAGCGCGTCCCGCCATAGTGCTCCAGAATCTCCTCCGGCAGGGTAGCGCCAGTCGGAGCCGCCGTGTATAAGGAGGCGTAATAGTCTCGGAACGCCTTCATTTTAGCCTCCATCGCCGTTGCCCGAGACCCGTCCGGTAGTACCACATTCGCTATGTGGGATCTGGCCGCCTTAACCCTCAGTCGTCTCGCCAAGAGCTTCCCTATCTTGTCCCCGCCATCAAAATGCATACGCTTTAGCGCCAAAAGGGATTTCTCCGCCCGATTCGCCCGCAGCATGCGCAATTGCCCTCGCAGGTTCGCTAGACGCCTTCGCGTCTTCAGAGTGGAAGCCTCTTGATTCTGTGCCTCCGCCCCCCGCAAGTCCGCCACCAGTCCTTCCTCCACTACTCTCCGTTCACGCGCTCTCGCAATCTCAAGGGAAGTGATGTGACCCCGGATTGTAGCCTTGAAGGCGTCCCACACCACCGGGAACGGCATTTCCGGTAGGTCATTGAACTCAAAGTAGGAGGTGATGGCCGTGCGGATGTCGTCAACCGACGCTGCATCTCTGAGTAGGTATGGGGGCAAATGCCATTTCCGTTCCCTAGGGGGACCACTCCGCAGATCTCGGAGGAGTAACTCCACATGCGCATGGTCCGAGATGGAGATGTCGGACATTTCCACATCCATCACATCACAAATCAAGTCGTGCGATATGAACAAATGATCGATGCGGGAATAGGAGCGGTGAGCACTAGAGTAAAAAGAGTAATCTCGTTTGTCGGGGAAGAAGTAGCGCCATGCGTCGCAGAGACCTAAGTCGCCTATCTGTCCGCGCAGTGCCGAGGACATCGCCCCTGCCCCATGAAAGGAGCCTGTACTCCGGTCCAAGGTAGGGCACCACACCAGATTAAAGTCACCCCCCAGAATAATCGAGGGCCCACCTCGAAGGACATGGGTGCGCAAAAGATCCCGAAGGAAGCGATCCTGTGCCAGGTTGGGCGCATACACGTTGCACAGCGTAAGACGGCGGGAGCCCACCTCGACCGAGACCTTAAGGAAGCGACCGTCACCACCCCGGTAGAGCTTGTCAGAACCCCGCCTGATGCCAGCTTTGCACAAAACTGCTACCCCAGCTGTTTTCGTATCTGCTGTAGCCCAGAATTGGAGGGGGTATCTAGGGTGCGCCATACGCTTTGTATCTGCCCGGAGAAGGTGGGTCTCTTGTATGAAAATGATGTCCGGGTCATGACGCAGGAAGTAATGCCAGAGCTGTTGGCGCTTGTTAGGTGAATTAAGGCCTTTAACATTGAGTGATAAAATCTTAAGGGGTCTGGCCATGTCACTCGCCATCTTGGGGGTCCCTAAGGTAAGTACGCAAAGCTTCGCACAGCAGAGCACCCAGCAGTTCAGAGCCCCACCCAGAGGGCCCGCCCCCGCTCCCCGCATTATCCCCCGTCTCCAGCCCCCCACAGCAGACAGAGAAAGGAAGGAAAGACAGAAAAAAGAGGAAAAGGAAGGTCAGAGGAGAAAGCCAAACATTCAGCAGTCTGGAGGACGGACGGCCTAGGCCGTAAAAACAGGGCCAACTGGGCCAAAGTACACTATCTCCAGAGTAGGGCATCCTACACCCACAGGTTCGAATGTCCATCGGGATGTCACTCCCCAGGAGACAGTCTCGGTGGGACATGACCGGCCGGGAACACCAGAAGGCAAGGAGCCCCCACCAACCTAGGCCCAGCACAAGGAGATCAGGAGTCCAAGCACCTTTCCTCCCGCCCCACAACCATTCCCGCCCTCCGGAGGGGTAGAAGAGAACAGTACCTCAAGGCCAGTGACATCCATGTGCTGTCCATCTCACGATGTGGAGGACCGTCCCGCAGGGGAGCGGGCAGCACGGTCGATCTCAGTCTCTTCCAGCGCTCTAATGTGGGCGATGACCTCCTGCCTGGCTTGGCTCGTCGTTGGCACGTCAACAGGCGTCGCACGCTGTCTCCTCGGCACCGTGGTCCAGTCTGGGGTGAGCGGCGTCCTCTTGCTCGGAGGGTGTCGTGAGGGGCTCCCCGGGGGAGAGCCTGCAATGTTGAGGAGACGCGCCGCCTCATCGTAGGACCGCAAGGATTTACGCTTACCCTCCCATTGAAAGATAAGTGCAAAGGGGTGTCCCCATTGGTACGAAATGTTCAGGGACCGCAATTTCTCCGTCACTGGGCGGAAAGCGCGTCGCCGCTTCAGGGTGTTGGGCGCCAAATCTTGGAAGATTTGGATCTTGTGGCCCTTATATTGCAGGTCCGGCTTGTCCCGAGCACGTTTCCAAATCTCCTCCTTTTCCACAAAGAAATGCACCCGCGTGATAATGTCCGGGAGAAGTCCCGATCTCCCCGCAGGCGCCGCCACACGATGAGCACGGTCCAGTGTGGGAGGCGATACATCTTCGTCGCCCCGCACCTCGTGGAGGAGTTGCGCCACAAAGTCCATCACGTCCTCCCCTTCTTCTCCGAGCGGCACGCCGCGGATGCGGAGGTTGTTCCGCCTGCCCCGATTCTCCAAGTCCTCCTGTTTGATTTGGAGTTCAATGTTCTGTTGTTCCAGGGCCGCTAAGCGCTGCCATAGATGTTCCTGGTCCTCGGTGCGCGTGTCCGCAGTCCTCTCCAGGCTGTCCACACGGTCCCCCAGTTCCGCGACTTCTTTCCGAAGCTCCGTGACACATGAGTGGACCTCCGACCTCAGGGATCCTATCTCCGTCTTAAGTTCGGTCATGAAGGCGGCCATGAACGCTTGTGTGACCGGGGGGGAATCCGCCATCTCCGCAGGTGGGCCACCACTGGCCGCCGGAGTTCCTCCTTTGCCCCACATGGCTGTTACAGGGTTCCCCTTGGGGGCCGGTGCCGGTTCCGCCTTGCTGTTCCTGTTGGTGCGCGTCATTCTCCGCGCGGACCACAGGGTGTCCCCTAGCCTGCGTCAGGGCCCGTGCCCGGCGTAGGGTGCCCGAGAAAAAGCACAAAGCACCAAGGGGGGCGGTGGGGGGCACTGGCGCAAAGTCACAGCGCACCGGAAGGGTCCTGGCCTCGCAACGGCCCACCCCTCAGCAGCGAGCAGCCAGCACACACCCCACGTAGCAGATCAGGCAGTCCGGGGATCCCTAGGCCTCAGCGCCACCACTCACCATGCGCTGCCAGTCAGGGAGATAAGCAGGTCCAACGGGGCCACTAGTCCCTCAGGGGTATCAGCATCAGGGAGTGCCCCACACCATCGCTCCAGGCCAGCACTCACCCCCAAGGAAGAGCCGTTATGAAAACTCGCAGCTTCGCCGGTTCTCCGTCGGCTGGCGCCGTCCGCTCTCGAAAGTGCCCCGGGGGCACTATTTCTCAAGTTTTTAAATGTTATTTCTTATCTGTAACCTTTCATCTTTGAGGGTGAGTGAGTGAGTGTATGAGTGTGTCTGTGATTTGATGTGAGAGTGCCTTAGTGGGTCTGTCAGTGTCAGTGGGTGTGTGAGTAGGTCTGGGAGTGACTGTATAAGTGTCTCACAGAGTGTGTGAGTGGATGCGAGAGTGTCTGAGTTGGTCTGTGAGTGGGTGTCAGTGTCTGAGTGGGTTTGCGAGTGCCTCCTCGCATGTGTGAGTCAGTCTGTGAGTGACTGCATGAGTATCTGAGTGGATTCGTGAGTGGCTGTGTGAGTGGGAGCATGAGTGCTTGGGTGGGTTTGTGAGCGGGTGTGAGAGTGTCCGAGTAGGTCTGTGAGTGTGTGTGTGAGTGAGTGTCTGAGTTGGTCTGTGAGTGGGTGTCAGTGTCTGAGTGAGTTTGCGAGTGCCTCCTCGCATGTGTGAGTCAGTCTGTGAGTGACTGCATGAGTATCTGAGTGGATTCGTGAGTGGCTGTGTGAGTGGGAGCATGAGTGCTTGGGTGGGTTTGTGAGCGGGTGTGAGAGTGTCCGAGTAGGTCTGTGAGTGCGTGTGTGAGTGAGTGTCTGAGTTGGTCTGTGAGTGGGTGTCAGTGTCTGAGTGGGTTTGCGAGTGCCTCCTCGCATGTGTGAGTCAGTCTGTGAGTGACTGCATGAGTATCTGAGTGGATTCGTGAGTGGCTGTGTGAGTGGGAGCATGAGTGCTTGCGTGGGTTTGTGAGCGGGTGTGAGAGTGTCCGAGTAGGTCTGTGAGTGCGTGTGTGAGTGAGTGTCTGAGTTGGTCTGTGAGTGGGTGTCAGTGTCTGAGTGAGTTTGCGAGTGCCTCCTCGCATGTGTGAGTCAGTCTGTGAGTGACTGCATGAGTATCTGAGTGGATTCGTGAGTGGCTGTGTGAGTGGGAGCATGAGTGCTTGGGTGGGTTTGTGAGCGGGTGTGAGAGTGTCCGAGTAGGTCTGTGAGTGCGTGTGTGAGTGAGTGTCTGAGTTGGTCTGTGAGTGGGTGTCAGTGTCTGAGTGGGTTTGCGAGTGCCTCCTCGCATGTGTGAGTCAGTCTGTGAGTGACTGCATGAGTATCTGAGTGGATTCGTGAGTGGCTGTGTGAGTGGGAGCATGAGTGCTTGGGTGGGTTTGTGAGCGGGTGTGAGAGTGTCCGAGTAGGTCTGTGAGTGTGTGTGTGAGTGAGTGTCTGAGTTGGTCTGTGAGTGGGTGTCAGTGTCTGAGTGAGTTTGCGAGTGCCTCCTCGCATGTGTGAGTCAGTCTGTGAGTGACTGCATGAGTATCTGAGTGGATTCGTGAGTGGCTGTGTGAGTGGGAGCATGAGTGCTTGGGTGGGTTTGTGAGCGGGTGTGAGAGTGTCCGAGTAGGTCTGTGAGTGTATGTGTGAGTGAGTGTCTGAGTTGGTCTGTGAGTGGGTGTCAGTGTCTGAGCGGGTTTGCGAGTGCCTCCTCGCATGTGTGAGTCAGTCTGTGAGTGACTGCATGAGTATCTTAGTGGATTCGTGAGTGGCTGTGTGAGTGGGAGCATGAGTGCTTGGGTGGGTTTGTGAGCGGGTGTGAGAGTGTCCGAGTAGGTCTGTGAGTGTATGTGTGAGTGAGTGTCTGAGTTGGTCTGTGAGTGGGTGTCAGTGTCTGAGCGGGTTTGCGAGTGCCTCCTCGCATGTGTGAGTCAGTCTGTGAGTGACTGCATGAGTATCTGAGTGGATTCGTGAGTGGCTGTGTGAGTGGGAGCATGAGTGGGTTTGTGAGTGGGTGTGAGAGTGTCTGAGTAGGTCTGTGAGTGCGTGTGTGAGTGAGTGTCTGAGTTGGTCTGTGAGTGGGTGTCAGTGTCTGAGTGGGTTTGCGAGTGCCTCCTCGCATGTGTGAGTCAGTCTGTGAGTGACTGCATGAGTATCTTAGTGGATTCGTGAGTGGCTGTGTGAGTGGGAGCATGAGTGCTTGGGTGGGTTTGTGAGAGGGTTTGAGAGTGTCTGAGTAGGTCTGTGAGTGCGTGTGTGAGTGAGTGAGTATCTGAGTTGGTCTGTCATTGAGTGTGTGAGTGGGTGTCTAAGTGTCTGTGTCAGTAGCTGTGGGAGTGACTGGGTCACAAAGGAACCACATCTGCCCTTTTAGCAAACAAGTTTTGCGCAAAACAACCACCCAAGAGGAGTACTTTCTACTGGTTCATTACGAAGTACTACCTCCTTGGGTAAATGTCCAGTACGTATTCTACACTCCAACTGTGTAATGGTGCATGAGGAAATGTCACAAGTGACCTTGTGTGCGTTTTGGCAATATGATTGTTCCTGGTGCATCTTTATCCAGAAATATTTGATAACATATATCCTTCTCTAGAAAAGACAATGAAAGTACAGAGAGGTAACTCTCCACCAAAAAAGGATCTTTCTTCTTAACTATATGAGGCAAGCGCTTCTTTGTTTGGTAGAGATGTCCCTATATTCCTCTGCATCAACAACACCTCATCAAAATCAGCAGGAAAAGCACTGGGTGCGCTTGCCCATCATCCTGTCAAAAGGCAGTAAGACCTCTGCATACTACTAAGGAGGGTGGGGCCAAACAGCAAAGCTTCCATGTGATTTGTACATTTGAATACTCGTGGCAATTTAAAGGGAGAACAACTGACTCTGCTCTCACCAGGTAAGGACAAGAAAGGAGCCACTTGTCACGGTCATTACAGATTGCCTCCAATAGCTCAATGGTTCACTCCCGCCCACAAAGCATTTCAGATTGTCTTTCAATACGGAATTGCAGAGAAAACACACTTGATTTGCCTTTCACAACCCAGAAGTTAGGATCATTTGCCCTTTACAGAAGTGGAGCTTCAGCTGTGGCACCTGTCATGTTTATAATTGTAAGGGCTTTGTTTTGAGATTTAACTTCTGTGAAATGAGCCCCAAAATGGCTGCCGTGCATAAGCAATATTCAAACAACAATCAATATAGACACAATGGATACTATATTCGTTATGACCTGTCCAGCCAGACAGAGGTCACGATCTTTTACTTGTTAGAAAAATGAGAAAACAAGATTCCTTCAACAGTTCTTCGTAGTGGGGCACAAGCCTGTACCCTAACACATACAAATTGGCATGGTGAAGAAAATACAAACAAACAGAGCAGGGCTTTTAGGCAAAAGCTAAAGATTCCTGTAAATAGTATTATGACAGAAATTCAAGTGGCACCATTACAGGCATATAACACATTATATGCCTGTAATGCCACACGGATTACTAGATCTGACAAGGCTGACAAACAAGTGACCGTAACCATTTAAGGTACCATTGTACCAGTGATAGTGATACAATTATAACGTGCACAAAGTGCAAAAAGTGGTGATGACAACGGCGTGCAGTGCCCTGATGTGAGTTGGGCAGATAAAATAGGAGCAGAACACAGTGACTCAGGACTAATACAAGGACGGCGCGGGGAAGTTGTGCAAGGGTGAAGGTCGGCTCCCAGAAGGTGGGGTGTAGTGCCTAACGTGGGAGAACTGCTCTAATGGACAGCAACAGCGTACATTCAGTGGTAAATTATGACGTCATAATACTGCCGGCTAGATTGCGGAGGTGCCCATGACGGAGAGGCTAATGCCCTACTCGGCGAACAGATAGCCCCAATCAGTTAATTGCCATCAACACACCGGGCTGCTCAGTATTTTAGGGCAAAGTGAGGAATGAGAACATGCCGGTGACTGGTATCTTTAACAAATGATGGAAGTTCCTGTACAATGGGCAGGAGGTGCAGGTCAACAAATAAATATAGTCTCTCAGTGGCGGTGTCATTTCCAGAGATGATGGGACGGCCAGGATTGTTCATTTGATCATTTGTTGAAGATACCAGTCACTTCCTTCAGATTATTGAAAAATTAAACCAAACCTACACATTTGATGATGATACTCTTCAGGCTACATTTGATGTTACATCATTATACACCAATATACCACGGGCCCCGCAAGGGGGCTCTTTGGCAGAGTTCTTTTTTTGGAGATGCCGCAGTTGTGCATGGGAGTCTGAGGGCCTAGCTAAATTGTGTAGTGGAAGTGAAAAAGTTAAAAAAAACCTTACAGTGCCCTCAAACTAGTTTATTCAGGGGTCTGTGAGGTTCGCTTAAAAAGGGGGGGTGGACCCTGGAGAACCCTATGTAGTAAAGAATAGGGGCGAATGTATAACTAAAAGCTACTCTCAGGGTAGGTGCTTAAGTGAAGAAAAAACAACAAATTATTCGGTCAACATGTTTCGCGCATCTAGTGGTCCCTAGTGGATCCAATTGCGCTTCTTCAGGACCATATCGTATACAAAAAACAATCTAAGTTTTTTGTTGCTGGTGCCAGGCCTATTGCCCGTGTACCTGCAGTACCTTCGTCGTCAAGGTGAACAGCGTGTTATCGCTGACTGGTACAATCACTAGTGGTACCATAACCCAACCTGTAAAGAAAAAATCTTATGAAACACAGACAAAACCAACTCCAGAAAATACATAACTGTAATGAAGCAACAATGTCATGTTATGCTACAGCATTGTAGTAACTCGGCCCTATATCCGAGTTGCGTGAATCACAGAACATACAACTTGCAACATGCGATTCGCGCGTATGCATTCCATTGTGTAATGCTAAGTAAAACAGATCTACAAAAATGCCTTGGTAAATTGGCATAAGTGAATATAGAATACAAGAGCGTACAGATAGGGACTAGATGAGCTGTGGTCGTGACCACGGACAAGGCCAAAATAAATCAAATCATGCCTTGGTCCCACCAGTGAAGATATGTGTGGGGTTTGAGGGCAAAGCTTTGGACCCTGATAGATTATGGTTCGGGGTGCCTAATTATGAAAGTAATGCATCAGTCTGTAGCATGAGGTCACTCACTAAGCCTCTAGATCTAATAAGCATGTATAACTCCTTAGTTGTGTACCACTCATACTGACCATAACACCCATAAATACAGTGAATAACATTGCCTCGAAAAGGTATGGGGCAAGCATAATGTAAAGGCATATTAATGATGAACATACACAATCAGTCTAAGGTCTGGGCTCCATCAACGTCGGCTTGCCTGTTTGGCGAGGGAGCACTGTGGATACAAGACAATAGGCACATGACGGGTCCCCAGAATCAAAATGACTATGAGGCCACCTTTAAACAAAAAAGAAGATGGCTATGGTGTTGTCCAGGATGGCAGCCATAACGGCGCATCACAGCTCCATTAGTTAACTGAGTCACATTTTATCGGGAGGGGAGAAACTGTCTGCGAGATCTAGGACAGAAATCCCATTGTGGGTACTTACAATTGTCTCGCTCGGCGGGCGTCTCTCGATCCTACCCACAGCAAGCTTGGCGTCGGAAAGGAGCAGAACTCTCTCCTTCCCGTATATTTATTAGTGTTGGTGCCGGTCTCTACCCCTGTCAGCTGGTCTAGGGGATGGATTAGAGCAGTTCCCGGATGTCACTCGGGCGTGATGTCGCGGGAGGAAAAACGTGGCGGCCATCTTAAGAAGGGTCCCTGAGGCTAATAAATTGTATTATTTATACCTGCGAAGTAACGTTATCTTTCATTTGATGTTCATCGTGAACACTCCAATTAAAACAAAGGCAGTTTCTTAGAAAAGATGGAGTTATATTAAACCTCCGGTTTTTGATGGGGCCGTACTCCACTCTCCTCTCGCGTGTAGGTGCCATCTTGAAGAGGGGTTAATAGGAGGTTTTTGCGTTGTAACGTGGTGTCAAGTGCTAATAAGAGTGCCTATCCGGAGTGTCCAGATGGAATGGGAACTGGACCAAAAAATGGGAGATCTATTTATGATATAATGTTCTTAATCGGTGGGCCTATATTCGATTCAGTGCCACCCATAATAGACACAAAATTATTAGTCAAATAGTTACTCTTGATTGGATCAAAGAAGTTCCACCCAGGGAATTTCTTCATTCAACCCCTCCTTGTCACACTTCAACCGGTAGACCCACCTTTGTTCGTACCTGAACAAGGTTTTAGGAGACGATATATTGATGACATATTTATAATATGGAATGCAGGAAGTAGAACATTGGAACAATTTACAGCTAATATCAACAATATCCATCCTACCATCAAATTTACCAGCAGCAATAAAAAAAAAGAAGCATCATCTCCCTTTTCTGGATGTGCTAGTCACCATTCATGAACACAAAATTATAACTGATCTTTACCACAAGCCTACAGATGCTCATTTGTATCTAAACTGGACTTCATGTTACCCACATCACACTAAACTGTGCATTATCTACAGCCAAGCACTCAGAATAAGACGCATCTGCAGCAATGAGGAAACCTATAAAGACGATCTACAGGAGCTTGCTACATTATTTAGAAGGCGAGGCTATCCTCTGCATATCATACAGCAACAAATTGACAAGTCTTTGCAGTTACCCAGAGAAGCACTTATTTGGAATACCAGCGCCAGAAACAAAAGTGACAGAACTCCATTTGTAGTTGACTATCATCCATCAGCTTCCTCCCAACTACATAAATATAATGCAAAAAACATTTCCCTTACTGTCCACTTGTGAAAAATTGCAAAAGGTTTTTTCAAAATCGCCAGTCATTGCTTACCGCAGAGCTCCAAATTTACGATCTCTTATTGTGAGAGCTGAACTCAAGCAACCTGTAACAAATGCAGGGGTTCATTGCTGTGACTCTAAAAGGTGCATCACGTGTGAATACCTTTTACAAACATCATCAGTTACTAGTTATGTTACCAGAAGGACCTATGCAATAAGGCAGCATCTTACATGTCGCTCAACATGCATTATTTTTGTGATTCAGTGCCAACGGCAAAGCTGTAAAAAACAATATGTAGGCCAAACAGTGAATGACCTCCGCACACGATTCAGGAACCACAAATCAGCAATAATTAATAAGAAAATTGACCAGCCTGTAGCCAATCATTTTAACCTTGTGGATCATTCACTATCAGATTTGAAGATTTTCCCCGTGGAACATTTCTCAAAGGAAGAACTACTGGACTCCAGGGACAACTTCTGGATGTACCGTTTATAATCATTGCATCCAGATGGACTGAACATTAGTGACAATACAACCTGATTACTGCATATCTGCATTGAGTCCACATTCCAAATGGAATCTTCACTCATGATGCTTTTTGAAAACTCAGCTGTGTCATCTGTGCAGCCACTGAGCTTACCATCTTGAAACTACCTGAGGAAGGCGGAAGCTAAAACGTTGTAGTGGAAATATATTTTTGTTCTTTGGTGAATCTATCAAGTTTCAAGTTTCAAAAGACCTTTATTCGAATTTCATAAAATTCATAAAAGTACCACAAACAAAACAATTCATTTGCATAAAACATCAGTGGTGAATCTATCTGTTTGAGTCACTTCTTTCTTGGATACTTTATTTCTTTGTGACTCATTGTATCCTTTGGGATCCAGATTTTTGCCCTGGCTGGCTGTTGTTTTCGTTTGATCCTTCACCCTCAAGTATATATGCATATATATATATGACCAGAAATGCTCCAACCCAAGAAAGAAGAAGCGGGAGCCCAGAGGAGAACAGGAAAGAAAGCCTTTATTCGCCCGGTAACAATCCTGATGGCGGCGAATGCATTTCGGTGTGTGCCTTCGTCAGCGCCCAACACCAGCGTGACTCATAAGTGTAGTTCCTCCATGCTTCCATTTGCATGGTGAACACGAGTTCGCTCCTCCCCCTTGTTAATACAGCTCAACAGGTGCAGTCCGTTCTCCATTCTCCGGACTACAACTCCCAGGGTGCCTTGTAATACAGGTAGCCCAGGATGGTGAGTAAAATCTTGTGGGGGGGTTTTATGTTGAAATTATATATATATATATATATATATATATATATATATATATATATATATATATATATATATACACAACAATAAGACAAGACAATACAACAAGACCTGGACCATGTAGATGCAAGAAATTCTCTGTTTATTGCGCCCAAATCACTGGGCATGGATAAGTGTATGTGTGTAGAAAGTTTTTTATAGATTGAAATAGTGCAAATGTTGCCCGAGTGCATTAGAGCACTTTACAACAGAACCAGAGTATGCACCATAATTACAGATTTTTTATTCTGTGTTTATGGTTTAAGCGACTTGCACAGACTCACAAGATGTTGAGCCAAGCCAGGATTCAAACCTAGCTGTTGTGTTTCAAAGTCTACAGAGCTAGCATAAATATATTTACAAATATATAACGATTTAAAAAAGTACCTGCCAAGTTGTGCTCTAAAGGTATTCCTGATGGAGCGACTCCTGATGTATTGCTGGTATACAATGACTCCAGATGTTCTTATCTGTGATGTAATGACTGATCACCAAGAAGGTAGGAATAACTGGAGAAAAACAGGGCAAAGAAAATTCATTTTTTGGAAGAAAATTCTCAAAAACAAATCTTTCTTTGAAGGAAACTTCACAGTGCAGGTTATGTCGTGAAAGTGAACTAAATCTGCAGACTGCACACAGTATGAGATTTATGAATAGCAGCTCAGAAAATAGCAGCAATTATTCAGTATTTGAACATTACCAAAGAAATAGCCACAGAGGCTGCTGCCTCCCCAGCTGGTGACATAGATTCTATCATTCTTGTGACAGGTCAGGTCAGTGGTGACATAGATTCTGTAATTCTTGTGACGGGTCAGGTCAGTGGTGACATAGATTCTGTAATTCTTGTGACGGGTCAGGTCAGTGGTGACATAGATTCTGTAATTCTTGTGACG